>NW_027397110.1:440150-453127 GCF_003265705.2 Callorhinus ursinus | reverse complement strand
CGGGGCCGGGGGGGCGGGGCGGGGTGGGGTGGCCGGGGTCGCCGCGACATTGTGTGCGCGCGGGGCCGGGGGCGGCTTCGAGGGCGCGGCCTCCCGTGGCCTGGACCCCGCCCCGGCCTCCCGACTCGGCCGCGGGGCCCGTAGCGCCTGGACCCCAGGACCCCCGGCCCGCGCCCCCGCCCGCGGGCCCCCCGGCTGACAGCTGGCGCGCGGCGGGGCCGGGCAGGTCGCGCCCGAGAAGCGTTTTCCGGACGGCGGCATCTGTTGACAAAACGGCTCAAGTGGGGGAAAGTTGGTGCGGCCCGCCGCCCCTCGCGTCCGCGGGCCGGGCTGCCGTGCTGGGGGGCGGCCTGGGCGGCCGGGCCGGGGGTCGGGGGCTGGGGGGGCCAGGCCGGGGCGCTGGCGCTCCTCGAGTCTCCTCCAAGCACTTTGTCCGCCGCCGCTACGGCGAGGTGCCTTAGAAATTGCTTTGAGGGTGGTTTTCTAGGTGTATTTCGTCTTCGGTGGTATTTCCAGGAAGAGACAGCCAACGGCGTCGGTTAGATGGCTCAGGAAGCACATGCTCGTGAGCTCGTTGGTTGTCTCTGTGTCGGGGCCACCGTTCAGGTTTCACGGCTAAGATGTGAATCAAGTTGCAAAGTGTAATCGCACATGCCTTCCAATCGCAGTTGTTTTTCTAGACCCAAGCTCGGTCATCTGCGTGTCTTCTTGCGCCCTTGTTCTGCGAGCCGCAACCCCCCCGTGCTGGAGGGCGTCCCGGCCCCCCCCGCGGCCCCTGTGCGTTCTCGGGTGTGGGGCTGACGCTCCGTGCACGCGTGCACCGCTCTGGAAGCAGGTTTCCGCCGGGCGGGGCCCTCAGGAGCAGCTTCTGCTGGCATTCTCTCTGTAAAGAAAAAAAAGGGAAGTTATTTGTTTTGAAGTTAACTCTGAGTAGATCAAGTGCATAGTTTTTACAAAATCCCCTTCAGGGGCGCCCGGGTGGCTCAGGTGGGTAAGCGTCTGCCTTCAGCTCAGGTCGTGGTCTCGGGGCCCTGGGATCGAGCCCCGCCAGCCGCACATCGGGCTCCCTGCTTCTCCCTCTGCCTCTGCCTCCCGCCTGCTTGTGCTCACACTCTCACTCTCAAATAAATAAATGAGATCTTCTAAAAAAATCCACTTCAGACTTTAATGAGATAGGTTTGATATCAAGGGCATCCTTTGTGACTTTTTATATAGAAATATTAATACTTGTTTTGTCTATATCATGGTGATAAAATTAGGAGACTTGAAAGGATTTAGTTGGAGTCTTTAAAAAAGTACTATGAATAAGCCAAATTTCACTTGGTCACTAAACAAAGCTACCTTTTGAGAGGAAAGCTCTCACAGGAGTTGGACTCGACTCTGAGGGCTTCCTGTGGGACGTTGGTGCAGGGACGCACACCTCCCCAAACCCTTTCACAGGTCATCTCCCTGTCATGCTTCATGTTTTCTGAGTACAAGATCTAGCACAAGGTAAGACTTACTCTGTGAATCCAGAACGTCTCAAAGGACAGAGTCAGTCCCCTCTGTTGGAAGAAAGCTGGGATTCAGTCTACCTGGCAGGTGATTACCCGACAGTCGCCCCCTCCCGCACACACTGTTTGCTCTGGTTCTTCCTGATATTTTGGACATGAGGACTCTGCTCTCTTCTTTAATGTCACTGCGTGCAAACAAGAAGGCTTGTAAGTAAGTCACACTGTGGAAAGAATGTTCTGGCACCCTGGAGAAAGATTTAAAGTACATTATGAGGGCAGTTGGTTGAATTCTGTGTCTGTGCCGTGAAGCTGCTGTGCGGTATCACTGAGTGGATGAAATGTGTGCATCTGCATTCCAGGCCCTGTCCAGCACAGACTTTGGAGAGTGAGCAGCACTGGGAGGTGGAGCTCTTGGAGCAGGCGGACGGTGGTCATGGTCAGTGCACGCCGTGGCTTCCCTCTGCGTTTTCAGTTTTTCTTTGCCTGGCCTCAGCTCCTTCGGTTTGTGAACTCTGGTCTGATTTCCTTCTTCGCTGGGAGGATTGCCTTGTGAGGGGAGGGAAGCAGGTGAATGGTGCTGGGCATGGCGCTGACATGGCGCCAGAGCCTCGGACGGCTCTCCCTCACCAGCATTCTGTTTCCTTCCGAGCTTCTCTGCACAAAACACGGAGTTTTGAGTCTGCGACTGTCCTTCTTCTAATTACTGTTTGGTTTTTAAGGCACTATTTAAATCTCAGGGCTTGAGCACATAAGCTGTAGGATCCATTTTCTTATTTACGTTCTGTGTTTCAGTGAATTTAGCTACATAAAGAGTCGCAGTGTGCCTCTGGCCCTGGCCGCCCTGTAGCCTCTGCAGTGTCGGGGCTCCACAGACCTCTGGTCCGTGCCCCTCCCAGGGGCTCACCCTCTTTATACCCTGTCTTTCCTACCCTTCTCCCTCACCCCACTTTCCAGCACCCAGATGTTTCTTCGTTCTGAAATGGCTCAGATCACTTCCTTGTTAATTATTTGATAATGTGCTTTTGGTGGCTCAAATTCTGGAAGGCATTGCTAGGAGGAAAATAAAGCCTTTCCTTCTCGTGCTCCCTATTTCTGAGGCAGAGGGTCCTGGGAGAGGTGCTTGACTCTGTGAGGATTCTGGCCTCTTGCTCTGTACCTACCACGGTTCTGTCTGCTGCGGGCAGCGGTGGTTTTGAAAAGAAGGCCTTGCCCTCAGGGAACCTAAGCAGTGATCCTGGGGATAGACTTAAACCAAAGAAAAAGGCCCAGCGAGTGCTCCCAGGAAAAGTACAGGCAGGTGTGGACAGAGGTGATGGGCAGTTTCTGTTTGAGAAGTATGTTCGAGGAAGACCTCTTCTTAGAGGAAGTCCAACCCTGAGGGGTCTGGGGCCACGGATGGAGGCCCCAAGGAAGAAGCATCAGTGCGGTGGAGAGGCTGACCCCTCTGCTTGAGCCCGAGTCCCGTGGGTACCTCTGGGTCCGCAGCAGCCTGTGCTCCTGCTCTGTGAAGGCCCCTCACTGCTGATGGCAGCCTGGGGCTGGGGTGGGGGACTGTCCCCTGCTGGCCCACCGCGGCACTTTCTAGGCGATGGCTCCTTGATCTGGACAGGGAGGACCTGGCCCCTTGGCTGTGTGGCCCTGCACCTGCTCTGTCCTGCTTCACTGCCCCCACAGATGTCAACCAAGAGGGACTGAGTTTTCATCCAAGGCCACTGCTAACTGATCCTCACCTTACAGTCTGCTCACTTGATTGCCTCGTGAGGGAGCAGCATCAGAAGCAGTGAGCTCTTCCGGGAGAGCTCCAGTTACTCTCTTGGAGAGCCCATATTCCACGTCCTGTAAGTAAAAGGACGCTTTAAAAACTCTTGGTAGCTTCCAGCCACAGCAGCGATTTCACACCTAACCCTCGTGGGACTGCCCTGGTCCCTGTGGGAAAAGGTAAGCAGCAAGGGTGCTGGTGTCGGGTAAAGGGGACCCACAAAACGAGTGAGCAGAACCACCCAAATAGCCCTGGTCTGTGACCCAGAACATTTCAGGGACAGAACAGGGACCAGCTGACCTTAGCATGGTCTGTTTGCTTGCTTTGGAATGTGCTTTGTTTCCAAGGTAGCCTTATCACGATTTCTGACTCCATCTTATGGGAAGGGCTCTGGTTCTGGGTTTCTGAAGTTTAACCCTTAGCAGCTGTCCCTGGCTCTTGGTTCTGTCCCCCATCTCTGCATAGCTGGTACTGGATTATGGTTTTTCTTTGTGGGAGCGCAGTGGCTTTGAGGCATTTGATGCTCTAGCCACCCCTAGAATGTGTTAGTTACGGTTACACATGCTCAGAATATGCGAAAGGTACTCTCAGACATAGACCAGATCTGAATTTATGACCTTGGTGGGAACACTGTTGTCTCCAAGTGTGAACCAGGCAGGAGTGCCCCTGTGATTCACTGAGAGCGTGTGAACCCTGAGTTGGACACAACTGTGCTTCAGTGTTTGGAAGGTTCTGTTATGACGTTTCTGACTTACAGAGAGTGCTTGTGAGCATGTCGTTGTGACTGCTACCTTCTGCCCAGCTGGTGCTTGCCAAACTTTTCCACAGGAAATTGCAGATATCCCAGCATGTCACCCCTAAATGTCCTTTTCTCCAAAGAAGAGGCAGAAAGGGACTCTTCTGTAGGACCCGCACACCATCATTGACCATGTGTAGGGCAGGGCCCAGGCCAGTCCCCGCTCCCATCCCCCCACTTGCCCACAGTGGTCTTTGGGAGCTGATGTCTCCAAACCAGAATTGAGTCTAGGTCATTATTGGCTGTTACGTCTCTTTAGTTTCTTTTCTTCGCAGAAAAATGCCTCCATGACGTTGACTTTTGAAGAGACTAGGCCAGGGGCGCCTGGGTGGCTCAGTCGTTAAGTGTCTGCCTTCGGCTCAGGTCATGATCCCAGGGTGTCCTGGGATCGAGCCCCATGTCGGGCTCCCTGCTCGGCGGGAAGCCTGCTTCTCCCTCTCCCACTCCCCCTGCTTGTGTTCCCTCTCTCGCTGTCTCTATCAAATAAATAAATAAAATCTTTAAAAAAAAAAAAAGAGAAGAGACTAGGCCAGTTGTCTTGCGAGTGCCCCGTGTTCTGGATCTGTTTTGCACTGTGCCGTTTAACTTGTTCCTCTGCTCCCCGTGCTCCCCGTGTGCTGTGGTCTGGTGGTAAGAGGCTCAGTTGGAGGCAGGCAGCACATTTTCACCAAGGCGATGCTCTGTGCTTCCTGCCGCACCATTCTGGGGGGCTGTCCTGCGGGTACTGATGCCAGCTTCCCTTGTTCTTTATCTGTGTTCCCTCATCTGGGCGTCCTGAAACAGGAGGACAAATGCTGGACCCTCCCCTTTTGTCACTACTCATTGGGGGAGCAGTGCTCATGACATTTAGCTTCACTGTGGTAAATGCTTCCGTTCTTCCTTTTTCTTTCTTGAATATCAGTGCAGAGTAGTGGATTTTTATTTATTCATTGTACTGCGGCCTATTAAAGGCTTGTGTTTGTGTTTGGATGTTCACACGGTTGTAGCTGAGCAGCTGGGTGCCCCGCTGCGCGGGCTCCTGGTCCTCCCGCGGCATCAGCGGTGTTCTGAGAGCACTGCTCTGGCCCCGTGCCCTCCCTTCCCAACCTGCCGGTTTCTGTTGCTCCCAAGTGCTGCGATCCCTTTCCATGCAGAAAAGTGTTGGTGTGTGCATTGTGTTTGCCTATTATTGTGGCTGTAAGCACCCATCTCATGGACAGAAATAGGAAACACTTGTTTAAAACATGGTAAGTCCTGGGATCGAGCCCTGCATCGGGCTCCCTGCTTGACAGGGAACCTGCCTCTCCCTCTCTCTCAACTGTTCCCCTTGCTTGTGCTCTCTCGCTCTCTCTGTCTAATAAATAAATAAAATCTTTAAAAAAAAATAAAACATGGTAAGTTCAAATGATATTTGAACCGCTGAACAGGGAGTCTGATGCGGGCCTTGATCCCGGGACTCCAGGATCATGACCTGAGCTGAAGGCAATGGCTTAACCGACTGAGCCACCCAGGCGCCCAATTTCTTTGATTTTTAAAATTTATCCTTTTTTTATCCTGAAAATCTTGATTCTTAATGTCATTGGCATAGTTACTTATTTTATGCTCAAGTATACATAAAATCAGGTGTAAAATTAGTATATTGTGTTGCTACTACTAATAGGATCCCTTAGTAGAGTTTAAGGTATTTTGATGTTTGTCTGTTTTTAAGATTTTATTTTTAAGTAATCTCCACACACACCCACCGTAGGGCTTGAACTCACAACCCTAAAATCAGGAGTTGACCCTCTATGGACTGAGCCAGCCAGGCACCCCTAGGGCGCTTTTGTTTTTAAGTTCTTTTGGTTCTTAGTACATATTATGTTGAGGATGAAGTGCTGTGTTTGGAAACAAGCCTCTTGATGAATATTCTTTTGTCTGTGGTTGTGTTGCCCATTTGATATACAGTTAAGTTTTTTTGTTTCAGATTTGGAATTTTTAAATTTTATCTTTATGTTCAAAATCATTACATGGCCCAAAAGTCAAAATCATATGAAAGATATGATCAGAGATTTCACATCTCCGCTCTTTATAGGCAGGCAACTGTTTTTATTTCTGTTTATCCCGCAAAAATCTTGGTTTCCTCTCTTGTCTGTCATAAAAGGTAGTAGCAAGTACTGTTTACACTGTGTGTCTCGCTTCTTTATTCACCACGTCTCTGACTGTAGCAGCCCTTCCTGATGGGTGTGGAGTGGTTTTCCAGCTCGGACTGGGGAGTGCTATGGTGACGACTGGGGCCTGTGTTGTTTTCTACTTGAGGAGTGCTGCCTTGGGGCTCTGGTCGTCGTGGTGGGATTGCTGCGTCCAGGGATGTGATTGTAGGAGGTGTTTCCATGTGCCTCGCGGGCCCCGCCACGCGTATCTTCCCGTGAGTGCTTTTCACAGCCCTGCGGACAGAGGGTCTTTCCCAGCTCTGGGTCTTTGCCAGTCTCACCCAGTGAGATCTAATTCTTGAAGTAGTGTTCCTTTAATATGCTTCAATTTGGATGTGAAAAGTGGAAAAATATACTTTACTAAATCGGATATGCTTGGTAGCCAGAGTGTTTGAGATCATGAAATAGACGGCTGTGTTAGTAAGTCACTGAGTGTGAGCAGCTGCCAGGCGGGAGCCGGGCCGCTCTGCCCCTGCCTTCCACATCTGAGTAGTTGGAAGGTGGTCTCTTTCACTCTTTCAATAAAAAATAACAGTAGATTCTCCAAGCCAGAACATTTCCATGCATTCTGCTTTTTCTAGCCTACGGAAAGGAACCTCTGATTAGCTACCTTTTACTCTTTGGTATTTTTGTGTTTGAAATGAAAACTAAAATAAGTTAGGAGACTTTGGTTTTGGGTGTCTCTCCTCTCCCGTCTCTTGGCTCTCATCATAATTTGGGATTGCTGTGCTTACTGTCAGAGTATGATGTTACTTCCTTCATCGCGGGAGTGCCCAGCATCTGGGTAGCTCTTGGGCTGCAGAGAGCTGGGGCTGCCTCCTGTCTTGGGGGACCCAGGCTGCAAGTTGTTCCGGAAGGATTCTGTGTTACGTGTTGTCGTTGATTACCCTATTTCTGTTTGCCGGAGAATAGAGTCAGAATCATGGTGTTGGTTCCAGATGCCATCCAGATAAATCCCCTCCTGAGTTTTGGGGCAGGTAGCAAAAACCGAATTATTCTTTACACATATGTAAAATTATCAAAACTGCCACAGTAACATAATCCTTTGGTGGTTTGAAAACCAAAGACAACATGCTTCTTTTTTTCCTTTAATTTGTGCTGAAATAGTAGGAAAACATTATTTTCTCTAATAGTAAACTGCTGGATCAAATAACAGTATTTTTCCTAAACTAGCAACATCGTTGCTATTTATGATTATGAAATAATATGAGCAAATTAGTCAAGCAGTAAAGAAATACATAGAATAGAAAGTGAAAGTCTTCCATGATTATTGCAGTGAAGTTTTATATACCCTTCCAGACATGTACGTGTGTGGGTGCCCTTACACCCAGGGCAGTCCGAGCCGACCTCTCATCTGCCATGAGGGCCGCCGCGGGGGGCACTCCCTCCTGCTCAGGTGGGACAGATGCATCATGGGGGGCACTCACATGGCAGCTGCTGAGGGATGTGTAGATGATTCCCAGCTTTTAACTCTTTTATTTTTTAAAAAAGATTTTATTTATTATTTATTTTACAGAGAGAGAGAGTACTCACATGAGTGGGGTGAGAGGCAGGGGGGAGGGACAAGCAGATGCACACCCAGCGTGGAGCCTGACGCGGGGCTCAATCCCATGACCCTGAGATTCTGACCTGAGCCGAAGTCCAGAGTGGGCCACCTGACCCACTGAGCCACCCAGGCGCCCCTTGCCTCTTCTTGTGAAGCATTACATACATGCAGAGAAGTGCTCATCTCAGTGAATCATCACCAGTCAAGAGATGGAAAATTGCCCCTGTGCCCCCGGCCCCCCCAACCCTAAAGTTAATAATTTTCGCAGCTTGTCCCACTGTCCTTCGAATTCGGGAGCGCCCGCAGCCTGTGTTGTTTGGTGTCTGGCTCGTGGTCGCCAGTGTAGTTGCTGGGTATGATGGCAGTCGCTTCATCTTGCTGTGGGATCCCCACCACTTGGGTCTGTCCCAGCGGGTGTCTGCTGTCGGTGGCCGGCTCCCGACCGTTAGGAGTCCTGCTGTGAGCGTCTCTGGACTCGTCCTCTGCTGCGTGTCACAGGCATCTTGTTGGCGTGAGACCCTGTGAGTGGTCATGGGGCGATACCAGTTTTACCAGGTAGCTGTACCAGGTGTGTGTCGCAGACCGTCAGCAACATCCAGCATTATCAGGCCAGAGAGTGTGTGTGTGTGTGTGTAGCCATTTTACAAGGTGTACATGGCTGTGGCTTTAATTTATATTTCCTTGATTTTTAAGTTTCTTAATTTTAATGTGGCCTGATTGCCCATCTTGCCTCGATAGTTCTGTTTTGCTCTAAATCAAGGTTAAAATGATCTTTTTCTCTAATATATTCCGCATTGTTTTGCCTTTAGTGTGGCCATCCATGTAGTGTGGCCATCCATGTAGTGTGGCCATCCATGTGGTGTGACCATCCATGTGGTGTGACCATCCACGTGGTGTGGCCATCCACGCGGTGTGGCCGTCCACGCGGTGTGGCTGTCCACGCGGTGTGGCCGTCCATGTGGTGTGCTTTGGGGGATGGCGTGAACTAGGAGGTGAGTGTTGTTTTCTCCACAGAGCGATTGAATTGTCCTGGCACCGCCATTTATTGAAAAGGTCCGTCTTCCTCGCTGCTCTGCAGCATCTCCAGCATAAGAAATCAGGTGTGTGCAGACATGGTGCATGGGTCTGTTCCAGGACTCCCCAACCTGTGTCAGTCTGTTGGCCCCTGGAACCAATACCACGATGTCCTCAATGTAGTTTGATAAGGTGGTTTTTGTTTGTTTGTTTGTTTAAAGATTTTATTTATTTATTTGACAGAGAGAGGACAAGCAGGGGGAGCAGGAGAGGGAGAAGCAGGCTCCCCGTGGAGCAGGAGCCCGACTGGGACTCGATCCCAGGACCCCGAGATCATGACCTGAGCCGAAGGCAGATGCTTAACTGAGCCACCCAGGCGCCCCTGTTTTTTTGTTTGTTTGTTTTTCAAAAAAGCTTTTTAATTTTAAAGTCTAGCACAGACACAGAAACTGGATGAAGTAAATGTACAGCTTGAGGGGTTATTATAAGGTGGACGTTGTTGTGACCATCGATTTGGTCAAGAAAGAAACTTTGGCCAGCCCCAGAATCCTCCCTTGTATCCCCTCCCTGTCCTGTGTCCGTCCCTCCCTCCTCCGGACAGAAGTAACTTCTTATCTCACCATTATGGCTGTTCCTTCCTTTTCTTCATAGTTTAATGGCTGAATTGCATACCTCCAAATAGTAGTTAAGTTTCACCTATTTATTCAGAAGATGCTGGGGGCGCCTGGGTGGCTCAGTCGTTGAGCGTCTGCCTTCAGCTCAGATCATGATCCGGGGTCCTGGGATCGAGCCCCGCATCGGGCTCCCTGCTCCGTGGGGAGCCTGCCTCTCCCTCTCCCACTCCCCCTGCTTGTGTTCCCTCTCTCGCTGTCTCTCTTGTCAAATAAATAAATAAAATCTTAAAAAAAAAAAAAAGATGCTGTAGCTCAACCCCCAGCTCCCATGGAAGATGGGAAGGACTCATGGAAAATATTACTCAAATTCTTGCATGTTGATAGTTTTATGTGTCCTTTGTACTTGAAAGTCAGTTTGACTGTATGTAAAATCCTCGGCTCACATTTTTTCCTTTGGATACCTTAATTATTATTCTCTTGTCTTCCAGCATAAAGCGTTGCAAATGCATGGTAATTTTACTTTGTTTCCTGTGTAAGTGACTTTGTTTTTTTTGCCTGAATAGTATTCTTTTTTACTGTTGTTAGGCGTGGATTTCTCATTCAGATGGCATGCCCTATCAATATGGAGCTCCACAAGTTTTATTTCAGGAAAGGGTTTTAAGTTTCTAGTATTCTGTTCCCTGGCTTTGTCCCCTCCATTTTTGCAGGGTGGGGAGGGGCTCTGATTGTGTGTGTGTTGGATCTTCTTTACCATCCTTTCAGTTCGCTTCTCTGGGGTCTTTTTTATTCCTTCATTTCTTTTTCATTAAAAAAATATTCCTTTCCTCTTCTGTTGCTCTTAGTAAAATCAGTTGTGGAGTCTATTTGTTCTTATGGTGCTTCTAACTTAGTCTTTATTCTTGAAATGGTACTTTACTTTATTTCTAAGATTTTCTTAGGACCGATAACCTCATTTCAGTATTCTAGCCTGACTTAGGGTGTCCTTTTGTGTTATTTTAAAATATCTTGGGCGCCTGGCTGGCTCAGATGGTTAAGCGTCTGCGCTCAGCTCAGGTCGTGATCCTGGGGTCCCAGGATCAAGCCCCACATCGGGCTCCCAGCTCAGCGGGGAGACTGCTTCTCCCTCTCCTTCTGCCTGTCTCTCTGCCTACTTGTACTCTTTCTCTAGCTCTCTGTCAAATAAGTAAATAAAATCTTTAAAAAAATAATAATAATTCCTCCTTGCCATGTAACTCAGCATACTCACAGATTTGAGGGTTAGGACACAGACTTCTGAGGGGCCCATTATTCTGTCTGTTGCATTTGGTCTTATATAATACTAATTTTTTGTTTTTTAGTGTTTTTTTTAATGTAAGGAGATATGATTTAGACAACATTTTCTGGCTTTATGGTGCTTCCTTCCCTGTGGTCCTCTTGTACTGTGGAAAACGTTGGGGCCTCCTTTGTGTATCTAGTGATCTGTAGTTCTTCCTTGCTGTTTTTGTCTAGCTTTGGGGTAGAGGTGATGTGACCTCTCAGACTGAGCTGGAAATTATCCCATCCTCTTCTGTTTTCAGAGTTTGTGGCATATCGGTACTATTCCTTCTGTAAATGTTTGAAAAAATTCACAAGTGAAGCCATTTGGGCCTATGACTTTCTTGCAGGAAGATTTTTAAATCACTAATTCAATTTTGTACATGTTATAGGTCCATTCTGGTTTTCTCATATTCTTCTCGAGTCACTCTTGGTAACTTACTACTTTCTAGGAACTTTTCCATTGTACCTAAGTTGTTGAACTTGTTGGTGCCAAGTCGTTCATAGTATTTTCTTATATTCCACTTTGTGAGGAATCAGTGGTAACGTTCCCACATTTTCGCAAACTTTGTCTTGTAGTCTTGGTTAATCTAGTTAAGGATTTGTTGGTTTTCTTGATCTTTTAAAAGAATCAACTTTTGGTTTTGTTGATATTCTGTATCCCTTTTCAGTTTTTCGTTTCATTCATACCACTCTAATCTTTATTATTGCCTCGTTTCCTGCCTTTTTTTGCAGTATTTTTTAAGGTGAATGCTTACATTATTTTTTTTTTACATGCATTGTATGATTTCAGGGTTTTTTTAAGTTTTTGTTTAAATTCTAGTTAATATACAGTGTGATGTTAGTTTCATGTATACAACATAGTGAGTCAGCATTCCTATATGCTTTTAGTTTTTTGGAATTTACTGAGATTTGTGGCCTTCTATATGCATGTGAAAAGAATGTATTCTCCGGTTTTGGGGTGGAATGTTCTGAAGAAGTGCTTACCTTATTGATTCGAGGTTCTTAATACAGGTATTGAAAGCTATAAATTTCTCTTTGAGCACTTCAGCATCTTATAAATTTTGGTGTGTTATGTTTCATTTGGATGAAAATACTTTTTTCTTAAGATTTTATTTATTTATCTGACAGAGAGAGAGCAAGGGAGCACAGGCAGGGAAGGGGCAGAAGAAGAGGGAGAAGCAGACTCCCCGCTGAGCAGGGAGCCCGATGCAGGACTCGATCTCAGGACCCTGGGACCATGACCTGAGCTGAAGCAGACGTTTAACCAACTGAGCCACCCAGGCGTCCCGCAGATGAAAATACTTTCTAATTTCCCTTGTAATTTCTTTCTGACACATGGATTATTTAGAAATGTACTTTTATTTCCAAATATTTATTGATTTCTCAAATTCCCTTCTGTTACTGTTTTATAATCTAACTGCGTTGTGGGTGAAGGACATACTTGTATAGTCTCGGCCCTTTGAAATGTACGAATGCTTGTTACCTGGCCTCATGTGGTGTTTTGTGTGCAGGTGAGGGGACTGTGGGTGAGGCGGGTGTCGGTGTAGCTGCTCAGCAGGGCGGTGGATGGTCTTCTGCAGCTCTGCCGGCTTCCCGTCCGACTGTCCTGGCTGACCTGTCTTCAGGTTTGCTGGTTCTTCATGAGTCTGAACTCCTCTAGTAAATGTTCCCCTTGTACTTCTGCATTTCAGTGTCGTGATTTCTGCTTGGTTCTCTTCTATAATTTTTCTGTCTATAGATATTTATTCGGTGAGACATGTTATTCCTTGTTTTATATGTTGTCTTTATACACTGTTTCCTTTAATTCAGTCAACACATTTCTAATGCCTGATTTAAAGTCTTTGTCTAGTAAGTCCAACACCTGGGCCCTCTCAGGGACAGTTTCTTTGGACTGCTTTTTTTCCCCCATGTGTGGGCCATACTTTCCTGCTTTTTTTGTATGTTTTGTAATTCGTTGGTTTTGTTGAAAACTGGACATCAGAACCTCCTCCCTCTCATGTTTGTTGTTATTGCTGGAGTCTTGTTTTGTTTCAGTCTGTTTCTTTCATGGCTTTCCTGAACGAATTCGAGAAAGCCTGTGTTCCTTGTAGTGTTTAGCCACTGAAGTCTGCTTGGATAGCTTAGTGGTCAGTTCAGGATTGGTCAAGAGATTTCCTTTAATGCCTTCCTTAAATGCCAGGTGTGTCTGCCATCTCTGCTAGGGGCTGTGTGTGCATGTGCACCTCTGTCCTTGAGCACTTTGTCCTCGCCTTCACCCTCTGACCTTGAGCACTTTGTCCTCGCCTTCACCC
>NW_027397110.1:401590-440140 GCF_003265705.2 Callorhinus ursinus | reverse complement strand
GCCTTCACCCTCTGGCCTTGAGCACTTTGCCCTCGACTTGACCCTCTGCTTGCACAGCATTTCAGGGGCAGCCAGGAGGGAGTGATTGGGGTGTCCATCCAGGTCTTTCCTGGACGTGTGCACAGTTCTGCAACATGCATGTCCTTCTGCATCCCCAGGAATTTGTCAGAGCTTTTCTTTCTTTCTTTTTTTCTTTTTTTTTTTTTAATTTTATGTATGGGCACCTGGGTGGCTCAGTTGGTTAAGTGACTGCCTTCAGCTCAGGTCATGATCCTGGAGTCCCGGGATCGAAAAAAAAGATTTTATTTATTTATTTGAGACAGAGAGAATGAGAGAGAGCATGAGAAGGGGGAGGGTCAGAGGGAGAAGCAGACTCCCTGCCGAGCAGGGAGCCCGATGCGGGACTCGATCCCGGGACTCCAGGATCATGACCTGAGCCGAAGGCAGTCACTTAACCAACTGAGCCACCCAGGCGCCCTGTCAGAGCTTTTCAAAGCTCCCCATAGACCTCTTGTTCCCCAGATCTTCCTTTTAAACCTCTGGCGAGGCTCTTGGCTGGCCCCGACTGGTACTGTAGCTTCAGGCAGTTGTGGTGTTGAAAACAAACAGCTGCAATTTTTTTTTTTTTAAGATTGTATTTATTTGACAGAGAGGGACATAGCGAGAGAGGGAGCACAAGCAGGGGGAGCGGGAGAGGGAGAAGCACACTTCCTGCTGAGCAGGGAGCCCGATGCAGGGCTTGATCCCAGGACCCGGGGACCATGACCTGAGCCGAAGGCAGATGCTTAACGACTGAGCCACCCAGGTGCCCCTTTTCTTAAAATAATTCTTGTGGAAGTATTGTAATAGAGATTAGAAAATGCATTCCCTTCAGCAGGTACCAAGTCATGGCCATGCGTTTATCAGTATCCCCCACTCAGTTATTTTGAAGCAAATACCAGAAATCACATTTCATGTGGACATATTTCAATAAGTATCTTGGATAGAGGAGAGTCTTTTAAAAATTTTATCCACAATACCTTTATCACAGCTTTAAAACAATCTTTCATATCAAATGTTCTGTATCCAGATTTCTCACATTATCTAAAAAACGTTTATACATAGTTTGCTAGTTAAGGTCAGGATTCAAGTATAAATTGTTTGTTAAGGAAACTGGGTTGTTTGTCCTGAAGAATTTCCCATAATCTGGATTTTGCTGATTTCATCCCTCTGGTGTTGTTTAAATACGTTCCTCTGTCCCTTGTAATTTTTATGTTTTATCCCTTGTTTTCAGCACTTCTTAAACAAAAATCTTGGGTTTGGTTGGGCTTCTTGAGCCTGTGGTCTGCAAATGTTCATTCATGCCGGAAATCGCTGTGCTGTCAGGCCGCCTCTTTCCCATGCTCTTGTTTCCCCCCTTCCCCGTTCATGCCTGTGTGCCTGGGATGGGTTTCTCAGCCTCTCTGTGGAGAAAAGGCAAAGTAAACCATCCTCAAAAGACTGTCGTGTGGTTTATTATTTATTTAAAAGATGTATTTATTTATCTGAGAGAAAGAGAGAGCGAGCATGGGGCGGAGGGAGAGGGAGAAACTTTAGCAGACTCCACGCTGAGCATGGAGCCTGATTTGGGGCTTGAGATCACGACCTGAAACCAAGACTTGCATGCTTAATCAACTGAGCCACCCAGGGGCCCCTGTCACTTGCTTTAAGTGAGGTAATGCAGGTCTGACTCTTAAAAGATGGCCCATGGTAAACACTCAGTAAGTATTAGCTCTTACCATCTCCATCATCCCTCAGTGTTGCCCCGAGAGTCTTGAGAGAGGGCCAGGGTCAGCCTAGAACGAGATGTTAGCCTGGAAGGAAGAAGGGTGGGTTCTTCCAGCCCCGGAGGGGGAAAGGCCCACCGGGTCACCTGCAGAGGACAGAGGACAGCATGGTCCAGGAATGGGAAAGTGAGCACTGGGGAGTGAGGCGGCGGCCAGCACGGGAGCACGGCTGCAATGCACGACTAGTGTCTTTCTGTAGAGGCCTTAAGACCTTTCCTCCATGGATGACTGTGCCTTTGGTGAAGGATGGCAGTGTCCCCTGTCCTTTCCATCTGCCTGTTCCCTGGGCTCCAGCACAGCGTTGGCGGGAGCGTGGCTGAGGTGCCGTTCTGCAGGGCACACGCTCTGTCTATCCCTGCGCACTGTGTTGGCGGCGACAGCTCTTTCCAGGCATCCTCGGAAGGCTGGGGACTCGTCTTCTCTGCCTTGTCGAGCACTTTTGTCATGAATGGGGACAGGAGCGGTACATGTCTTTATGTAATGTGACCATGGCTCTCCTCCGTTATTCTGTTAATATTTTACCCTCATGATCACCCCACTTACTCGTGGTATGATATCTGTAATTTGTTTTTTTTAAAAATATTTATTTTAGAGAGAGGGAGAACGTGAGGGTGGGGAGGGAGGGGCAGAAGGTGGAGAGAGGATCTCAAGCAGACTCCCTGCTGAGTGTGGAGCCCACCTCCACAAAGCACGACCTGAGCCCAGATCAAGACTCAGATGCTTAGCTGACTGAGCCACCCAGGTGCCCCTTGATTTGCTGAAGTTTAAGAAGTTGCTAAGTTTGTTGAAGTTTTTCTGTGATCATAGGGATACGAATCTTCTTGTAGTGTCTTTCTGATTTTGGTATCAGGGTAATACTGCCTCATGAAGAGCTGTAAAGTATTTCTTTTATGGAAGAGTTTGTGTTTCCCTGGTTCTTTTTCTTTAACATTTGGTAGAATTCACCAGTGCGGCCAGGTGGGCCTAGAAGTTTCTTTTTTGGGAAGGTTTTTAACTACAAGTTCAATTTTTTAAATAGATATTTGGCTTACCTCCTTATTGAGTTTCTATAATGTGTGTCTTTCCAGGAATTTGTTTGTTTCATCTAAGTCGCTGAATTTATTGTCATAAAGTTATTTATGTACTTCCTTGTTATCCTTATTTCCTGTGAGATCTAGGGTGGCACCCCTCTTTTGGTCCTGGTGTTGGTGATTTCTGCCTTTGATCTTACTGATCTTTCTAAAGAACCAGTGTTTGATTTCTGTGACTTCACATCTTTTCTCTGTTGTTGTCCTTTCTCTGTTTACTTTGAGATTAAATTTGCTTTACTGTTCCTTGTGATTTTTTCCTTTGACCCTTGGCTTAATATAGAAGGGTTATTTATTTGAAAACAATTTGGATTTTTCCAGGTATTCTGTTGATTTCTTTTTCAACTCCCTTGTCAGAGACCTTTCTTTGATTGATTTTGTTTCTTTCACATTCATTGCAGTTTGCTTTATTGTCCTGAGAACAATGGATCTTGAATGTTTTGTGTCCATCTGTAAATAATATGTATTCTATTTTTGTTGGCTGAACAGTTCAATAAACGTCAGTTAGGTTGTGTGATAATAGTGTTCCTAAAGCTTCTGTTAGCTCTACTTGATGTTCTGTCTGCTTGTTCAGTTAGATGTGTTGAATCCCTGTGACTGTGACCCCATCTCGTCTCCCTTTCGCTCTTTTGGTGTGTGTGTGTCTGCTGACTTGGCCCGTTGTCGCTCTGCGCAAGTGTCCCTGTTGTCCCTGACACGTCACTCTCAGTCTTCCTCTAATGTGAATGCAGCCACTGCACCTTCCTTTTGATTAGTATCAGCACGGTGCACCTTTTCCATCCTTTGGCTACTGACCTGTTTGTGTGTTTATGTTCAAAGTTTATTTCTTGTGGGCGAGAGTCTCGCTTTTTTATCCAATCTGACAATCCCTGCCTTTTAAAAAAGCAGGTTTAGTTGTGTGTCTAGGGAAACTGTCCCGTTTCTCCTTTACTCTTACTCTCTAGTCACAGAATATGTCACTTCTGGTCACCAAATGTGTGGCTGCTTTCCCCCCATGACCAGTTCTCCAGCCCACGTGGGGAGACTGTTCTCCAGTCCCACGAGACTGCCCCCCACTCAAGGGCAGCCCCCAGGTGGGGCAGGTCCCGGGATTACCCACAGCCTCTGTCTGACATGGCTCCAAAGGGGGTTCCCAGGAGCCCCTTCTGGAATCTTCTGATCTGCTGGAGCCGCTCACAGAACTCAGGGGAGTGCTGACCCCCAGTCCTCCGTTTATCACTTAGCAAAGGGTGTGAGGAAGGATACAGACGAAGCTGGATGCACAGCTTCTATCCTGTCTCTACCCACAGCCGGGTGGAGACGAGCAGGGTGGGTCCTGAGAGGGTCCCAAGCACAGGAGCTTCTGTCCTCGTGGAGTTGGGGTGTGTCACCCTCCCGGCATGTGGACTTGCTCATCAACCTACAGCTTTCCTGAACCCCACACAAGTGTGGGATTTTTATGGAACTTTTATGACATAGGTGTGATCAGGTGTTCACTGCATCCCCGGCCCCGTTCCCGCTCTCTGGAGAATGGGGAGCAGGGGTGAAAATCCCAGCTTGGGATCATAGCTCGGTCCCTCTGGTGACCAGTCCCCGCCCAGGAGCCCACCCAGAGTCGCCTCATCAGAACAGAAAACGCTCCCGGCTCCCAGGAGGTCAACAGGGTTTCAGGAGCTCCACGCCAGGACCCAGGGGCAGAGACCAACACGCGTGTTTCTCATATTATCCACACTGGGATTAATTGACATTCAGTAAATAGCACATGTTTAAAGTACACAGTTTGATAAGTATCTACACACACACACATTTATATCCTGTTTATATAGGTAAACAGCTGCTGTCAACCTTGGTGTCGACATAAGCCTTATGTGTATGTCTGCATACAGCTAATTTTCAACAGAGGTACAAAGGCATTTATCCTTTGTTGAAGAGGATAGTCTTTTCAGCAAATGGTGTTAGAACAGTTAGATATTCATATGCAAAACAATGAATTTAAATATTTCAAAGATCTAAATATATAACAAAGTGGTAAAACTTCTAGAAGAGAAAACACAGGAGAAAATCTCTGTGACTTAGGTTAGGCAAAGATTTCTTAGCATAACCCCAAAAGCATAATCCATAAAAAACCAAATTGGTAAATTGACTTCATTAAAATTGAAAGCTTATGCTTTTCAGAATACACTGCTAAGAGAAAGACAAGCTTAAGACTGGGGGAAAATAATTGCAAATCACATATGTGATAAAGGGCTTGTTCCCAGATATGTGGAGAGCTCTCAGAGCTCAGTATTAAGAACTGCCCAGCGGTGCCTGGTGGCTCAGTCGTTAAGCGTCTGCCTTCAGCTCAGGTCATGGTCCCGGGGTCCTGGGATCGAGCCCTGCATCAGGCTCCCTGCTCCGCGGGAAGCCTGCTTCTCCCTCTCCCACTCCCCCTGCTTGTGTTTCTGCTCTTGCTGTGTCTCTCTCTGTCAAATAAATAAATAAAATCTTAAAAAGAAAAAAAAGAAGAACTGCCCAGCCAAGTGGGAGCACAGGCAAATATTTCACAAAGAGCTGCGAACGGCAGATAGGCACCTAAGATGCTCAGCATCGTCACGCTGTAAGGAACACACCTTCGGTGTTTGCACATCTTAATACTTTTTCCCTGTCTTACTGTTACTTTTTAATACTAGCCATCCTATAGGGGGATGAAGTGATCTCTCTTTGTACTTATGGTTCACACTTCTATAATGATTAATGACATCAAGCCTTTTCCATGTGCTTTTTGGCCATTTGTGTATCTGTTCCAGGCCTTTGTCCATCTGTGCGTTAGGTAGTTGTTCAGTTGTAGAACTATTTATCCTGGATATTAACCCCTTATCAGATATATGATTTGCAAATATTTTCTCTCATTCTACATCTTGTCTTTTCACCCAGTAGTGTCATTTGATGCATAAGTTTTAAATTTTTCAGTTTTTTTTCCTTGCTGTGTCCTCTTGTTTTATTTCTGCTGCTATGTCTTCATAATTATTGATCTTTTGTGTTTAAACTGCTGTCAACCCTATCCAGTATATTTTTGGTTTCAAATACTGTATTTACATCTCTAGAAATTTCATTCAGATTTTTTTTTAAGATCTTATTATTTGACAGAGAGTGACACAGCGAGAGAGGGAACACAAGCAGGGGCAGTGGGAGAGGGAGAAGCAGGCTTCCCGTGGAGCAGGGAGCCCGATGCGGGGCTCGATCCCAGGACCCTGGGACCATGACCTGAGCTGAAGGCAGATGCTTAACGACTGAGCCACCCAGGCGCCCCTAGGTCTTTTTTTATAGTTTGTCCTGCTTATCATGTTTATCATTTCATTTACCTCCTCAAATTATACCGTTGTGTGCGTAATGCCTATTTTAATGTTCCTTGTTTCCTAATGTTATCCCCTGTGTACCAGCTGGGTCTGTGTCTGTTAATGGTCTTCTTCTGGTTGGGGGTCATGTTTTCCTGCTTTTTTCGTGTGTCTGGTAATTTATGTTTGATGTCAGCCATCTCGAATTTCACTTTATTGGGTGCAGGGTGTTGTTACATTCCTGTAAGTACTGTTGAGACTTGTTTTGGGATGTGATTAAATTAGTTGCAGTTTCCCCCTCTTGGGGCTTGTGCTGAGGCTTTGTGAGGGTGGTTCCTGAGCTGCCTTTATTCTCTGCCTCCTGCTGAGTTTGTGCCCTTCTGAGAATTCTCCGTGTTGTTTCCTCTTGGAAACACAAGCCAGTCCCAGCCCTCCGAGCCCTGGTAATTCTTCCATCAGCTTTTTCCTTAAACTTACCTGATCCATCAGCCACAGACAGTAAGGGAACCCTGTACAGATCTCTTGGGCTCTGTGGAGCTTCTTCCTCTCCAGTACTCTGTCCTGCAGATTCTGATTCTAGCCAGACTGCCCAGTGGGGGCACCGGGTCTGTGTACGTTCCTGCTCCCTGGACGGTAGCCTGTGCTCGAGGTGACAAGCCTGTCGGCCGTAGGGCCCACCTCACTCATTTTCCGTGTCCTGGATCACTGCCCCATGCTTCCTGTTCTTTTGTCCAGGGTCTGGAAAACATTGTTCCATATGTTTTATCTGGGATACTAGTTGTCTGATGTGAGAAGGTGAGCCCACCCCCATCACTCCATCATGGCCAGAAGCAGAAGTCGCTGTAAGTCCTCCAACTGTGCTTTTTTAAAAAATCTGTGTAACTATAAAATATGTGTCAATCAACTTTATATGTTAAATTTATTATATACTGTATTTTTACGATAAAATGAGCTAGAGAAAAGAAAATATTAAGAAAACCCTAAGGAAGAGAAAATACACTTACAGTGCTGTCCTGTAGTTAGCAGGGGGGTGGGGGGGTGGGGTTTCTGTGTATAAGTAGACTTGTGTAGTTCATGATCTGCTGCATTTTCCAGTCAACAGTAGTTAAGTTTTGGGGGAGTCAGCAGTTACATGTAGATTTTCGAGTGCATGGGGGTCAGTGCCCTAACTTCCTTATGTCGTTCAAGGGTAAACTGTAATTTTATTTATTTCTGGTTCTTTGTATTTCCATACTGATTTTCAGCTCTGCTTATCAGCTATGGCAAAAAGAGCATTTTGGGATTTTGATTAGAATTGCATTGAATTTATAGATCAATTCAATTCAGGAAGTACTGATATCTTACCAATATTGGATTTTCCAAATCAAGAACTCCATCTCTTTAGCAGTGTTTCCGTTTTCAGTGTACGGGTCTTGGACATATTTTTTAAAAGTATCTCTATTTTATATTTTGTATTTTATATTGTATGTTAAATATGGAATTTTTTAAATTTTCATTTTTCAGTTATTGTATATACAAAAACAATTGCTTTTTTATTTTTATTTTTTTCTAATATTTATTTGGGAGAGAGAGCAGGGGGGCGGAGGAGAGGGAGAAGCAGGCTTCCCGCCGAGCAGGGAGCCCGATGTGGGGCTCGATCCCAGGACCCCAGGATCATGACCTGAGCCGAAGACGCTAACCAACTGAGCCACCCAGGTGCCTCAGTTGCTTTTTTAAATTAATCTTGTATCTTGTGATTTTCTAAATTCACTTATTTTTAGTAGTTTTTGTAGATTCCTTATGATTTTACCCTACACGTCCAACATGAGTGAAGACAGTCTCACGTCTGTGTTTTCAGTGTATGTGTGTCCTGTGTCTTGTGTCGGACCCCCTGCTTCTTGCTCCTGCTCCAGCCTGTGGCTGACTGGCAGACACCCTTGTCCTGTTCCGATCTTCGGAGGACGGTCTTCAGTCTTTGTGATGAAGCATGAGTGACACTGACTGTAGGCTGTTCTTATGTGTCCTTTGTCAGGTTAACAAAGTTTTCTTTTGCTGAGAATTTTTATCATGAATGGGTGTTAAATTCTATCAAATGTTTTTCCTGCACCGTTGAAATGATTGTATGGTTTTTATTCTCCTACTGTGGTGAATTACATTGACTTATTTTCAGATGTTAAATGAACTGTGCAGTCTTGGATTAGCCCTGTTTGGTCCTGGTGTATTATACTTTTTATTACTGAATCTGATTTGCTAATGTTTTAAAAAGGAATCTTCTTTTATTTTTATGAGGGTCATTGGCTATAATTTTAAAATCTTCTTCATTCTGGAAAATTCAAGCATATCCACAAGTAGAACCGTAAACTGCATCCAGTGACGGCTGCCATGTGCCTGCTCTGTGATCACCCACACATGGACAGTCTTGCTTCACCTGGACCTTCTGTCCGCCCCCCACCCCAAACTGGATTATTTTGAAGCAAAACCCAAACAGCATATCATTTCATCTGTAGATACTTGAACATAAAACTTAATCGTAATACCATTTCACCCTCCAAATAAATACTTTGTTAGTAGATTCAGACATGCACTTAGTGTTCACATTTCTCCAGCTGTCCTCGTAATTTTTTTTATTTATTTTTGTATTTGGATCCCGACAGGTATCTGCTTGTGAGCACTCTCCCCCACCCTCTTTGTTCTGCAGTTTCATTAGTGTGTCTGTTTGGATCCAAACTCAGGTCATCCCCTCACTTAGTCTGTGTGCAGTACTTTATGCTTCTGTCTATATTCACATCTGCCCTTAGTTCCGGGGACTCTGTTGGGAACCCCTCTGGCACCGCCCTCCCTCCGCCTGGCTCCCTGTGCCGCCAGCCCTGCGTTCTGTGTCTCCGTCTGCTGCATCCGTGCTGCCTCCTTTGTTTGGATCCGTCTTCAGTTTATTATTTGTTTCTTCAGCTGGTTTGAATCACCTGTTTCCCTTATTTTGATTTTAATTCTAAATTTATATAATTTCTTTTTATTGAGATGTCATTCACACATCATAAAATAAACCTTTTTGAAGTATACTCATAAGGTCGCAACTATCTGATTCCAGAATTTTTAATCACTCCAAAGCAAAGGAAGGCCCCAGCCCATCAGCAGTCATTCCTGTCATGCTCCTCCAGCCCCTGGGCTCCCCTCACTACTCTGTCTCCGGGGGTCCGCCTCTCTGTGAACACTGCAGGTGAACTCAGTCCCACAGTGTGCGATCTTTGTGTCTGGCTTCTCTTAGCTCGGTGACGTCAAGGTTCGTGTCATGGTAAGCACAGTCTTGCTGTTGTAGGGATGCATCACATTTTTTTTTTTAAAGATTTTATTTATTTATTTGACAGAGACACAGTGAGAGAGGGAACACAAGCAGGGGGAGTGGGAGAGGGAGAAGCAGGCTTCCCGCAGAGCAGGGAGCCCGATGCGGGGCTCGATCCCAGGACCCTGGGACCATGACCTGAGCCGAAGGCAGACGCTTAACGACTGAGCCATCCAGGCGTCCCTGCGTCACATTTTTTAATCCACTCATGGATTATATCTGGGTTGTTTCCACTCTGTCTGATGCCATTCACATACAGGTTTTTGAGTGAGCACACATTTTCATTTCTCCTTGGTATCTATGTGGGATTGCTCGGTCATATGGGGACTTCGTGTGTGTTTGGGAAGCTGCCAGAGTGGGTTTTGAATGGGCCCCAGTGTCTCACACCCTCACCGGCCGTGCACAGGGCACCGTTTTTCCACATCCGTGTCCACACTTGCTATTGTCCATCTTCCCGAGTCTAGCCATCCTGGTGAGTGTCTCATTGTGGTTTTGATTTATATGTACTTACAATTCTATTTTTTAAAAAGTCTTTTCCAAATCTGGCTTCTCATTTTTATAGTGTCTTATTTTTTGCTCATTTTTCTTTGTTTTCTACATTTTATTTTTTTTAAAAATTCATGTAATTGTACTTATGAGCTATGTGATCACACATTCTATTTCAGAAATACAGTTACGATAATTACTCTGTGCTGTGTTGATGCCAGTGAGTCTTTGTTGTTCTAAATCTGGTGCCTCTCCTGGTTCTCACTCCTGGTGGCCTGCTTCCTTTATGCTTACTGATACTTTATTTAGAAGCTAATTTTTTATTCTGAGTATTTGGTCAAACTTTGTGGAATTTGTGATCTGGGATGCTTTCTGGCTTCTGGCGGGAGCTAGCTGTTTTGTAAAGTGCACACACTTTTTTAGGTTGACCGCATGTCCTGCTTTGCCCAGCAGGCTCCAGGTGAGCCTGTCATCTCAACATTATTGTTAGTCTTGTTTCCCTTTGCTCTCAGAAGCATGCTGCTTTGGAACACACTGGAGGGCTGGCCTCGCCGCTGTGGCTCCTGGCACTGGGTGATGGCTCACCTGGTTGCTGTGGGCGCTGCCGTGGACAGCCTTGGTTTGCATAGTGAGGGCACGGCGCAGCCGCCGTGCAGCCAGGTGGCAGTGGGAGCTGCCACGCGAGAGGGTGCATCCAGGGGAGGTGCCGTGGCTGGGCACGGGGCCAGGGGCACAGGCAGGGCGCGTGAGGCCAGCTGGGGCGGGGGTAGAGGCGCAGCGGCTCTCACCACTCCCATCCTGCCAACCCCAGTGCCCCCGGCGTGGGCCATCCCTATGGCCACAGAGGCCCTGGTGGAAGGGCAGGCAGCTCTGCAGGGAGCAGCTTAGACCCAAGGCAGAGGGTCCCTCGCTGTGGGGCCTGCAGCCCCAGGCAGCCAGTTGGCCTAGCCACGGATGAGCTAGAGCCCCACGGGGCTGCAGCCACTGCACCAGTAGATACAGTGTTCCTCACTGCGTGTTTTGGCCCCAGCCCTGCTGGCTGGCCCCACTACTGGCATCAGGTGGTCATTTCCAGGCACCCAGCACCCCTCAGCAGCCCCTTCTGGGCTGTGCTGGCCCCAGGAGGGCAGGATGGGCATGAGGCGGCCAAGGATGCGTGTCTGCACAGATGCTGGAAGCACAGACTGAGTCTTGAGCCGGCCTCCTGGGGACCTGGGGACTGCTGGGGCTGAGGCCGGCCTCCTGGGGCAGGCAGTGACCCAGTCCGTCCCACATTCCCTCCGTGGGCACTTGAACGTACATGCAGAGCCCGTCTAGACCCCAGCCCAGCAGGCCCCATCTGACCCCACAGGACAGGTGAATGGGCACTGCCCTCGGCTGGGCACAACCTCCCAGCCAGGCAGGGCCCCAGCACCCTGGGCAGCTCAGCTTTGGCTAAGTCATGGTGAGGGACCTGGTCCTCCCTGACCCGTGGCCTCTGTGGCCATTTTGTGTGACACCCAACCCCTCTCCTCCCACAGATCCTTTGCTTCTCATTTTCTTGATTTCTCCCCCTTGTTGGTTTTTATTTGGGGGCTGGTTGAGCCAGAGGGTCAGGAATCTGCCTTTCGTCCTCCCACTTGGCATTCTGGTTTTGGTTTATGAATAGTTTTAAGTTTTTCTGTGCTGACTGTATTTCTAGTAAACCCCTGGTTGGTGTAGGAAAAAAAAATAAGCTTATTGTAGGTTTTCTAGAATCCACTGTCGTATATAAGCACACTCTTCCTGGTGTCTCTGCTGCTGGGCGCAGGAACAGCCTCTTGCTGCCTTATTAGCTTTCCCATGAGCTGCTCCCTCCACCCTGGTGGCCTCCTGTTGTCCCCCCCCCACCGCCCCGCCGTGTCTACTCCATCCGTGTGTGCTGCCGCTGCCTCCTGCTCAAGCACCTGCCTCCGCGGCGCTGCAGACCGGCCCCGCGCGTTGGCTGCCGTGTCCTGGTTCCCAGTGCCGGTGCGGCGCCGTGGCGCCCAGGGAGTGGACAGACGGGACCTGGCCTGACGCGGCTCGGCTCTCGCGGACTCCCTCTTACATGCTGGGAGTTGCTCTTGTCTTTGTGGCGTTCAGTGTTTGGTCTGTGAATTGAGTATCTCACAGGTCAGATGGGTTTCATCCCCACTTGATGTATTTGTTCTTACCGCAAAGTGTGGGGAGAGGGGCTCTATGCCCCGTGGCCCAGCCAGCCTGTTTCCCCAATCCTTTACGGAGAGGCCCTTGGAACTTAAACTCGTGTCCTTATTTTTTGCTTATTTTGTAGTTTT
Organism: Callorhinus ursinus; assembly: GCF_003265705.2. Classification (NCBI taxonomy): domain Eukaryota; kingdom Metazoa; phylum Chordata; class Mammalia; order Carnivora; family Otariidae; genus Callorhinus; species Callorhinus ursinus. The sequence continues at coordinate 427,873 of NW_027397110.1, read as the reverse complement.
AGGGTATTTTCCTTGTATTAAGTGGATTGTGAAACGTCAAGGAACAAGTGTTTTTGATTTTAACTTACCGTTATGGAACTTTTCCTGTGCTACTGAGGCGGATGTACCCATGTCGGGATAGATTTGAAACATACGATTTAGGTCAGTGCTAACCTTGATTGCGTCTTCTTTTATAGATGATGCGAAAGGGTCATCCTGCTATCAAGATGACGGCGGTCCGGTTTCCAGGACAAGACTCAGGTCTCCGGTGTGTCAGTTCGTGTCTGCGCCCAGAAGCAGGTCGTGGCGGGGCTCCTGGCAGGTGGCACTCCACGCCCTGAGATGAGATGGCGTGCTCTCCACATGCCCTCTTCTTCGGTCAGGTTTATGGTCAGCCACATTCATATGCATCTTGAAAGATGGAATTATTTTTTAAAAGCTGAAGATAACGTACGTTTGGGGGCACAAATGAGCCTTTGGATCAGGTTTTTACCCACCTAAGATAACGTGACAAAGCAGCCAGAGTAGTTATGGTCAGTCATGGAGAATAACCAGGAAACTCGTCCCAGAAGGGATGGTGAATTTGTTTCTGATAAAATAAGTTTTAAAATAGAAGAGGAGGATGCTGTTCGAATCCCTAATCACAGTTTGGAAGGAGTGGAGTTTAAGGGCGAGCAGGACCGGCACCAGGCGGAGGGGGGCGGGGAGCGGGCGGAGGCCAGGGAGGCAGGCGGGGGCTGCGAGCCCCCCGGGAAGTGCCTCGCTGCCGACCAGGAGGAGGAGTACGGGTCTCTGCTCTCGCACTACAGCAGTGCGCTGTACGACGTGGCCATGGAGGCCGTGACCCAGAGTCTCCTGTCGGGCCGGGGCGTGAGCTCCAGAAAGAAGTCCCCGGCCTGGAAGCATTTCTTCATCTCCCCCCGGGACAGCACTAAAGCCATCTGCACGTACTGCATGAAGGAGTTCAGCCGAGGAAAGAATGAGAAGGATCTGAGCACCAGCTGCCTCATGAGGCACGTGAGGAGGGCGCACCCCACGGTGCTCATCCAGGAGAACGGCGGCGTGCCGGCCCTGCCCTCTCTCTCGCCCCCTCCACTGAGGCTGCCACCACAGCCCGCCGACACCGGGGACCTAGGGGCCGTGCTCTCACCCCTCAAGCTTGCCCCAAAGCTGGCGTCCAAGGTCCCGTCCCCCGATGACATGACGGAGGAATCTGTGGTGTCCTCTGAAGAAGTCCCCTCCGACGCGTCGGCCTCTGACAGGTACGGCAGGGAGGAGGCCCTGGGGGGGCCGCCGCACCTCCCCACCCTGCCCTGTGAGGAGGGCGCGGAGAACGGGGTGGAGAAAAACCCTCCGCTCCCGAAGGGCACATCCGGGTCCAGGAGGCGGTCCGCCGTGTGGAAGCACTTCTACCTGTCGCCCCTGGATAACTCCAAGGCGGTGTGCATCCACTGCATGAACGAGTTCAGCCGAGGGAAGAACGGGAAGGACCTGGGCACCAGCTGCCTCATCAGGCACATGTGGCGGGCGCACCGGTCCATTGTGCTGCAGGAGAATGGCGGGGGCACAGGCATCCCGCCCCCCTACGCCGCGCCCCCCACCCTGCTGCCCGCCCTGCCGCCTCCCGACGGAGACCCAAGCTCCGTGTCGTCCTCTCCCGGGAAGCTGGTCCAGGAGTCCCCCTCGGCCTCCTCCTCCCCTGACCGGCTGACTGAGGACCCGCAGGTGCGTTTGAACGCCGGAGACGCCCTGCCGGAGGACGCGTCGGCGCTGTCCTCTGACGACGTGGGCGAGGCCTCGCTGGCCCCCTCCCCCGAGAAGCCACAGGCTGGCGGGTTGAGCCCCAGTCTGCTGGACTGTGGTGCTGTGTTCCAGCAGAATAAGAAGGTCATGAAGAGGCTGAAGTCGGAGGTTTGGCAGCATTTCTCATTGGCACCCATGGACAGCCTCAAGGCGGTGTGCAGACACTGCGCCTGCGTCATCAGCCGGGGCAAGCGGGGCGACGTGGGCACCAGCTGTTTGATGCGGCACCTCTACAGACGCCACCCGGAGGTCGCGGGTGGTCAGAAGGGCTCTCTGGGCGCCAGTCTGGCAAACTCTCCGTACGCCACGCTGGCCTCTGCGGAAAGTTCCTCCTCCAAATTGACTGACTTGCCAACCATGGTTACGAAAAACAATCAGGTTCTTTTCCCCGTTAACAGCAAGAAGACCTCCAAGCTGTGGAACCACTTCTCCATCTGCTCTGCAGACCCCACGAAGGTCGTGTGCCTGCACTGCGGCCGCACGATAAGCAGGGGCAAGAAGCCCACCAACCTGGGCACCAGCTGCCTTCTGCGCCATTTACAGCGGTTCCACAGCAGCGTGCTCAAGACCGACGTGCCCAGGGCAGCGCGGGCCCCCTCGCCCAGCCTCCGGGGGCCCCTGAGCACACAGCTGTCAGGAGCTTCCTCCTTCGATGACACCAACGAGAAGTTTTATGATTCTCATCCAGTTGCCAAAAAAATCACAAGTCTCATCGCAGAAATGATTGCACTTGACCTCCAGCCATATTCTTTTGTAGACAATGTTGGCTTTAACAGGCTGCTTGAATACTTGAAACCTCAGTACTCTCTGCCCTCGCCTTCCTACTTCTCGAGGACAGCCATCCCAGGTATGTACAATAATGTGAAACAGATAGTCCTGTCGCACCTGAAGGAGGCGGAGAGCGGCGTGATCCACTTCACGTCCGGGATATGGATGAGCAACCAGACCCGCGAGTACCTGACGCTCACCGCCCACTGGGTCACCTTCGCGTCGTCGGCCCGGCCATACTGTGAGGACCACCACTGCTCAGCCCTGCTGGACGTGTCTCAGGTCGACTGCGACTACAGTGGCAACAGCATCAGGAAGCAGCTGGAGTGCTGGTGGGAGGCCTGGGTGACGTCCACCGGCCTCCAGATCGGAATCACTGTCACCGACAACCCGAGCATCGGGAAGACGCTGAGCGAGGGGGAGCGTGCCAGCGTGCAGTGCTTCAGCCACACGGTCAACCTCGTTGTCAGCGAGGCCATCAAGAGCCAGCGGATGGTCCAGAACCTCCTCAGCATCGCACGGAAGATATGTGAGCGGGTGCACCGGTCGCCCAGAGCGAAGGAAAAGCTAGCAGAGCTGCAGAAGGAGTACCAGCTGCCACAGCACCACCTCATCCAGGACGTCCCGTCCAAGTGGAACACGTCGTTTCACATGCTCGAGCGGCTCATTGAACAGAAACGGGCCATTAACGAGATGTCCATCGAGTGCAACTTCAGAGAGCTCATCAGCTGCGACCAGTGGGAAGTCATGCAGTCCGTGTGCCACGCGCTGAAGCCCTTCGATGCCGCCAGCCGGGAGATGAGCACCCACGTGTCCACGCTCAGCCAGGTCATCCCCATGATCCACATCCTCAACCGGAAAATCGAGATGCTCTTTGAGGAGACGATGGGCATCGACACCATGCTGAAGTCCTTGAAGGAAGCCATGGTGAGCCGGCTGGCCGCCACCCTGCACGACCCGAGGTACATCTTCGCCACGTTGCTGGACCCTCGCTACAAGGCCTCCCTGTTCTCGGAAGAGGAGGCGGAGCAGTACAAGCAGGACCTGGTCAGGGAACTGGAAGTGCTGGATTCTACCTCAGAGGGCGCGCCTGTGTCCAACGGCTGCGGCGCGGGCTCCCCCTCACGAGGTGCCGTCGGGGAGGAGAACCTGTGGTCCCTCATGGCCAAGATGACGAAGAAGGGCCCCAGGGAGAAGACAAAGGTGCCCGAGGACATGGTGCTGGCGTACCTGGAGGAGGAGGTGCTCGAGCACACCTGTGACCCCCTCACCTACTGGAACCTGAAGAAGTCGGCCTGGCCGGGCCTGTCTGCGCTGGCCGTCAGGTTCCTGGGCTGCCCCCCGAGCATCGTCCCTTCTGAAAGGCTCTTCAACACACCAGCAGAGAACGGTAGCCTCGGCCAGTCCAGGCTCATGATGGAACATTTTGAAAAGCTCATCTTTTTGAAAGTGAATCTTCCCCTGATATACTTTCAGTATTGAAACTCGCAACGGAGCCGCCGGACAAAAACTGTTGTTGCCCATCAGGCACCAGCTGTCTGCCCCGGGGTGGTGGCGCGCCCCGGGCGGGGCCGTGTGGGATGAGGCGGGCACGAGCCTCCCCGTCCAGCATCACTGTAATGTCTACGTGTGCCTTACTCCCAGCCCTGCAGGCCGGGCGTCGCCCGCGAGGAAAGGCCTGTCTTGCCGATGATGAAATACGATGATGAGGATTTCATTCATAACTGTAAAGTTTTTTTAAAGTGGGGGGTTAGTAATTTGTCTTACTAGGACGTCAGAGGAGATGTAAACAATTTTATTCTGTAGGCTTTTTATTCAATTATGTAAAAACCACAAATCAGGTACTGTATTTTAGTTAAAAATTGCTTTAATTCAACAGAACAGCTTTTGTGGCTGTTTAATGAAATCTGTAAATAGGAGGTGGAGTTCAAGCCATCCTGGCTAAGCAGTTTTTAACTGCAGGCTCTAAAGTATGTCGAGTACAGAGAATATTCTGGAACATAACTGTTTACTGCAACAGAGGTGTGGCATTTGAAGAGGAAACTAAACGTAGACGTGTCCTGGAATGTCGGTTCTGTAGTGATTTGGTAAAGGGAGCGTTCCCGGTCTCTGCTTCTGCATTCAGGTTTTATTTGGTCGACCTTGATCATGAGCCCCGGACACCTGCTGTCGAGCCCGCGCTAGGGGCCCGTCCACAGCACTCCTGCCGTGGACACCCCGAGCCTCGGACCTGCTGTCTCGACACCAGGAAGCTATCTTTTGAAATTTGTGCACTGACCCCATGACCCCAATTTGATCAAATTATGTATAAAATCCTTTTTAGAAGAGATGGCTTGTTAACAGGGAGGAGATCGTTCTATTGCAGTTGTAAGAATAGCCTTAGGTGTCTAGATTTTTTTTTTTATATATAAAATAGGGAAGATTCAGCCATCACTGGGGTGTTTTAGAATCCCAAGGACAGCAGAATGAAGCGTCAGTTGTCATTCTTTTAACGATGATCTGTCTTCAGAATTTTTGCTTCAACATCTAGAAAAGGGTTCATTTTCTTACTTCAAACCAGTTAAATATTCTGGATGAAACAAGTCACTCATTTGCCTGTGACCTTTTAGAAAAGTTGTTTTGTTAAAAAAAAAAAATACCTATTATTAATCTGGATTTGCATTGACTATGTTTTAGTGTATTTATAAATGGTGAACTCAGTTTCTGAAATTAAACTTTTTATTTGCAATTTTCTACTGCTGGAGGACACTGGCTTTTTATTCTGAGGATGACAGGAGGGTCCTACTCTGGGGAGCCACGCTCACGCAGCCTTTGGAGTCGGAATTTTCGTTGTGGCCCCGACAGGGCGGGGGGCTGGGTGGTGGAGATGTGACTCATGGCAGCAGCAGCGTTTCTGATAGCGGGAACGCCACGGCGAGACCTCGGGGGCTCGGGTTCACAGTCCGCACTGCTTCACACTGGGTGCCGGAGGGGAAGAGCATCCCTCCGCCATGTGGCCTGCGCACGCCCTTCCCGGGCCTCCCAGCTCGGAGCGGCCTCTGCCCAGACGCCCGAGGAGCACCGGCCAGGGACACACTGGAGAGTCATGCTGACGTGGTGCTTTCTGCGTGAGTCTCTGTGAATGTGTGCGCAGAGTGATGCTGTGGGGAAGCCTTCGCCAGTTTGGGGTTCAGTCGGCCGCCAGTCTTCCCCAGCCAGGATCTAACCGAGCTGCAGGAAGTGAGTCCAAAGTCCGGAGCAGATGTTAGGAAGTTCGGGTATTGAGCCCATGGCTTCCCCAGAGGGAGCGCTCGTGTCTCTGTTGTGCAAGCTGCACGCGCCTGCCCGTGCGTTCCAGGAGCCGAGGGGGCTCCAGTGGAGTACCGGGCGCTCGCATGCGTGCGTGCACGCGCGCGCGTGTGTGTGTGTGTGTGTGTGGTCGCCTGGCTCCCAGCAGGGTGCTGAGAATCTGGGACTTGCCCAGGCCTCTGGGGTTGACCCAGGTCTCCACCTGGGGGAGGGTCCGACCGCGCACAGATGGCGAGCTGTGGGCCTGCAGGACTCCCCAGCCTGTTGGTGTTCGGTGAGGCTGCCCTGCCGGAGCAGGGCTCCACCCTGGACATGCTTGGGCAACCCCGTCCGTTGGCTATGAGGCTGCAGAGGCTATGAGGTGACTCGGTGGCTCAGCCGTCCTGGCTGTGGAGCTGCACGTGGGCAGGAGGGGGGCCTGCCAGACATCGTGGGCTGTCCCCTGAAAGGAGGGAGCACAAAGTAACTGCAGGACGCAACCTGTCATTCGCTCGGTGACCAAGTGGCCCTCCTTCCCCCGGGCCCAGGCCAGCTCCTGGCACAGAGCGGTGGTTAATGTGGACGCGGTCCCTGCTCATCAGAGCCTGTGGTCTGGGCTGTGTCTCCGTGAAGCTTGCTTGGAACGCAGCCCTGGCTGTGCCTCTACTCCTTCCTGCTCCGCAGCCGTGATGGAAGACACCCCGGACCCACAGAACACAAGGGTTTGCAGCACATTGGTTCTGTTGCTTCTGAGCTGGTCTACTTTTCCGTCCAGCTTTCAAAACCTGTGGCCCCAGGCTGCCGTTGTCCAGCGAGGCATGCGGGTGACAGTCCACGTGGGAGGTGTGGGAGGGGGCTGCAGAGCACACCCCTGAGCGCTGGCCCCAGGGAGGTGCCCCCTCTCACACATTCGTCCCACCTGTGGCCAGCGGGTGGTTCCGGAACCTGGGCGCCGTCCGTGTCCTCGAGTGGCTGACGGTCCCGTGGGAAGGAATGGCTGACATTGACAGCGGTGTGCGAGGGGGACGGGGGCCAGCCTCCAAGGACAGCAGGTCTGTTATGTGATGTCCCGCCTTCACTCTGTTCAAACCTGAATCGTGAGCTGCTTGTTTCAGATGCCAGATGACATTTTGGGCAGGCTGCTTAACTTCACTGGTCACTTACAAGAAAAAGCCCTTTGTGTAAGCTCAGGATCTCATTTCAGTGAATAAATGTATGTTAGTCAAACCCCGGACTTCATTTAACGTTAAAATGCCCTTCCCTTCCCCTTCTGACTCAGGCGGCGGCTGGTGGCAGACCGGGCCTCCCCGAGAACCATCAGGGCCAGAGCACAGAGTTTTAAAAAGAGCTTCCTGACAACAGCGCAGAGCAGGCACCCCTTCCTCAGTCCCCGCGGGGACACCGGCTGGCATGCAGAGAAGGTGGCGGCCCAAGCTGGCCACGGTGGCCCCGGGCGGGGAGAGCAACGGTGGCGCGGCCAGGAGCCCAGGTGCCGGAGAAGTGGGGGCCTCCGCAGGGGCCTTGTGCTGTACGGCAGCCCGGAGGCGGGTGCCGGCTCCCGCGAGGTGTGCGTGCCTGGACGGCAGCTGGGAGCTAAGCAGGCGCCCCACGCGGGAGACATGACTCGGCGCCTGCCACTGTGGGGGCCCTGGGTTCCAGGGCCAGTGAGAGACCAGCCTGCACACAGCGGGCTCGACGACATCAGGAACACGTAAATTTCTTTCAGTGAGAAGATCCAGAGTGTCTAACTTCACATAATTCACTCTCAGTAAGAAAATATAATACATGCCAAAAAAAACAACCGTGACCAAGGACTGTGAGACGGAGGGGAACAGACTAGAGACAGACCCATGGGCATCCGAGGCAGAGCCGAGACGTGGGCTCTGACTAATCCGCTCAGGAAAGTTGACGTAAGGGTGGGGATTGTTGCCAGAGCGTGAGAATCTGATGCGGGACAAGCCAGGGATTCAGTCCGCGGGTCGCATGCCCGAGGGCGGGTCGCGTGTCCCACGGCACAGGGGCATCAGCAGCGTGACCCCGCCCAGCCCGGAACGCTGCGGGCCCCCCGGGCCCCCAGGCCCCCAGGCCCGCCTACCCTGCAGCCTCTGAGGTTTGCATAAAGCACCTTGTTCAAGCTATTTTAATAATTCCTGTGTGCAGCTATTTTAATGAAAACTATATATAGGCAGGCTTTCATAAAATCCAAACTAGTTTTAAAAATTATTTTATCTTAAAACGATCTCAGTCTTGCGGGACTGTTGCAAGTACGAAACAAAGAACCTCCTCCCTGACCCTCTTGAGAGGGTGTTGCGGGCCTGATGCTCCCCGGCCCCCGAGTGCCTGCACCCAGGAAGCTCACCTGGAGAGGGGTCAGCCCCCCAGGAAGGTCTTCAGGGAGAGCCTCGGACCCCGATGCAGACCCGAGGGCCCTGGCCACTTCTGCTGCTTCCACGGAGGGCCAGCGCCACAGCCTGCGTTGAGCTGACCTGCCCCTTCCCATCCCTCCCGTCCGGAACATTCTTCAGTGTCCTCGACCTCCACACTCCTGCCAGCAGGTGGTCATTCTGTGGAGCGTCCCGCGAGTGGGGCTTGTGTGGTGGCTTCACAAGGTCACTCACCTGGTTGCTGGGTGAAGGGAGATCTACCAGGCCCCTCCCCCCTGCAAGTTGTCTTCCCTTTATAATTACAAAGCATGTCGTATGAAGCTCTTTGAGACGATGTAAACATCCCATTCCTCGTAAAATTTTATTCATTTTTTAAATCACATTTAAAGATCTCACTTATGAGCTGTTAATATCACTATCGTGCACAAACTTTCCCCGAAATGGCCAGAGGGAGCCCTTCGGTCTGGCCTGTGTGTCCTGTAGGCCGCCATCATTCTGCAAAATGTCCTTCTCCAGGGGCAACGCCTTCAGGCTCATCTTCTTCCTTCCCCGCCCCATCAAGGAGCTGGGTGTTTCTCCAAAGGCGCCCTGGCCCCACACTGGAGCCCAGGTCCAGGTGTGGGGCATGCTTGTCCCTGCTGGGGTGTTGCTCCTCAGGGGGACTTGCAGGGCACACGTGCATTTGTGTTTATATTTCTGTGTCTAATATGCTGGAACCAGGACTCTGTATCACCCATTCAGATCCAACGTGCAGGGTTTATTCTAGTTTTCTCCTTTCCCATATTCACAGCCCCGTTCTCAGACCATCTCTGAGCATCCTCAACACAGTCACTGACTTAACAGGTGCCTCCGTCTGTCCCTCCCTGACACCCTCCCACCCTGCTCAGGCTCTGACACCTCACGTCAGGCCGCTGTGCCCCGCTCCCCTACCCCGTGCAAACCCTCCTTACTCTGGCCTCCACACTGGGTGCTAGGCTGCCCTCCTGAGCAATCCCCTTCTCGGGCATCTGGCCTCTGGCATCCCTCGCTGGACGTGGTGGCTCCCTCACCCCTCAGAGGCAGATGCTCTTGCTGGGCCCTCCCTAATGGTTTCTGGATCTTTCAGGAAGAGAAGTGGAAGAGCTGCAGGTCCCCATGGTGGCGTTTGCCAATGACCATTGTAATTGTGGGATCAAACACTTCACCCCTGGGCAGCACGGGTAGTGTCCTCGTGCATGCTGGATGCAGCAGGAAGTACAGTTCACGTGGGAGGAGCTCTTGCCTAAAGGATTGAGCCTGGATTCAGTCATGCCCTTCGGCTTCATCAGAAAGACTGAAGAAACGGGAGAGAATATCCAAAGACTATGGGACAACCACAAAAGGTGTAACACACCTGTAATTGGAGCACCAGAAGGAAAAGGCAGGAACAGAAGAAATATTTGAAATGATGGTTGAAAACGTCCCCAACTTAACGTCAGACACAGACCTCAGAGCCAAGAAACAAACAAAGCAAAACAAAACAACCGACACCTTTAAATATCATCTTCAATTTCTAGAAAATCACATACAAATTTTATATCCTGAAGAAGCTGGGCGGGAGGGGGGACCTTACCTGTAAAGAAACAAAGAACCACATGTGACTTTTCAGAAGTCATGCAAGTAGGAAGTGGACCAAAATACTTGAAGTGTGGAGAGAAAAATCCCACCAACATAGGACTCTACATGCTGTGAAAAAAAAAATTTTTTTTTAAGATTTTACTTATTTGACAGAGTGAGCGCAAGAGCACACAAGCAGGGGGAGTGGAAGAGGGAGAAGCAGGCTTCCCGCGGAGCAGGGAACCCGATGTGGGGCTCGATCCCAGGACCCCGGGGATCATGACCTGAGCCGAAGGCAGACGCTTAACGACTGAGCCATGCAGGCGCCCCTGTGAAAGTATTCTTAAAGATGAAGGAGAAACAGACTTCTCAGAAAGACACTCAGGGAATTCGCGGCCAACAAACAGGCTTGGAAGAAGGTCAGAGGGAGTTCATTAGAGAGAAGGAAAAGAATGTAGGTCAGAAGATCAGATCTACATAAAATAAGGAAAGCCACCGAAGAAGGAGTAAGTTAACAATTTTTTTCTTAATCTAACAGATAAGTTTGTTCAACATAATGATATCAACAACACAGAATTATGTATGCTTACACACATATGAGATACATACCTTTATGCTGATGCAGCTGATATAAAAGAGAAGTGAATGCCGGCAATGGCACAAGGGACAGGAGGGAAGGATTAGGGTTATTTGATTATAAGGTACTCACATTACCCATGAAGTGGTACAGAGCTGTTTAAAAATATACTTGGATTAGCTGTAAATATATATTGTAAACTCTAGGGCAACCACTTAAAAAAAAAGTAAAAATGAAGTATAACTAATATGCTTAAAAAGGACAGAAAATGAATCACAGAAAATGCTCAATTAAAAGACAGACTGGGGCACCTGGGTGGCTCAGTCGTTAAGCGTCTGCCTTCGGCTCAGGTCATGGTCCCAGGGTCCTGGGATCAAGCCCCGCATCGGGCTCCCTGCTCGGCGGGAAGCCTGCTTCTCCCTCTCCCACTCCCCCTGCTTGTGTTCCTGCTCTTGCTCTCTCTCTGTCAAATAAATAAAATCTTTTAAAAAAATTAAAAAATAAAAGAGTAGATCAAAAAACAAGACCCAACTATATGTTGCCTACAGGAAACCCACTTTGGGTTTTTTTTTTTTTTTAGTTTTATTTATTTAAATAATCTCTTCACCCAACATGGGACTCGAACTCATAACCCCAAGACCAAGAGTCGCCCACTCTGACTGAGCCAGCCAGGCGCCCCAAGAAACCCACTTTAAATATAAAGACACATACGGATTAAAAGTAAATGAAGAGAGGAAAGTATGCCATGCTAACAGTAATCAAAAGAAATCAGGAGTAACTGTATTAACGTCACACAGCAGACTTCAAAGGAAGAAAAGTTATCAGAGATAAACAAGGAAGAGTATTATATAATGATAAAGGAGTCAGTTCTCCAAGAAGACACAACAATCCTTAATGTGTATGCACCTAACAACAGGGCATCAAAACATATGAGGCAAAAAATAAGAGAATTACAAAGAGAAATAGCTGAATCACTATCATAATTGGAGATTCAACACCCATCTCAGAAATGGATAGATCCAGTAGGCAGAAAATCAGTAAGGACATCGCTGAACTCAACAAAACCAATCAACTGGATAAAAGTGACATCTGTAGACCACTTCATCCAACAACGGCAAAAAACACATCTGTCTCAAGTTCACATGAACATTCACTGACGTGGACCGCATTCTGGGCCATAAAACACCTCAACAAATATGAAATAGTAGAAATCCTACATCTGCTCTCAGACCATGATGGAATTAAACTAGAAATCAGTAACAGGAAGATGACTGGAATATCGCAAAATAGATGGAGATTAAACAGCACACTTTTTTATTCTTCGAGAGAGAGCACGCACACATGTGAGAGGGGTGGGGGGGGCAGAGGCAGAAGGAGAGAGAGAATCCCAAGCAGACCCCACACCCAGTGCAGAGCCTGATCCAGGCTTGATCTCACAACCCTGAGATCATGACCTGCGCTGAAATCAAGAGTCAAATGCTTAACCAACTGAGCCACCCAGGTGCTCCTAAAAACACACTTTTTTTTTTTAAGATTTTATTTATTTTGTGAGAAAGAGCACACATGAGCGGGGGGGGGGGGGCAGAGGGAGAAGCAGACACCCTGTTGAGCAGGGAGCCAGACACGGGACTTGATCCCAGGACTCCAGGATCATGACCTGAGCCAAAGGCAGTCACTTAACCAACTGAGCCACCCAGGCGTCCCCTAAATAACACATTTCCAAACAATGCATGGGTCAAAGATGAAATCTCAAGAGAAATTTTCAAATAATTGGAACTAAATGAAAATAAAACAACTTATCAAAATTTGTGGGATGCTGTGAAAGTACTGCTTAGAGGGACATTTATAGTGTTGAATGCATATATTAGAAAAGAAGATCTAAAATAAATACTCTTAAGTTTCCACGTAAGAAACTAAAAGAGGAGCAAATTATGTCCAAAGTAAGCAGAAGAAATAATAAGAATCAGAGCAGAAACTGATGAAATAAAAAACAGGAAATCAATGGAGAAAATCAATGAAACCAAAAGCTGGTTCTTTGAAAAGATTAATGACATTGATAAGCCTGCAGCCGGGCTAACTAAGAAAACAAAGAGAAAGGACACTGATTACTAATAACAGAAATGAAAGAGGAGACATTACTACAGATCCATGGACGTTAAAAGGATAATGAATGCTATGAACAACTACGCACACAAACTTGATAACCTAGATAAAAATGGACCAATTTCTTGAAAAACACAGTCTGCCAAAAGTCACACAAGAAGAAATAGACAATGTGAATAGGCCTGTATCTATTAAAGAAATTGAATCAACAATTAATAATTTTCCAAAACAGAAGCACCAGGTCCAGATTAGTTTACTGCTGAATTCTACCAAACATTTAAGGAGAAATTAAACAATTCTCTACAATCTCTTCCAGTAGATAGAACAGATGGAATACCTCCTACCTTATTCTATGAAGCCATCATTTCCCTGATACCAAAACCAAAGACACTACAAGAAAACTACAGACCAAGATCACTCATGAACAGAGATGCAGACATTTAAAAAAAAAAAATTAGCAAATCAAACCCAACAATGTATGAAAACAATTATACACCATGACCAAATGGGATTTATCCCAGGTATGCAAGGCTGGTTCAACATTTGAAAATCTTTAATGTAATCCATCAGATCAACAGGCTAAACGAGAAAAATCACATGATCATAAGTGATACAGAAAAAGCATTTGACAAAATCCAACACCCATTCATGATAAAAGCTCTCAGTAAACTGAGCACAGAGGGGATGTCCTCTCTCACCACTCCTTTTCAACACTGAACTAGAAGTGCTAGCTAATGCAACAAGACAAGAAAAGGAAATAAAAGGTACAGATTGGCAAGGAAGAAATAAAACTCTTTATTCACAGATCACATGATCATCTAAGTAGAAAGTCCAAAAGCACTGGTAAGAAGACTTCTGGAACTAAGCAATTATAGTAAAGTTGCAGGAGACACAGTTAATATACAAAAGTCAATAGCTTTCCTATATACCACCAATGAACAAATGAAATTTGAAATTAAAAACATATAATTTATATTAGCACTCAAAAAAGTGAAATATTTAGGCATAAATCTTTTTTTAAAGATTTTATTTATTTATTAAAGAGAGAGAGCATAAGCGGGGGGGGGGGGGGAAATGGCAGAGGGAGAAGCAGGCTCCCCCCGAGCATGGATCCTGATGCAGGGCTTGATCCCAGGACCCTGAAATCATGACCTGAGCTGAAGTCAGACACTTAACCAACTGACTCACCCAGGTGCCCCTAGGCATAAATCTTCCTTATATAAATCTTGTATATATTTTATTAAAAGAACAAAATTCTGATAAGCAAAATCAAAGAACTAAATAAATGGGGAGGAATTCTATGTTCATGGATAAGAAGACTCATCTTTCCAACTTAATCTATGGATTCAATGCAATCTTGATCAAATCTCAGCAAGTATTTTGTGGATATTGACAAAACAATTTTGAAATTTATATAGAGAAGCAAAAGACTCAGAATAGCCAACAGAATATTAAAGAACAAATTTGGAAGACTGTCATTACCTGACTTCAAGACTTACTATAAAGCTACAGTTAATCAGGATAATGTAGTATTGGAAAAAGAATATGTAAATAGATCAATGGAACAAAATAGAGAGCCTGGACATAGACCTCCATATATCCAGTTAACTGATCTTTGAAGGAGCAAAGGCAACACAATAAAGCAAAGACAGTCTCTTCGACTAATGGTGCTGGATCAACTGGACATCCACTCGCCAAAAAAAGAACCTAGGCACAGACCTACACACTTCAAAAACGTTAACATGAAATAGATCACAAACCTAAATGTAAAGGCAAAAACTATAAAATTCCTAGAAAGTAATATAGGAGAAAACCTAGATGACCTTGAGTGTGGAGATGAATCTTCAGATGCAACACCAAAAGCACGATCCGTGAGAGAGAACTGATAGTAGACTTTGTTAAAATTAAACTTCTCTGCTCCACGGGATGGGAGAAAACATGCAAAAGACACATCTTATCCATAAAGGGCTGTTATCCAAAATATACAAAGAACCCTTAAAACTCAACAGTAAGGAAACAATCCCACTGAAAAATAGTCTTAAAGACGTTAACAAACGCCAAAGATGTACAGATAGCAGGTAAGCATCACATCACGTGCACCCAGCAAATACACACTGAAACAACAAGACACTGCCCACGTCTGTCAGAACGGCCGACACCGTGGACTGAAGCAGCAAGAGCCCTCGTCATTGCTGGCAGCATGCAGAGGGATGCAGCCACTGTGGAAGGCAGCGTGGTGGTTTCTTATAAAACTAAATATACTCTCACATTACAATCCAGTAATCATGCTCCCTGGTATTTACATAAAGGAGCTGGAATCTTATATCCTCACAAAAGCCTGCACAGAGTTGTTTATAGCAGCTTTATTCATAATTGACAAAACTTGAAATGAGGACGTTCAGTTTGTGACTTCAAATCTCTGAGGCAATGATGGACCTTTAGTAGGCGGACAGCCATGTGAAGAAAGATAAGGCCCACCCCTCACACAAACAGAAGTAACCTCAAAAGGATCTAAAGTCTACATGCAGAAGTGACTGACAGAAAACATGGCAGAGCCCGAGTGTGGGAAAAGCTTCCCAACTACAATGCAGGTCGAGAAAAGAGTGGTAAACACACAAACGTGAAACAAAGGAAACTCGTGCCCAGGAAAGTGGTTCATAAGTAGAAGAGAAGTGACAAACAGGGAGAAATTATTTGCAGCATCTACGAGACAGAAAGAGTGACTACCCCTAATAATTGAGTTTTTATAAAGTGAGGGGGAAATGACCAAAAGTCCAATGGAAAACAGACAAAATATAGGGACAACTTACAAAACCAGATGGTTCTTAATCCTATGAAGATGTTCACCCTCACTCCTGAAGAAATGAAGAGAAGTCCACAGAGATGCCATTGCTCCCCCATCAGAGCAGCAAGAGGAAAGCGTTAACACTCTGCCGGCCCCGGGGAGGGCGATGTGGCAATACCCAGCCAAACTGCTACACGTTGCCCCGAGAGCTCGCAGTCCCACTTGTAGGAATTCACCATAAAGACACACCTCACACAGCGTGAAAATACACACGTGTGAGGTCACACGTGCAGCATGGTGTGAAGTTGCCAAGTCCTGGCAACAACCAAATGCCGCTCACAGGAGACCAGCTGAGTGAACCACAGAACAGTCACACAGCAGAGTACTAGGTGGTTCCAAGAAGTCGTCTCTGGGTGGAAGGAGTGATTTCTGGGAGAAGAAAAAAGGGCAAAAGAGCCCATAGAAAGGAAGGGAACGAAGTTTACGTGTATCTGCTCTTTACAAAAAGGAAGGATAAACCAGAAAGCAGTGACCCGTTATAAAAACATGGAGGAGGCCCACGAGGGAGTGGTGTCCCTGAGCGTTCCTTTGTGAACAGTTCGATTTCTGGAAGCACGGGAAAGGACGGGAAGTCTGATCCCAAGCCTGAACGCTAACGGAAAGATGTGAACCCAGTTACGTTTTAAATGAAAAACCAGCACAGCAAAGCAGGACTCATCCAAGGAATTTGCAGACCCAGTGTTTGCCTGCGAACCTGCAGTTGTGTGGCACAGCCAACAAGCAAATACACAGAGATTGCCAGGGTCAGGACTGTCACTGTGGAGGGCGGGCGCACAGATACGGGGCCAGGGGGGCAAACGAGCCCGTGGAGACAGGGGAGCTGGAGGGGTCAGCATGGTGCTCGGGATTCTCCCAAACACACATATGCATCTGCAGGTGTCTGTGTGTGGGCTCGCCCATCCTCCCTAGCTCCGTCCACAGAGAGGGCCTAAAGACAGACGTCCTGAGAGCATCACATGGCTGATTTCAGGGCTGGGACAGAGGCCCAGGAGTCTTGAGCTAGGAAGTAGAAAAGCACTAAAACAAACAGCAACATCGGGGCGTGGGGACGTGGCGCAGCGTGAACACCAAGGTGATCGGGTGCAACCCAGACTGTCAAGGCCCAGCAGCAATCCGCACACGCATGCTGATAACTGATGACAAGTATTTGAACACTGATACATTATGAGTGATAAATGCCAAAAACACATAAATAATAAACACGGACGACAGACAAAAGGGAAGGCGGAGCTGGCTCGCACAGTGTGCTGAGCACCAGCTGGTGGGCGGGGGAGCTACCAACCCCGGCGCGGCAGAACCATCGGTGGGCGCCGAGTCAGGAGAGTTGGAGGAGGTCCTCCCAGTGGACGCGTCTGCACACACACACTTGTTGGTTGCTGTCCACGGACAACACGGCAGCTCGGTGGGAAATGCTGTCACCTCCTTCCTGGGACACGCCGAGGTCTGCCACAGGCAACTCTCTCAAATGGCTCAGAAAAAGCAGCCTCTCTTTATGCATGGGAGTGGCATGTGCACGTGTGCGTGGTGCCTGTGCGTGGTGTCTATGTGTGGTGCAAGTGTACGTGTGCGTGCATGGTATCAGCACATGCATGGTGTGAGTGCTCGTCATGTGTGCGCAGTAGCACCCATTTCCCTGTATTGTCCTCAGGGCCTCGTGGTATTAGATGCATTTCGGATACTTTGTACATAATATGTGCTTTTCAGTAAAGTGTAAAAGTATTAAAATTATCACTTAAAACACAACCTATGGGAAGATAGTCTCTGGAAATACCCCTTATCATGAGATCTCTAATAAGGAAACATTTAAATTTTTATTCTTGTTTCTCTGTGAATTCCCCAGAGTTTCGTCTGAGATGGAAACGGTATGCCTGTGCCCACAAAGGACTCGTCCTGCAGCTCAGGCGGGGGTCGTGGTCAGCAGGCGCCGAGGTTCCCACTGTCCACTTCACAAAGACTCACATGCTCTCCCCAGAAGGGTGTGCTTCCTCGGGTGTTCCAAGAGGCCCAGGGCCAGCAGCTGAGGCATGGGGCAAGGCCTGCCATCCCCGCTGTTCTAACCCTGTGTGGTCTGGGGTGGCCGTGGAAGAGCTGGGCCTCTTCCCTCAGGCCTGCGTCCGGGGCACGTCTGTGGTTCCACTGTTTCTCGTACTGTCTCATCTGCCGGGATGCTGATGGAGCTCCGATGTCCTCAGAAGGACATTGGCCCCTTCTCAGGAAGGCCCACGGAGTCTCTCCAGAAGCACCAGCTTTGTCTTCAGGTTGACGTCAAGGGGAGGCAGTGTGGTCAGGTTCAGACTCACCCCGGTGGTGCCCGCAATGCCGGCCAGGACCCGGTGTGTGTCCCTGTAGAGGGCCAGGTGCGCAGGGTCGGCCTCCATGAGGAGGTGCGTGTAAGCCAGCATATGCCCTGACCCGGGCTGCACACCCTCCCTCTTCTCGTACCTGCAAGATTAGAGTGTGGCTGTACACCTGTGGCCCCCAGGGAGCCCACGCACTGCCTCTGGGAGGAGCGCCTCATCTGCAGTCATAATATGGTGGGAACATACCTCCAGGCACTGTTGACCTCCAAAAACCGAGACACGCCTGTCTGTGCGGCAGCGACATCAATGTGCAGAACGACATCTGCGGACAACCCCATGTGCTTGGTGAGAACTGCGAGCGATGCACCTCTGGCCCCAGCTGCAAGTCCCGGCATGGCCCCCAGCGCCCCCCTGTCCCGGGCGACACCGGCACGGCCCCAGCGCCCCCCTGTCCCGGGCGACACCGGCACGGCCCCAGCGCCCCCCTGTCCCGGGCGACACCGGCACGGCCCCAGCGCCCACCTGTCCCGGGCGACACCAACTCATGCAGTTTCCTCATGGCCACGCCGCCAGGATAGTTGAAGCGGGACACGTACAGGGCTGTGGCCGAGTACGCGGCATTCACCACAAGGTGTCCTATCACGAGGAGGGACCCCACTTTATACAGCCAAGACTTCTTATAATTGTTCAGCCTGAAAAAGAACAGCACATCTCACAAGACGCTGTGGCAAAAAACAGCTCCTGTCCACCATGATCACGGTGAGCACTGATCACCACGTAGATGCACGAACTATTAGAGAAAGTGAGTCCTAAGTACCACCTCCAAAATTTCCTCCGCGTCATTCCACCCAGACGCCGGTTTAAGATTTCTATGTTTCCAAACATCTCGGGTTACTGCTTAGATCAGGCTCAGGGGGCAGACACATGCCGGCTGCTGCCCGGTCTGTAAGCAAAGGGGACAGCAGGGCTGCCGCTGCCCTGGGAGCTCCAACAGAGACCACGAGGCCCCACAGACAGGGTGCTCTCTGCCTGGTCCTCTACGGACAGGTCTGCTGGCTCGCTCTGAGCGCAGGATGGACGTGGCCCGCGCTCCGGTCAGGTGCTGCTGAGCTGTCAGCTCCTGCCACGGGCAGTGACCGTCCTGCCTCAGCACCACGGGACTCCACCTGCAGCCCGGGCACCCTCTCCGGGGGCCCTCTGTTCTGCGCTGGGCCGTCTCCCTCCCTCGGTAACCCCCACACCATCTCATGCCCCGAGCCCTGGGGCCGACAGCACTCCCCTGCCCTTCCCCTTTCCTCTGGCCTGTCATCTGCCTGGACAAACACCCTGCCAAGCGGGGCCTGCCCCTCCGAGAAGTCAGCCCCGGAGACTCCCCACCTGACCGAAGCCTGCCCGGCCGCCCTGTACCCTGGCTACCCCGTGAGGGTCCTCCCTGGGCGGCCGGGCCCTGGATGGTGTGCACAGCTGTGTGGAGACAGGCCCGACTGACCACAGACCAACGGTGGCCTGAGGTTGGCCCATCCTGACCTTGCCGCCCTCCCAGACACGTCTGTTCACCCAGCGCCTGCCCCACGTGACAGCGAGCACGTGCGGCATGGCCGTGGACGCAGCGGACTCACAGGCAGGCGCAGCCCCTGGCAGCCACGATGTTGAGCACGGGGAAGGTATAGATGACGAACCGCAGCTCCTTGTGCGGGAGCAGCGAGTACAGGGCCACGAAGCCCAGCGAGGGCGGCAGCAGCACCAGGGCCCTCCTGTCCACGGCGCCCAGGGGCACAAAGAGCAGGCTGCAGCCCAGGCCGCGGGGCAGGGCCGAGTAGAAATACCACAGCAGCGGGGAGGTCTCGGGTGGGACAGTTAAGGAGGCCACACGCCGGCGAGTCACCTGTCCACACGGAACAGGGTGGCGCGGCCGAAAGCCCCCGGGGCCCCCCTCCCCGGCCTCTCCCCCTCCCGTCCCCGCTCTGCACCACAGCACGGCCTGTCCTAGGGTGATGGGTGCGCTGGGGACTCGCCACGCTATAGTCTCCACCTGTGCGTGTGCCTGCGCACTCCACAACAAACCGTTGCAAGTTACCGTCAGAGATGATCCCCAACGCTCAGGGACAAAATGAGCGTCCAGAGGCGAAGCGGCATTTGCACAGGGGGAAAGCAGCTCCCACTGCGTCCCCTGAGTGAGGCCAGTGGCACCGGCTGCCCTGCCCCACGGTCTGACCTACAGACACACTTGAAGGATACTCCCCAGTTGGAACTTTTGTTCAGGATGGTGTTGTACCAAAGCACCTTTCCCTCCGGCCACACAAGGTATCGCCAAAAATAGGAGTCCACGGCGACCGTCAGTCCTGGTAAGACGAAGGAGACCCTCAGGAAAGAACATGGCCACCTGAGCAGCTCAGACTTTGCCACGGCTGTGCGAGCAGCAGCCAAATCCCCAGCCACGGGTCGACATCCCATGAGGCAGCCACGCTGGTGCAGAGGCCACGAGCCACACTTCATGGGGGAGTAGCCCGCGCACTGGGACATCGGCTCCCCTGGCGAGCCAGGTGCGGGGCCCAGCCACCCCCTCCCGGCCCGGACAAGGGGGAGAGTCTGGGGACAGAGCTCCGGGTAGAGGGGAGAGGGCCCCTCGGGGAAGCTTGGGCAGAACCGCAAGGGGAGACACGTGAAGACGTAATGCTGCTGAAAACTAAGGTGATTTCGTTTAACAAAAAAGCCTTTCTTCTGAATTTCTCTTCATCTTCCTAAAACCAGGCAAAGCAGAGCTTCCGGTGAGAACAGTTCCGGCGACCCCACTCACCTAAGCAGAGGGCCCCGGCCGGCACGGCACAGCGCAGGGCCTCTGCCACGGAGAGCCTCCGGGTGCAGAGCAGTGTCAGCAGCACCAGGCCCAGGAACAGGCTCAGCTCGGCCCTGAGCACGAGGATGGCGAAGGCCGAGAGCCGGGTGAAGCGGGCCCACTTCAGCTGCAACCAGGCCGTGAGGGCCAGCAGCACTGCAAGACACAGGGTGCCAGGGGTGGGCCGACTGACTTCCTCATCGGGAAAGCCGCACGGAACCCTCCAGAGGACAGCCAATGCCATTCAGACCCAGATCTGCTGACACCGGGCCCAGGCTCCAGCCACGGCGCCTGCCCCATCACTCGGCCTGGGGCCACTTCTGCGGGCCTGACCGCACCCGGACCCCAGATGCCTGTGTCCCGCAACCTGCTTCCTAGCTCCCCCACGCGCCGGCTGCACACGTCTGGCGCTAGCCTCGCCTGGCCTCCCTCCAGGCGCACAGCATGTCCTGCTGGCTCCACGGGGGTTCCTTCAGAACGGCGCCCGCCTGCCACCTTCCCCACCACACGCTGCAGGGGCCCCGGCCGTGCCCCTGACCGACACAGCCTCCCATACCACCGGCTCTTCGTCTCCTCATGGCTCCCAGGGTACGGCCATTCTCCCATCTGCCCGGATCACCCCCAGGGCACCTGGGCAGAGCTGCCCGTCGGCTGCGCAGGCAGCTTCTCTCCACCCAGCACTCACTGTCCGCAGGCGAGGGGAGCCCTCCCAGACAGCCTCTAGCTGGAAAGTGCACCTCCATCCAGCACCGAGACCCTGCTTCTCGTCACAGGCTACCCTGTCACTGGGCATTTCCGAGGTGCCCAGCAGGAAGCAGCTGTCGTCAGGCAGACGCACCCCGGACGGACACCCCTTCACCCGGCCGGTGTGCCCAGTGACTCGCGTGGCTCAGCAACTACCTACCCACGGGCAGGGCCAGCACGTTGGGGAGCGTCCGCGTGCAGTAGAACATCAGGTGGAACTGCGTGGCTGTCACCCAGCAGAACATGGTGGCCACCATGGCCCCAAACTGCCGCCTCACTTCTTTTTGTAAAGTCCAGAGTCCAAAGATGACGCTGAGTCCAAGGACAGCCCTGACTAAATAAACACGGCAATGTGTGTGGCTGGCAGCGCCAGGTGCAGGGAAAGGGGATCCTGACAGGTTACTGGTGACGGCGAGTTAATGACCAGATGACAATAAAACCACCTCAAAAGAGGGGCATGGGGAAACGGGCAGGGCGTGGGGAACGGACAGCCTGGACCCCGGCACCTCGACCCTACAGCTTTGCTGTGACCATGTGGCCTGGGGTAGGCGGGCTCTGGGGGACACGGCCACTGGGCAGGGCAGGCAGTGTCCAGAGGTCCGTGTGACCGGCTCAGGACCATGGAGGTGATGTGACACCTGCAGGGCCACACATGCTGAGAGCCCGATGCTCAGACATGGCGCCGGCTCTTCCGTCTGGGGCTCCCTGGACCCCACAAAACCAGCTTGTTTAGCTGCCCCCCGTGGTGGCGGATTTCCAGGAGTCCAAGTACAGGCGGAGAGCCAGCTGCAGAGTGTGCTCCAGTTCATTGGGGAAATCTAAATAACGTCTGGATACAAACACGATAAAAACATACTAAAACGGAGAAATGGTGATTGCTGGCTCAACGATGAGGTCGTGGGGCAATATGTACAGAATGTTCTAAATTTGGTTTTGAAACTTATGCATGTGGGCACACAAGAAGATCCAGAATGATCTACACCAAGCCCTATCACTGGTGACCTCCGGGGGGGGCGGGGAGGGAGGCCTCGGATGCAGACGTGCTGCTCCCATGGGAGAAAGCTCCACGCAGTGAGCGGCTGGCGAGGCTGGTTGCTCCTTGGCAGGGGGGGTGCAGCACTGTGGGAGGCGCCAAGAGCCCGCTGCACCTCCCGCCTGGGGAGGAAGGGCCGGCACCCTCACTTCACGGACCCGAGAGCAGAAGTGAGAGGCGCTCAGTTAGCTGTCCCAGCTTATGCCCCAGAAAAGGCCAATGTCTGAGCTGCCCTCGTGCTCCAGACCACCATGGTGAGTGGCCACAGATGGCCAAGCTTCCAACGGAGGGACACTCCTGAAGGAGGGAGGCTCCACCAGGCTCCCTGAAGTCCCCTAACCACACCACGGTTCTTCCTTCTGTCCTCATCTGAAGACCCCCTTACCTACTAGCTGAGAATAAAACTTGGATGCTTCTAGCAGGGACAGCACATAGACCACAGGGCTGGAGAACACCGCCACGGCCAGGGGCCCGAGGAACGTCCTGGGGACCACTCCGGGGAACTCGAGATGGTCATACTGCAGGCAGAACGGAAGGTCAGTGGGCGCCCGCGGTGGGGATGCTGCACGGTCTTGGACGCGGGGGCTCACCTTGTCCACGTCCAGCCGGTGGTAAAGCAGGTCATGCATGGCCTGCAGGTTGAAGCTCTCCTCCACTTTGGCGTAGGGACAGGTGACAAGATGGATGGCGGCTACAGCCAGCAGCAGCCCCAGCAGCTGGCGCTGCCTGCCCGCGCCTGACGGCGTCTTCCCAACCATCTCGCCGCCCGGGCCTTCAGCGGTCATCGACAGTGCCGCTGTGAGCCTGGGGAGAAAGCGAAAACGCAGGTTCCCAGGTTTCAAAAGTCCCCCGTGAGTTAACACCCGGGGGTCTGGGTGAAGGGCATGTGTGAGCTCTTTAAACGACTGTTGTGGGGGCGCCTGGGCGGCTCAGTCGTTAAGCGTCTGCCTTCGACTCAGGTCATGATCCCAGGGTCCTGGGATCAAGCCCCATGTTGGGCTCCCTGCTCAGAAGGGAGCATGCTTTTCCCTCTTCCACTCCCCCTGCTTGTGTTCCCTCTCTCTTTCTTTCTCTAATAAATAAAATCTTTAAAAATAAACTACTGTTGTAACATCCACAGATCTAACCACATCAAAAAGAGAAAGTTCAAAGAAAAGTCACGCTTGAGCGCCTTTCACGTCTTAACCAGCTACCTCACGCTCTGAGCTGTGTGCAGATCTTTCCAGGAAGAAAGGCTTTATTTGCAGAACTGAGTTGGTCCTCCATGCAGCTGGGCCCGAGGCTGGCCCAGCCTCTGGAGGGCAGCAGGGTGGCCCCTGCCCTTGAGAGGCTCAAATCTGGCGAGAGTAGGCCCCCATGGTCCGGGCAGAGAGACCGGGGACAGGAAGCTGTGGGGCGGGAGGGATGCGTCTGGAGGACCACAGAGGGGCAGCTGCAGGAGGGCAGGAGGCAGGACACAGGGCCCAGGGCAGCCAGAGAAGCACCTGCATCCAAGTACAATGGGACAGGAGCTGCGGATGCTTGCCCTGCTGAGTCCTGCCCTTCACCCTGGGAGCCACATGGCACCTCGTGTTGTGAACATGAACACGTAGGTGGCAAAAACATGAGCGTGTCTTCGAGGTGTTCAGACAGGTCTGCCTGTGGTGGATCACCCAAATCCCAACAGGGCAGTGCCAGGAGGAGCCTATGGTACCAGGCTTCCCGGGAGACACAGAGTTTTCAACTTGTGGGGAGGGAAGATGACAAGCTCTTCTTCAAGTTTCTGGCTTCTCTTAAAACATGAATTTATTTGATCAAATAAAAATTTATCAAAGCCAGAAGGACCGGGGCGCCTGGGTGGCTCAGTCGTAAACGTCTGCCTTCGGCTCAGGTCACGATCCCAGGGTCCCGGGATCGAGCCCCGCGTCGGGCTCCCTGCTCGGCGGGAAGCCTGCTTCTCCCTCTCCCACTCCCCCTGCTTGTGTTCCCTCTCTCGCCGTGTCTCTGTCAAATAAATAAAATCTTTAAAAAAAAAAAAAAAAAACAGAAGGACCAGAAGCAAAAGGAGAGAGCCACCGGGCTCACTACCTTTTACTGGAGGAAGATTTATGAAGTCTGTGGTCGCCAGAGACGGCAAGCGGGGGATCCACAAGGGAAGGAAAATCTATGGATTAGGAGCAGGAGTCCTGCTTAAGGCGGTGGTGAGGTGGGGGCAGGAGGGGAAAGGGGCTTTAATAGTAAGAATTACCAAAACAGCACGCGATTCCTTTCTTCCCAGATATAAAAACCATGGACGGACAGCAGTGTTACCAGTTTGTGCCCCGCCTTTCTAGGGCGCAAGCTGCTTGAGGGGGGGACTTCTCTGCCCCCCGCCCCAGGGAGGAGGGACTCGGTCACAGGAGCCAACGCGGGAACGTGGCTGCCGCTGCTCCATCCGCAGAGCCTGGTGCGCCGCAGGCGCTCAACAAGCTCCCGAAGAGGTAATGCAGCAAAACTCCTACACGTGCATCTCATCGCAACAGCTGCGGTTTCATCAAAAACGCGTTAATGCTTTAACTTCCAGCAAAGCCCAGGAGACCACAGGACGCTGGCACGCCACTCTCAGCTCCCCTTAGCGTTACGAGACGGACAGCTGAAAGCAGGAGGAAGCACCTCCACACCAGCTGTGCACACGCCGCAGGAGAGCGCTGCTTGGCCGGGGCGTGTCGCGGGCCCACAGCTGTCCCGGGTCCGCTGAGACCCGGCCTGCCCCCCCCCTACCCTGTGCCGCCGCCCCACGCCGCTCCCCTGCGGGAAAATGCGTACGGTCCGCTCGCAAGCTGCGGGGTGCGGACGGCCGGTGCCCGACCCGGGCTGCCCCCGCCCGCGGGAGACCGAGGGCAGAAGCCGCAGGCGCGCCGCCGACGGGGGCGGCCCCCGCAGCGCCCGGAAGGCAGCTGGGAAGCAGGTGCAGAACGCAGGTGCGGAGCCGCGCCCGGAGACGGAGGGCGCCGCAGGTGTGCCCACGGGCCGGCTCCCGGCCGAGGAGCCCGCCAGCTCGGGGGGCGAAGGCTCTTCGGACACGGACGACCCCCAGGCTGCAGACGAGCGCCAGCTCGAGAGCAGACACGACCACGGCCCACGCTCGTCGCGGCTCTCCTCATTCGAGCCCCGGTTCCCGCGCCAGCCGCCTCGGGCCGGCGGCGACGCTCCGCCCGCTCGGGGTCCCCGTCGCCCTCCCCGCCCGCCGCCCGCCCCGAGAGCCCCCGCCGCGGAAGGGCGCGCTGACCTTGCCAGCCCGCGGCGTCGTCCCTCGAAGCACAGCCCCTACGGCCGCTCGCGGCCGGAAGCGGGGTGACGGAAGCCGAGACCCGACGAGAGGCCCGTGCCCAAACCTAACATGGCCCCCCAAGCCTAGTCACCGTCGCGGCGGGGGCGCCCTCCCTGCCCGGAGTAAAGATGGCCGCCGCGAGCGGCGCGCGCGCGCGCGTGCGGAGCCGGCTCCGATCTCCACGCCCCCGTCCCCACCCCTCCCGGCTGGGCGCTGACCCGGGGCCTTCCTATTGGTCGCTTCTCGTGGCGAGCCCGGATTGGGCCACATGGGCACGGGGTGGCTCCCACGGACCAATAGCGGCGCGAGGGCTGGCGGTGGGCGGGATCCCGCCCGGCGCCGTCAAGTAGCCCCGGGAACGGCCGGCACCGCGGAGCGGTGGGCGGCCGCAGAGGCCGAGCGCTCCGCCGGTTTCCGCTGCACCTCGGCTCTGCCCGCGCGGCTGCGTCCTGCGCAACGCTGTCCGCCTCGGCCCGCCATGCGCCCGCCGGCCCCGTCCGCCCTGGGGCTGCTGCTGCTGCTGCTGCTGCCGCCGCCGCCGCCGCCTGCGGAGGCCGCCAAGAAGGCGACGCCCTGCAAGCGCTGCCGGGAGCTGGTGCGCAAGTTCAACCAGGTGGGCCGGTCGCCGCCCGGGGACACGGAGCCGGGGCGCGGGGGCCGGCCTGGGGGGCGGCGGGGTCGAGGCCGCCCCGCCGTGGACCGGGGTCACGGACCCAGGGTCGCCCCGCGATGGACCGGGGTCACCCCGCCGTGGACCGGGGTCAGCCCATCATGGGCCGG
>NW_027397110.1:371405-401580 GCF_003265705.2 Callorhinus ursinus | reverse complement strand
GGGCCAGGGTCACGGACCCAGGGTCGCCCCGCGATGGACCGGGGTCACCCCATCATGGACCGGGGTCACGGACCCAGGGTCGCCCCGCGATGGACTGGGGTCACCCCGCCATGGACCGGGGTCATGAACCCAGGGTTGCCTGCAGTGGGCTGGGGTCATGAACCCAGGATAAACTCAGCATAGATTGGGGTCATGAACCCAGGGTCTCCCCAGGATGGACCGGACTCACTCCAGGGATGGACCCCAGGTCACCGTGGTGATGGACCCGGGGTCACCGGCAATGAATGGCTTCGTCCCCACAGTGGACTCCAGTCACCCCCAGGGTGGACTATGGTTGCTTCCACGAGGGGTGTGGGTGGGGGCAGCAGCGCTGAGCCCTGTGCCCGCCCGCCCTCCCCACAGGGAATGGTGGACACTGCGAAGAAGAACTTTGGCGGCGGGAACACGGCTTGGGAGGAAAAGTCGCTGTCCAAGTATGAATTCAGGTGGGTGCCACACCCCTGCTCTGACAGCCCAGCTTCGGCGCTTGACACGTCCCCGTGAATGCCGTCACCCGCACTGACGACAGACTCCCAGAGGGGCCCTTCGGTGCAGCCACCTGTGCTCTGGCCCCTGAGTGGCCTTTTGCTTCCACACTTGTCCCTACATCCACTCTCCGCAGGGCAGACAGGGTGGTCTTTTAATGGTGCACGGGGCGACTGAGTCCCGCCACGTGAAGGGCTGCTGGCTTCCCCGCGGGTCGGGTTCGCCGTCTGCCCATCGCACCCCACGTCGGGGTCTTCCCTGCCACCCTGGCCACCGCCCTCTGCGTTTAATTCTCCCTGCGGTACCGACTGCGCTCGTCCGCAGCTGATGTGTGTGTTCCCACCGAGCGCCAAGTGGGGCCTCAGGATGTCCCTGCAGGCCAGACGCTGACCACCTGAGCTTGCCTCCTCAGCTGGCAGTGCTGACGGGCTTGTGTTTCAGTGAGGTCCGCCTCCTGGAGATCACTGAGAGCCTGTGCGGGAGCAGCGACTTCGAGTGCCACAGTCTGCTGGAGGAGCACGAGGAGCACCTGGAGGCCTGGTGGCTGCAGCTGTGAGTGCCTCCGCGCCCCCGCCCTGTCCCCCCCCCCCCCCCCCCCCCCGCCCCCCCGCATACACCCCTGCCCCCCGCTACACACCGCCGTGCTGCAGCCTGGCCCCCCAGCTCCAGCCCCACTGCTCTCCCCTGGGCGTTCAATGAAGCTATAGCGTTCGTGACTTCTTATTTTTTAGTCTATAAATTTGAAACAGTTTCAGACTTAGAAGAGTTTGCACATGCTTGTTCTCCTTCTTGCACATGTGTTACCACCTTTTATTACCTGAATGTGATAACGCTAGTGAGCTGGTAACAGGAGAAGCCTGTTCACACCTAGACTGTCGTTTCCCTGACGTGATGCACTGGACCATATACTGTAATAAACTCTGTTTTTGTTTTGAAGAAATCTGTTACATGAGCTTTAATGAACATGTTTTTAATTCCTCAGGAAGAAGGAGTATCCCGACTTATTTGAATGGTTTTGTGTGAAAACACTGAAAGTGTGCTGTTCACCGGGAACGTATGGGCCAGACTGCCTCGGTACGTTGTTGGGGAAATCCTGAGTGTCCTGCATCATTCCCAGGATCCGTGTCGTGATTCCCAGGTGGGGAGAGGCTCGGTTGGGATCTGGGGCCATCAGCTCCCACAGGGCCCAGGGCCCTGCCTCCACCGAGCCCTAGGGCGCCAGGTCACTGCCCGCTCCACACCGTAGGGCCTCCCGGGGGCCGGACAGCCCTGAGTACCTGACCCTAAGAAGGCTCCTAATTCAGGGGTCTGCAGGCCTTCGGTGGGGCCCCTGTGGGTCGGTCTTAACCCACCTGCGCGGGCGCCACCCTCTGAGTGCAAAGAGGCAGTTCTGTGGCTTTCGTGGCCCCCGCCCAGTTCTGCCCACAGAGCAGCAAAGACTTGTCTGTGGGAGGCAAGGGGGCAGCGGGCGTCTTGTCGGGTGGGATGTGTCGCGTCAGCCTTCACTGGGGAAGCCACAGGGAAGAGGCATGCGTTGGGCCAAAGGCACAGTCCGTGTGTGGCATTGCCAGTCACTCCGGGCGCTCAGCGGGACAGAGCGGCGCGCGTTGCAAGTTGGAGGTCTCTCCCTGGCTGCGGCCGCCGCCTCCTGTCCTGCCAGCGTGTGGCTGCAGCCGGCTGCCCCCGTGCCCCAGGCGGCTGCACCCACGCCACGTGTCAGCGTCCCCATTGTCTCCGTGCTTCAGGGGGGCTGCCCGAGGCCCCCCTCGCTCCCGAGCAGGTGAGCCCCCGTGCCTGCAGACCCCAGGGCGTCCCCCAGACAGCCTTGCCACGCTTGCGGGCTCGTGTGTTCCCAAGAGGAGCTCGTTTGAGAGAGGAAGTATGGATTTTACGGAGAGATCCAGACGCTGTTTGGTTGTGAAGAGGTCAGGTGAGCAAGGGGCCGCGCTCCCTGAGAGAGCGTCTGAGTGGCGGGTTTGTGTCGCCCACAGCGTGCCAGGGCGGGTCCGAGAGGCCCTGCAGCGGGAACGGGCACTGCAGCGGGGACGGCAGCAGGCAGGGGGATGGGTCCTGCCAGTGCCACCTCGGCTACCAGGGGGCCGCGTGCACCGACTGCGTGGACGGCTACTTCAGCTCGCTGAGGAACGAGACGCACAGCGTGTGCGCAGGTACGTCAGCTGCGCTGGGGCACGCGGGAGCTGCCGGCACAGATGGGGGCCTGCTGGCTCTCCCCACACCCCCGGAGCTAGGAGGCCCTTGTGAACCCCGCGAGGGGCCACGGGAGTGCGTGCGGGCCCTGGACGGTCTTGCTGTCTGTCTCTGAACAAGCCCAGGAGGGAAGAATGGGCCCACCTTTCCCCACGTCCTCCGGACAAGGCCCGAGCGGGTGGACGGTGTGGAGTCGGCGGTCGTGTCCCGTCCACGCTAGCCTTGGTTCTGGGTCACCTGGCACCCGCCGTGTCCTCGCAGGGGCCTGCTCTCGCCCTGCAGCTACCTGGGCAGGATGACCCACCTGCGCGGTGCCGCCTGCAGAGGCCCACGCCCCTGCACCAGACGGCAGAGTGGTGGCACGCAGGAGAACTAGCACGCCTGAGGCCCCAGGGTGTGACCTCCCGGCCTCCCGGCCCCATCAGACGATGCGCTGCCTCCCTTACCCTGGCACTGGGTCAGGCGGGCCCTTCCCAACCGGGTCCTCAAAGGTGCCTGGCCATTGTTCTGGGCTCCCCCTCGGTCGGGGCTCCGACAGGCCCGTGGGGTCGTTCACGTCAGTAGTGACCACACTGAGCGCCAGGCGGACGCCGGCCATGCCTTCCGTCCGTGGGGCGCGGGCCCGCGGCCCAACGGTGGCTTGCGCAGACCACCGCGGAAGAAGGCGAGCACTCTCCCTTCTGCATACATTTTCTCATCGATCTCTCACCAACGTTGGGAGACGTCTTGGCATCAGCGATTGAGCTGAATCCCGGCGTTAGGGCCCGTCGTTGGTCCGCGGCTCCCTTGGATGTTCCGTGCAGGACGTGTTGGAGCACCAGGAAGTCCGTGGCCTCTCTGGTTCCGGCGCCATGCCCTTGCCTGGCCTGGGACACGGGTGCCGTGCGGGGCACACTGGGGCTGGGGCCACCTGGCGGGCATGGGCTCCGGGGTTTGGGCAGCTGCCTTTCTCGGGTCATAAGCCCTTTTCCTGGGGTCCCTGTCTGCTAAGAACGTGACCGTGAAGGGGCCCTGAAAGCCCATGTGGCGTTTTTCTCATTAAGTTCAGGAACATGATGAAACACGAGAGTCGATTTTTATATTGTTGAATGAGCCTTGCTTTACTGGGTTTTTTATCTTATTTGTATTCGGTTTTTGTTTGCGTCCTAGTGAAGGTAAATTCCTAATTTCTGAAATGACCTTTGTGTCCTGTTTGTTACTGAGGATGGGATTCACGCATGTTGACAGGCGTCCCACCTCTGCTTTCCAGCTTGTGATGAGTCGTGTAAGACGTGCACAGGCCCCACCAGCAGAGACTGCGGCCAGTGCGCGGTGGGCTGGCTGCAGGAAGACGGCGCCTGCGTGGGTGAGGCTGGGCAGGCTCCCCGCCCCCCCTCTCCGCTCCCCCCTCCCCCTCCCGCCCTCCTTCCTCCTCCCCTCCTCCCCCTCCCCTTCCCCCTTCTCTCCTCCCCTTCCTCTCTTCCTTTCCTCCATCCCCCTCCCTTCTCCAGGTACAGGCAGGGAAACTAAGGCACAGACCTCCCTCTGGCCTGGTGCAGCTGCTCAGCCACAGAGAGGAAGCATGCCTTCCTGACACACACACCCAAAGCTGCAGAGTCCAGGCCCTGTCCCCACCTGTCCCCACGCGCCCAGCCTGGTGGCCACCGTGTGCTTCTGCTGCACCCTTTCCTTTGAGCTCCATCCTGCCTGTGAGCCCTGGCTTCCAACCCAGTGCCGCAGGAGCCCCGGGGAGGGCCTGGCAGTGGGGGGCAGTGGGGCCAAGGGGCTCCTCCTCAGGCCCGGGCGCCGGCAGGCAGCGGGAGGAACAGCAGGCAGAGGCCAGGCTGCGGGCGGCAGACCTGTCCCTAGGGGCTCGTCTCGAGTGGGGAGGGTGGTGATCCCGACACTGACCTGGAGCTTCTGCGTGTCCACACGGAAGCACAGGACGCTCACGTTAGCTGTTGGTCCCTCACAGTGGCCCCTCTCCCGGGGACACTAAATGCTCCTTGTCACCCCTGCACGTGGAAGGCCTCCGGGAGAAACATGGACACGCGTCCTCCACACAGTGGCCACCTTCCTCTCCAGGCCGGCCGTGGCCGTGGGTTGTGTCTGGCCACCAACCATGTCATGTCCACGGGGGCCCGGGGGGCCTGTCCCTCACAGCTGCTGTGTTCCAGATGTGGACGAGTGTGCGGCAGAGACGCCTCCCTGCAGTGACCAGCA
Organism: Callorhinus ursinus; assembly: GCF_003265705.2. NCBI lineage: Eukaryota > Metazoa > Chordata > Mammalia > Carnivora > Otariidae > Callorhinus > Callorhinus ursinus. The sequence goes on along the minus strand of NW_027397110.1, from coordinate 396,645 downwards.
GTACTGTGAGAATGTCAACGGCTCGTTCATGTGCGAAGGTGCCTGGGCCCTGGCTCCTGGGGGCGGGTGGGCCGGCACCTCCCCGGGCCCTGGGCTCCAGGTCCTCCTTTGCGAGCCGTTGTCCACGGTTCACCCACGTGACTTCTGTGGGTTCTGCCTGCTGTAGAAAGTGGAAGGTGGCAACCCAGGTAATAGATATTTGCTGCAGAAAAACTGGAAAATTCAGATAAGTTGAAAAGATGATAATTTTTAAAACCACCAATTCTGTGGAGTGGGGAGCTCTGTTAATAGTTTTACTGCGCTCGGCCTCATTCCATGGGGCCATGACTGTTTACGCCATGTTACGCTGTCCACGGCGTGAACATGCATGTTCGTGATGCTGGAGCCTGCCCCTATTCCATAGTTTTCTTCAACAGTCTGTTGTGGGATATTTAAATCATAAATTCTCACAGTTGTGAACTTGGAATACCTTGGTAGATAGAGCTTTGCGTATTCTTGTTTTCTCGGGATTTGTTTCCAAACTGCTTGGGAGAGTGGATTGTAGGGCCCCAGCGTCCCCAGAAGGTTGCACTGACGTGCTCTCAGCAGTGCGTGAGGCTGCCTGGCGCCCCCCTCCCCCGCGTCTGCGGCCCCCCCCCCCCCCCCCAGGGCAACGGCCCTGACAGTAGTGAGACCTCACCCGGGGAGCATCTCACATTTCTCCTCTGCTCTTCCTACCGAGCTCCTAGCCGGCCGGTCAGTGTCCGGTCAAGCAGTGCCCCAAGCTGGAGGTGGTTTTGTTTTGCTCCAAGAAGACGGTCTGCAGAAGGGGGACCGTCTGTGTGCGGTCACAGCTCTGGGGGTGCATGTCGCTGCTTTGCTGGGAGACGGGGCTCGGGTGTCGAGGACACACTCCCTGTGGCACACGCACGTTGATGGGGAATGCCCAGATCATCATGTGGCGTGGCTTCTGGTCCCATTTTGCTCACAGGAGGCTGTCTGACATCGATGTCTGTCTGCTCTTGTTCTAGAATGTGATTCGACCTGTGTGGGCTGCACGGGGAAGGGTCCAGGACACTGTAAAGAGTGCATCCCTGGCTACACCAAAGAAAGCGGCCAGTGTGCAGGTCAGTGCCCTTGCGTCTGTGCTGGACTAAGATGGAACGTGGCAAAGGGGCCACGATGTGGACAGTCCCGTGAAGAGCTGGTGGGGGTGGGGCACTGGCTCCAGCCCTTTCTGCGACTGTTCTCCCCAGCCTCTCAAGCGTGAGATACAGAAGCAGCAGGTGGGGGACTGAGGGTCTGTCCCGGCCGGCCCCCAGGTGTCAGGTGTGCGTGGTGCTGGCGATCCTGCGGCCGGGGGCTCTGCTCCAGCCTCCCGTGCCCAGCCCCCCCACTTCCCACCCCCATGGCCCCCGTGGCTGCACGTCAGGCCCTCATGGTCGGGGCCGGCTGGAACCCGCTTAGAAAAGGCAGCGAATGCACCGATGGCCCCACGGCGTGAGCTCGCGCAGGGCTTCCCACCTTCACATGCCTGCGCTGTCCCTTCTCGGCTCCTCTACCCGTCCGCGGCCCCTTCCCTGAGACCTGCCCTGTCCAATGTCACTTTCCGGTGCGGGAGCGAATCGTGAGTGCGTGCATCCCGTGATGGTGACGTGTTTGCGGACGAAGTGGCCGGTCCCAGCGAGCGTCTCTATTGCAGACATAGACGAGTGTGCGGGTGCAGAGAAGGTGTGCACGCGCCAGGACGAGAACTGTTACAACACTCCCGGGAGCTACGTGTGCGTGTGTCCTGAGGGCTTCGAAGACACGGAAGACGCGTGTGTGCGGACGCAGACCCCGGGCGGCCGTGAGTGGTGTGGCGGTGTGCGGCGGGCGCACGCCTGGCTCAGAAGCTCACAGCAAAAGCGACCCGAGGAGGGTGCTGGCTGGGGTCGGGGAAGACAGGAGGGGAAACGTCCGTGTGGGAGGTCGGGCGGAAAGGAGAGTCAGTGACCCCAGGGTCGGCAGATATGCCGGCGGTAGAGGCCGGCGGCCGTCCCTACCTGAGCTTCCCGAGAGCCTGGGGCTTGCACTGCTCCAAGCCTGTGGGGCAGGATCGTCCGGCCTGTGTCCGCTTCTGGCGGGTCAGGCTCGGCTTTCCGTGGCTTACAGCTGCGACCCTCCGATGCCTGCTTCTGTCCACGTGGCCTTCTCGTGGCCTGTGTGTCCGTGTCCCGATTTCCCTCTTCCTATAAGGACCCACCTCAGTGACCTCCCCTCACCCTGACCGTCTGTAAAGTGCCCCCAATTCACAGCTCTGGGGTTAGGATGGCCCCATGTTCTGGGGACATGGCTCTTCCTGTGACAGTCTCATAGAAGTTGTGGAAGAACATGGAGCCGAAGGGGCAGGGGCGGTGTCCAAATGACACTGACGCAGAGTTTTCCTGAATGAGGAAGACCAGACGCAGACTCCAGGAGCTCGCTGAGCCGGGCCGGGCGGCACGGGTACACAGCCAGGTGCTGTCGTCAACCCTGGGCGTTCAAGACAGGGACGAACCCGATGTCTGCGGGGAGCAGGGCCACACGCCACCTCTGCCCCCAACGTGTCTTGGGGGGCCTCCCCGCCCGCACCCCTCACCATCATCCAAGCTCCTGTTGGCCCCAGCTGATGAGGGAGCGCCTCGCCATCCTGGTCTTCCGCACCCGAAGCAGAGGGCAGCCCCGAAACACCCTGCGGCCGCGCCTCCCACCTGGATGCCCCCAGTTGTGGGGGCTCGGGACCCCGCCATCCGGACGTTTGCGCCGCGTGCGCTGCCCCGTCCCCGTAGAAACCTGGCCGCCACACCCTCAGCGCCTCGTGCTGGGATTTTACCTGACGATCTGTGTTTGTTTCCTGGCAGAAGTCACAGAAGAAGACCCAACACAGCCGCCCCCACATGAAGATTTATGATGCGCGTCCAGAGCCGGAGGCCAGACCTGCCCTTTAAATTATTCAGACTGACGTCCTGGAAATGCGGTCCTCACACCCCCGTTTCTCCAGGGGTTGGCAGAGGCGAAGCTGCCACCTTGGAAATGGTTCATGCCCATTTGGCCCTTAAAAAAGCTGCAGTTCCTGGTTGTTCTTACACAGATTTGTATATTTTGATACCGTTGTTTATAATAAAATTGACCATTGAAGGTAGCCAGGCACAGAACATGTGTGAGTCTGTCTCACTGAAAAAACACAAATGCTTCAGGACGGGCTGTGCCCCACACGGCTGCTGGCCCTGGAGCGCCTTCGCCCGCCTCCCTGGGGCGGCCCCACCGCGGGCGCGCAAGGGCCCTGGGCGTCTTGACTGGGAGAGTGGGTGTTGTGGAGGCAGGCCCCCCGGGGCCGGACACGGCCATCCTGCCTTCGGGGCTGCAGCTGGAGAAGAGAGGCCATCGTAAGCCCCTGGGGCCAGTTTCTCACCCAAGAATGAAGTTGAGAAAAATGCAGGCTGTGGCTTCATGCAGAGGCCCCTCCGAGGCCCCCGAGAGTGTTCTCGCCGGCGGGAGCGGCCAGCCCCCCGGGCTCAGCTAACCCCAAGTGAGCACCTGCCTCCTGGAGCACCCCGCACCTCCCCCCCCCCCCGTCCAGGCGGCTGTCACCCTGGGGGCGGCCGCCTGGCCCCACTCTCCTGGCACCAAGGACCTCAGCGCCCACGCGTCCCCTTGCTGCATCTGTGGCACTGCAAGGGAACTCCTGCAGGCAGGACTCCGTGCGGGTCCTCGCTGGGCAGGGGACCACATGCTGGCAGGTGGATCCCACCCCGGCCCAGTCTCGTGTTGGCTTCTCCCTGGACCCCCGCGGGCCTCAGCTGGCCTCCCTGGCTTTGCCTCCGTCTCTGTGGTGGGGGACAAGGCCAAGCGCCCCTGAATTCCTAGGGGAAACACAAGTCACGTTGGCCAGACAGGGCAGCTGCTGCACGGGTCGGGGGCTGCTCTCGTCCAGGCCAGACCTGCTGGGGAGCCCACACACATGGTCTGCTTATGGAGACGGGGCGTCAGGGTCTGGGCCATGGGACAGTGGGAGCCTGGCGGCGGGAGAGGCCGCCACTGCAGCTGGGGGTTTCCAGGGAGGGAGGGCAACTGGGGAACTGGGCTGGGGGTTCTCGGAGGGAGGGAGGGCAAGCCTGAGAGTGGGGGGCTGGCGAGGGGCATAGCAGGTAGGTGTCAGTGGGGAGGGGTCAGGCCCTGCTCTTTTGGACACGAGGAAACAGCCCCACAGCTGGCTCTCCTGCGGTCCCCATGTTGGCCTGCCGAGGTCTGTGGGGTCCCTTATGGGGTCTGTACCCTGCCTTCTGCTGTACCATGGCCCCACCCCAGACCGCCACCACGGCACCGCGGGCCCGGGGAGGGAGGCGGCCAGGGTGAGCATCTCCGTGCTGACAGCAGCTGTGGCCACGGGCCTAGGTGCCCCATTAAGCCCATCCCATGCTGCTCGGAACCCCAACTCAGGGCCCCCCCAGCGGGGCATGGCAGCATCAGGCTGACCTGGTTCCTGGAACGTACCAAGTGTGGTCCTTCCTCAGGGCCTTCGTCCTGCTGTCCTGCTAGGGCACCCGGGGGCTGGCTCTGGCTCCATCCCGCCTCCGGGGTCCCACTCAGCGGTCACCCCTCAGAGGACTGCCTGGCCCCTTCCCCAAGGCGCGTAGGTCTGGAGCCAACGGCGGAGCGCCCCGCTTCAGTGTCCTCACCTGTAAAGCAGGACCTGCAGGCAGAGGAGGAGGAGGGTCCCCAGCCTCGCCTGCGGTATGTGTAGGGGTCGTCCTGGGGTACGATGTGGGCAGGAACGGTGGGCCTGACCCCAGCAGGCCTGGCGTGGGGCTGTGGGTGCAGGCAGGGTCCCGGGGACTGCAGTGCTGGATGCCAAGGTGCGGGGACCGGGTACTGAGCACTTAGATGTCGGAGCCCCTCCTGGGGCTCTGGCTCTGCTGGGCTTGGAGGTGACTCTGTGGATCCCCCGCCTCTGGCGGCGACCCCTGCCCAGGGCCTGCAGCTTCCCCTGCAGGCCGCCCGTCAGGCCTGGTGGAGGGACAGCGGGTCCAGGCCCCAGGCGGAGCGGCCACAGCCGGGCCTGGTGGAGGGGCGCAGCCAGCAGGTGGCGCTGCAGGACCGGCATGGCTGCCTGGAGCCTGGAACCCGGAGCCCAGCCGCGGTGAGGCGCGTGGGTGCTGGGCTCCACCGCCTCCAGGAGGGCTGGGGTCCCACGTCAGGACCCTATGTGGCTGGGGCGCCCAGCCCCCAGCATTGACAAGAGTGTCGTGCTCCCGGGATCCAAACTCTGCAAGAAGGGGGCACCAAGGAAGCAGGGCGGGACTCAGCCTCAGCGGCCCCACAGGGAGCCCCAAACCTGATGACCTTGGAGTGACCCAGTTCCAGAGAGGAACCATGCCTTTCTGCTCCCTCTCCCCACCCTGGATGCTGCCCAGGGAGGGGCTCACGGGGCCTGCGAGTCAGCCCCCAAACCCACCCCCACCTGCTCCGTAGGATCACGGGGTGCAGATGCTGCCCTCCCCAGCCCCGAGCCGGGCAGCCTGCCTCTCCCGCAGTCCTCTCCCGCTGGCTGGGCTTCTGCTCCCCACCGGCCCTGGCCCATGAGGCCTGGGGGACCGGACGGGGGCTCCACAGGGCCAGGAACCTCACGTTTCCGGGGCTCTCAGCTTCTGGACCCTGGGGTCCTTCTCTGGGGACGCAGCACTGTGCCCCGGTCCTGGTGGCTTCCCTCCTGCAGGATGGCCTTCCATACATGCCCTGCCAGCTAGAAGCTTCCGGAGTGTGCCGGAGAGCTCCATGGTCACGGCCACCGTGCCCTGCTCTGACTGCAGGAGAGCGGGTCGCTCTATCTGCCGTGTCGGTACATGGGGCCCGTGCCACAGGCGCAAACGCGCTAGAAACCTGTGGTTCTCCACAGGTGGCCCAGGACACTTGTCACAACTGGGTGAGGGGGACCCCTGGCGCTGCTCAAACCCCCCAGTGCCCAGGACGCCCCCCACGGAGAACGGCCCTGCCCCCTGCCCCCACAGTGCGGGGAGGCTGACCTCAGGCCCCGGCCTCCGTCCCTTGGGCTGCAGGCGCCACGAGCCGTGGCCGTCCCTGTGAGAGTCACTGCGGGGGCTGGGCTATCCCGGGGTCACCCACCAGACCGACGAGCAGGGCCCTTCATCTTGGCCATTCCGTCCGTCTGCACACTGTGCCACCCTGGGCCCATGACCGGCCAGTCGCTGCCATGCAGCCGAGTGCTGCTGTCTACCTGTTGCGTGATGGGTGTCCATGTGGGGCTTAAAACGTCTGCCCCTGTGCCCACCCCATGGTCCCCTGTATACCTCCCCCTGGACTCCTTGTCCCTGAAACAGCCGTTTCCCTCCTCCCACCCCCCTGGCCGGCCAGCTGGGCCCACTGCCCAAAGCCCTACAACCCGAGAGGGCCACCCCCTGCCACTGCCACTGTCCACCTGGGCCCACACGCTGTGCCGACCAGCCCTGAACCGCGACGGAGCTCCTCCCCCTCCTCAGCTGGTCACAGGAACCCCTAGGAGGCCACAGGTGTGAGGGGCTCACACAGGTGAAGCTCACGCAGGTCTGGACCACCTGTGCGTGCAGGCTGCTACTGACCCCCGGCCTTGCTCATGTCTCTCCCAACCTCACGACAGGGCAGGTCTGAGGAAGCCAGGCCGGGCAGCTGGCCATGGTCCCGCAGCCAGGCAGGCCCTCTTTCTCAGGACCAGAACCACACCTGCTCTCCCACACACCACACATCCCTGCCCTGGACCTGGGGACCCCTGTGAGGCTTCTCCCACCCACACTTGCTGCAAAGCTTACGTTGCCCCCAGCCCCTTGGAGTCAGCTCAAACGGAGCAGCAGGGACCTGGGGCCGTCCCTGCTTGGCCCCGTGCAGCCACTGGCCTTCTGTGGTACCAGGAGGTACTGGAGCAGGACTCCCAGAAGCCCCCAGCTGCTGCGCTTCGTGGTGGCATGCCGGCGCAGCCCCCTGTCTCTGGGGAGGGGCCCCCGTGTGCCCGGGACCCCTAGATTTCTCCCTGGAGTGCACGTGTCCTATGAAAGCCCCTTCTCCACCATCTGGTCTGATTCACACAGGGGTGTCGATTTGGGGGACAGCTGTGCTGTTCTGGGGATGTGAGGCTGGTCCAGGGGACCCTGGGCAGAAGAGTTACCGTCACCTGGGGAGGGACCACATGTTCTCTGCAAGTGATTGTACACGGCTTTTGATTCTCCTTCCTGATCAGGATGGAGGGGAACGCGGCCTGCTCTTCCAGCTGTGTCCTCTGTCCTCCCGGACCCGTCCCCGGCCTTCTGTAGTGGTCAGACTGGTGGGGCAAACACAGGCGCCACAGGGCCATCCCCGACACCCTCCGGTCTTTAAATGTGTCCTCACTCACCCAGCAGGGCCCACTGCTCGCCACCGTCTCGGCTGGGGGCAGTCACAGACACTCCCGCGGGACTTGTCCATGCCGCTGGCCAAGGACGGGATACCAACCACCCAGTATGTCCGTTGCACTTGTCCACCCTGGGCTTTGAGAAAGGACTGCTGGCTGGGTGTGCAGACCCAAAGTCGGATCAGGCCCTGGCTGGAATCACATTTGTGGGACCCCCACTCTAATCGGGGAGCTGCGGTCATGCTTTGGGCCTCAGGTTACCAGCGTCAACTGGAACCCCGTGTGCAGCAGTCCTCACAGGCCCGGGCATGTCCCCTCCCCTACGTTCAGTCACAGGGTCATGGGGAGGGCCTGGCACCATCCCCACAGTGCAGACTTACAGTTTGCTTCCTGAGGACCTGGCCCCCTTTTACCCCCTGGGTTCTGGGTCTGGAATCTGCCTGAAGCCTGGAACCTGGGCAAAGGACCACGACTTCTAATTGGGACCTCCTGGTCATGCATCCTTGATTTCCTCTCTTTGGACGCTTGTCCAGTCTCCGAGAACGCTGTGTTCTGTTCACCACCACCTCGGCACCTCAGGCCCGTGGCCCGGCCCCACTCTTGCTGTGTCCACCTGGCCCCTGGTGGCCAGGTGCCACCATCCCTGTCACTGCCCGTTCCGTGACAGCCTCTCCCACCGTCAGCAGACCCTGCCAGGGGCCTCCGCAGACCTCCACACGATGCTGGTGCCACTCCTAGTGTGCTCCTGGTGGCCTGGCTGCGCGGCGTGTCCTCCAGGCCTCCGGTGGAGCCCACCCCAGCCTTCCACTGGGGCCATGGCCGTTGTAACAGTCTGCCCTTTTCAAGACTGCCTCCCCAGCCCTGTGACCGCAGCACCTTCTGGGACGGAGCCTCAGACCTCGGGAAAGGCTCCTGGTCAGTGAGCTCCCCTCAGCTGCCTGGGACAAGGTGCTGGGGCCTGAGTCCCTCCGCCCTGCACTGAGCCACCATGTCCCCAACACATTTTGTCACTACTTATTTCCAAGAGGGAGGCGGGCGGGTCCTGAGAGGTGAGGCTCCTGTTTTCTTGAAGGAAGACTTCCCGTAAAGGGGTGGGCCACTTGTGTGGTCATCCCTGAGTGCCCATTCCCTCCAGCCAGCACCCTGGTCGGCACACAGCAGACCTGGGTACACCCCGTGGGAGCTGACTCCTCTGACCACTCAGTCCTCACAGCCTCCCTGCAACCTGTGGCCCTTTCCCAGAGTGACAGGGGACATCATCATCCCATACTCTCCACTACTGGATTCTGCCTGGCCAGTGCGGGCCCCCTCCCCAGTCCCCCTGGCGACAACTGTGACCCCTGGAATACCCACAGTGCAGAGCGGGCCCGGTCCTCCTGTCTCTGCACTGGCCCTTCTGGACCACCCCGGCTCTGTCCACCTGCGCTTGTTCCCAGAAGGGTTGTCAGTCCAGGCTGACCCCCTGGGAAGCGTCCACAGGGCGGTGAGGGGGCCGGCCTCTGATCCCCCATGAAGTGACTATTCACTGCGCAAACTCATGGCCGTGGCCATCCCTGCAGGGCCCAAGGGTGAGGTCCCCACAGCTGAGGACGGGCCGTCCCCTCCTATTCCCTGGCCCTGGCCTGATGCTGGGCGCCTGGTCTGCACGCTGTGTGCAGGCCACCGCCCACGCACACCAGCCCCTCCAGCACTGCCAGGGCCTGCCGGGCCCCCCTCGCGCCCACCCCCCAATGTGCCCACCCCCAGTCCCTGGCCCAACTCGTCCCTGCCCGTTCTCTGGGCCCGCTGCGGGGGCCGTCCTCGGCCCCTCACTCCCTCCCTGCCGGACTCCTGGGGACCCCACCTGAGGCACTGCTCTCAGCTCACACCTGCCTTCCCACACCCCACTGGGTCTGCCCTCTGGCCCTCCGGCACCGGCACCGCCGGGCTCACTCCTCACTCGGGCAAGCCTGGGGGCGGGGGCCCCAACTCACTCCTTGGTGCAGGACGCCTGTTAAACAGATGACTTGGGGGCTCTGGGCGTGTGGGTGCAGTCCTCCTCTCTGGTACCCCGCTGCCACATTGATCTTCCCTGGGGTGGGGGCAGGTCAGGGACTCAGGGGAGGGGCACTGGGGCCTAGGGCAGGGGGTGGGGCAGAGACGGCTTCCTGTGGTTGGGTGGGACCAGCCTCCCGCCTCTGCAGAGACAAGCTGCCCTTCAGGCCACAAGCCCCCCTCCCAGTCCAGGGGTCCCTCAAAGCTTTCATTGTGGCTGGGATCATCCCAGACGCCAGGCTGGCTGGCTCCACACCAGTGAGGGGCAAGAGGCCCAGCCTGTCCTGGTGACACTGTGTGGGGTGTGGGACACCCACCTTTCCAGAGACCCCTACCCCCAGGCCCAGTGGGGGCTCCCTCTAGACCCAAGTCTCCAGCGGACATCATCAGGCTGGGCCTGGGCAGCCCCCGGCTCTCAGCCACGGCACAGCTGTCCAGGGCCGGGGGCTCCCCTCCCCACCTGCAGAGGGGAAGGGTGCATAGAAATAAACGGAGGGAGGAAGGGAGAGAGTGTTAACCATGTCTGCTCCTCAACCCTGAAGACCCAGGGCAGCGCCCCCGAGGCCTGCGGATCCCAGAGCAGCCGCCGAGCCACCTCCCCGCTCCCCCTCCTGCCCTGCCCCCGGAGGGGTCACCCGCGGACCGCAGTGTCCTTGCTGGGCTCGTGGGCGCATGGCCCACAGCCCGCCGTGGTGGGGGTGGGGAGCGGGCCCCTCCGGACGCCGCCCGGTGTCTGGGGGACCCCCCCCACACCTCAGCCCCCCGGGAGACCCCATGGCACAGAGAACGCGGACCGGGGACCTCGGCACACAGCAGGGGCTCCCCGCCCTGCTCCCCGGCTCCCCAGGCTCCGCAGGCCCGAGCCGCGCGCTGCCTCGCCGCCCCGCCCCCCACAGCCGGGGGAGGGTCGGCCGCCGCCCCCTTTCCGGCCCCCACGGGCGGGCCCCGGCGGCGGGCGGGAACGCAGCGCGGCCCTGCCGGGAAGGGGGCGGTGCCGGAAGCGGCGGCGGACTCGCCCCCGGGCGGGGCGGGGCGGGGCGGGGGTCCGCCGGGCCCGCCCCCACTCCCGGAGCCCGGGGGACGCTGGTGGTGACGCCGACGGGAAAGCCCGAGGCTTCGGGGACGTAGGCGCGGCGCGTGCGCGGTCAGCCGCGACCTTCCGGAAAGCGCCCGACGACAGGTGGCCGCGGGCGGGACGCTCGCGCTCCTCGTTACGTCATTGCGGGGGGGGCTCCCCAAGGAACCCGTCCGGCGGAAGCGGGCGGGCGGATGCGACGCAAGTTCAAGGGGGGGGAGGTGAGAGCGGCCGCCCCCGCGTCCCCGCCGGGGAAGGATGTGGCCCCCCGGCTCCGAGAGGCTGGCGGGGGGCTGCGCCCGGGGGACCCCTTGCCTCCAGCCGGGGTGTGGGCCCCCAGGAACTCCCCGCCCCCCCATGTTCGACTGGGGGCGCCCCCAGCGCGGGCGCCGCGCCCCTCCCGCCAGGACCCCGGAGTCCCGCCATTGCCAGCCCAGCCTAGGCAAGGCCTACTGCAGGCTTTGAGCTTCAGGAAGGGCCATTCCTGCCTCCCGCCCCGCTGCCCTCCGTGGCCGGGCACGGAGGGATGACCGCTCATCTCCACGTGCCTCTGGGACCTCAGGCTCTGTCTCCGGAGGGCCGGCAGGGTCTGGGCTGGCCTCATCAGAGCCTGAGCCCCCGCGGCTTCCTAGGGCCCGGCTCCTCCATCGTCCATCCTCCCTTGGGAGGCAGGGCTCTGCCCCGTGGGACCCTGGGCACCTCCCACCCTCTTGAACCCTCTGACGCTCAGGGAGACCCAGGGAGGCTGGGGACCCAAGGGAAGTCTGCACCATCGTGGAGTGGGGTCTGATCTCTGTGCTTCCAGCTGAGCATGCCTTTGAGTTTTCAAACAGCGGTCAAACAAGTGCACCTCCGTCCATCCCCTCCACCCTCATCCCTTCGTGTGGCCCAGAGATCCAGCCAGGCACCTATTTGCTGCTCGACCTCCTAGCTGTCATGACAGAGGAGAGGGCCGCCTGCACGTTCAGCCAGGACCCCGCGTCAAATCTGCTCCGGTCTCAGGCTAGAAATCGGCTGTTCCCCAAAAAGCACACAGGTTGGGGGTGAGGGCTTGAGGTGCCCCTGTGGCCCACAAGCCCCTTCTCGCCCCACCATCAGCACACCCCTCCTTAGGGTGAAGGGTGGCTGGGACATGGCCCCTTGAGGGGTGACTGGGGAGGGGGGCTCCAACCTGGGGCTCCCCCAGCCTGCTCTGCCAGGTGAGCGTGCACCCTGGCTCAGCCACTGGCCACATAACAGTGGCCCTTGTCTGGCTGCCTGGGTGGGGGCTGGGGTGCCAGCCCCCGGGTGTCTCTGGCAGAGAATGGCATCCGCCCGCACCCCACCCTGAGTATATTGTCCATTCACCCTCCACCCGTGCTATTAATAGCTCCTCCCCAAGCCAGGCAGCTATAAATAGCCCCCCAGCCCCTCACACAGGCCCCTTCAGACCCTGCTGCCTGGGCGCACACAATCAGCCCCACACGCTAGCACACTGGCCCACTCAGAGCCATGCACGCCCGGGCACAGAGCCCACTCCTGCTCCGCTGCACGGCCAGGCACGCAGAAGGGTGCACACAGCTCCCAGCCACGGTCAGCGAGATGGTCCCAACACTCTCGTGGGTCCTCCCGGTGGGGGGGGGGGGCTGTTTCCCTCCCCTGTCATCCACTCCTGAGGCCATGTGGCCGGCGGGCAAGAGCAGACCTTCCGGGAATGCAGGCAGGCTCAGTCTACTATGGGTCCCCCTCAGAGGTCCTCTCAGACCCTTGAGCTTTTCCTCTGTGGCGCAGGCACCATAGCACCCACCTGGCTGAACATCCCGAGGTGGCCCCCCCAGCCAGCACTGTGGCCCCCTGCAGTCTGGAGGGAGATCCAGCTGGAGGGAGGCTCAGGAAACCAGCCCCCTGTGGACTCGACCCTGGCCCTCCGCTCCAGGTGCTGCTGGGCCAGGCCCTGTTGGTCACAGGCTCAGCACAGCCCCCTGATTCTCTGGCTCTGGAGGACCCCAGGGCTGGTCCCGCCTCCCCCCCGTCCCATGGGATGGGCACCACTGAACTCCTGTCTCCTGCTTGCTCCGGGGGGCCTGTCCTCAGCTAGCGGTGACCCCTCCCCTGCAGGCCCCTGTGGCCGGTGGTACCCAGAGCGGGGATGGGGGGCCTGGAGCCCGCTGTTATTGTGACAAGAGGAGAAAAGGAAAACAACCCTGTTTACGGAAAAGGCGCGTCCGCCCGCCACTGGCCAGCAGCCTTCCTGGGGGGACAGAGGCCCTTTGTTGGGAAAACAGGAAGAGAGGATTTCCAGGACCCATCGGGCCACCCGCCGGCCGCCCGCCCCAGCTTCCGCCGATTCTCAGCAGCTTCTACTGGCCACCAGCTGGGCCTGTCTGTCTATCCCCTTGTCTCTATGTTCCTCTGACCAGGAGACCCAGGCTTCCAGCTCTGGGGGTAAAGCTGCCCTCAGTGTTCAGTCCCACAGTGGGGGGCAGGGGAGTCACCTGGAGGCTGCTCTTTCCTGCTCCCTGACCACAGAGGGACGGACCCCTGAGACGTGCCCACTGGGCCCCCAGCTTGAGGCAGAGCGGGGAGCACAGCAGGCCTGGCCACCGTGGGGTCACAGCCCCATGTGGAAGCCCACAAAGAGAGCAGCCCCACACTGTGAGCGGGCAGGTGCAGGAATCACAGGTGTGGGCAGGGGTCTCGGTCAGGTCACAGCAACCAGGGCTGCCCCTGAGTGTGGCCTTGGACTGAAGACCCCAGGAGTACAGAGAAGGGCATGGTTAGGCATGGGGAAGGCGGGATGAGGCTCAGGCTCCGTGAGGGGGTGGGGGAGGTGGTGGCCAAAACAGCCCAAGACGCTCTCCTTCCCCTCCTGCCCCAGGGCAGCTAGCATCTTGGGGTCAGTGGGCATCATGTCCCTGCCACCCAGGACCATATCCAGCCTGTGGCTCACACACGCATGTGCACACACATAATCTGCACTCACACACATGCACACACGTGTGCACACATACTTGAACACACCCGCATACACACAAGCCCCGATCATCAGCACAGCCACTCTGTCCTCATGGCCAGGGCGTGAGCAACTGCACCCTCTTGGCCCCGCTCCCAGCCAGGAGACTCCCGTCAGCTCACTCACCCACCCCTGCCCCCATCCCAGGCACGGTCCCCAAGCTGTCCCCCTGCCCGGTGCAGCTGTGAAGTGCCACAGGGTGCCTGGCACTGGAGGGGGGGGCAGGCCTGTGTCAGGGTGACAGTTCCCCACCCCCGCCCCACCCTGACGTTGCATCTCCCCACTACCCAGGGCTTCTGTGGCTCTGAGCAGCCCCCCTCCCCACCACTGCATGTCCTGTTGGGCCCTCGTGGGCCAGAGTCAATTCCGTGGTTCTCCAGCGACCTCGGTCGGCCCTTTGGGGTGGGTGTGGATTCCGCTCTGCAGGCCTAGGTGGGGGTGTCCAGGAGCAGGGAGGGAGAAAGGAGGTGGGTGCACAGGAGGCTGTGCCGGCCCCAGGACCCTGGCCCCCTGGCAGGTGCCTGCCACCTGCCTGTGATCCAGCAGCCTCCCCTCAGGTTGCCTGGTCTAGCCTCTGTCCACACAGTGCCTAGCTGTGTCCCTGCTGTCTGGGGGGCGGGGCGGGTAGGGCTCCCCTTACATCTGAACTGCAACCTCCTCCGGCTGGTGGTGGGCCGGTGTTTGGACCCCCACCCAAGCTGTAATGAGGTTTTATCTTGTTCTGTCTTCTTTTCAGCCACTGGAAGAAGAGTACTGAGCCAGTCCGCGCCAGGCCCTGGGCCTCGAGAGTGACCCTCCCGAGCTCATGGGCAGCCGGGCACCGGCGACTCCCATGCCCCGATGGCTGCGTCTGCACCATCAGGAGTGGCCCCTGCAGAGGCTCAGAGGCGCTGCTCAAAGGCTTGAGGGGTAGAGGGGGAGATGAGCACTCCTCCATCCCCCTGACCAGGTACTGAAGTTCAGCTCTGGGCCTAGTGCATGGAGGGCTCAACAGCAGATCCCTGGGCCTCCGGGGACCTTTGCCCGGAGTGGGAGCTGAGGGTCAAGAGGAGCCGGCGTGAGGGACTTCAGGGGTCAGATCTGGGGGCGGGGCACTTGGCTCCTACCCTGCGGGCTGGGCACCCGGTGGGTTCTGCACAGAGGGGCAACAAACGGACAAAGGCTGACGCATCCCTCGGCGGCACAGTGCCGGGAGTGCTGCTGAGAAATTCCTGGCTGCGATGAGGGCCGCGGAGCAGCATGGGGGGCGTTGCTGATAGCCTGGCGTGGAGTAAGAGGAGGGCCCCTCCGAGGTTCGGGGTGGAGGCCAGGCCGGGGCGGGGCCGGGCGGGGCGGGGGCGGGGCGGGGGCGGGGCGGGGGCGGGGCTGGGGGGGGGCCGGGGGGGGGGGGGGGCGGGGTGCTCGGTTTGGATGCGTTACCTGTGGTCCAGGTCCACCATTATCTTGGTTCCCACATGCAGGCCTTGGCACGCTGACAGGGTCATGTCCTCTGTGGGCCTGCCAACAGCCTGCAGCCCGCTGAGGCCCCCTTGGAGGTGCCACCTCGGCCAACCAGATGGTTGCCTCTGTCGGAGAAAATAAGAGGGCAGCGGGTGGCGGGGGGCTCGCTTCAGGTGACTATTGCAGGGATGCTTCCTCCAGAACCCACAGCTGGGGAATCTGTGTGTCTCTTGTCCATCCGTCCATCTGTCCAGCCATCGGCAGTGCTGCAGACCCATAGCCTCTCCAGAAAGTTTTGTTTAATGGCGAATAAATGAATAAACCCACCTCTCTTTCCAGCCACTGCCCTCCCTCCCTGAAACCTGACGTGGGCCTGGCTCAGAGTTGGCTCTCAGGAAAGAACTACTTATTGAATGAATGAATGAATGACTTAGTGAGTGAATGAATGAGTGAGTGAACCAGTGAGTGAATGAATGAATGAGTGAATGAATGAGTGCGTGAACCAGTGAGTGAATGAGCAAGTGAACCGGTGGGTGAGTGAGTGAATGAATGAGTGAGTGAACCACTGGGTGACTGAGTGAACCAGTGGGTGAGTGTGTGAGTGAGTGAATGAATGAGTGAGTGAACCAGCGGGTGAGTGAGTGAATGAATGAGCGAGTGAACCACTGGGTGAGTGCGTGACTGAGTGAATGAATGCGTGAGTGAGCCAGGGGGTGAGTGAGTGAATGAATGAGTGAACCAGTGAGCGAGTGAATGAATGAGTGCATGAACCAGGTGGTGAGTGCTGAGTGAGGGCCTGAGTGAGCGCTGGAGCGCACATGTGACGAGGAGCCGCGGTGGCGGAGTGCTGGATGGCGGATGGGCTGCCCAGCCCCCGCGTCTGCTCACTGCTGACCCCGTGCATTCCGAGCCCGTCTGGCGCTCCGGAGCAAACAGGAGAAATGGCCCAAAACGCTGTGCACAGAGCTTCTTGAAGCCGCAGGCAGCGCCGAGGCATCTGGGTGGCTGAGGCCGCCTCCTGCCAGTGGAGGACACAAAGCCACAGCTGTCCCGCCCCCCCCGGCCCCCCTCCCCCCGTGGCGGGCCCCGTGCCTGGTGGCCAGGTGGCCGCGCTGCTCAGGCTGGGCCCAGGCTGGGCTCTGAGGTGTGCGGGGTAGCCCCCGAGGCCCCCCAGCCCTGGCCCACGGGGGTGAAGGCTGGCTAAACTGGAAAGCGCATGTGGTCTGTTCGGTGGGGGTGCCGTTTCTAGTCCTCTTGGCTGGGGTAGGAAAGCATGCGTTCACCAAATCCGTGGTCATGGCCCTCGGCAGAGCTGCTCCAGCCACACCACCACTCTTCTCGGGCAGCTCTGTGGTGGGCCTGTGGCCGCCAGGCTGCAGGGGCTGACCCGGCGAGTTAACGCGGGCTGACAGCAGCCGTGGCCTGCTCCCTTGGGGCAGTGGGGGTGGGGTCACCTGCACCCTGGGAGGGGTGCTCTGCTTATCTGCGATCTTGGCTGGGTGGGGGGAGTTCCCAAAGCTTCCGTGCGACCACAGTATAGCCCCAGCTCGTAGGCTGAGTTCTCAACCCCAGCTGTTCATCTGGGGACTGTGGTGTGTGGACTTAGGACGTGGCCCCACGTGCCCCCACGTTTCTGGGGCCACAGTGCTGCTCTGGATCTGCAGAGACCCAGGCGGACACAGGCTGCGCTCCTCTCCCCAGGGCGCCGCCATGGGCCCCATAGAAGAGCCAGCGAATCACCACGTGTGCAAGGGCGCCGGGCTGTCCCCTCGCCCCGGCACTTCTCAGTGGGCGGGCCAGGCTGTCCACCACCGTCTTGCTCAGTCGCCGCCACGGAGCTGCCAGGGGCCTCAGCTGGAGGCAGGGCCAACAACGGCAAGAAGGCCATTGGGAAGACCAAGGACAGAGCAGTGGTGGCACAGGACTTAGGCCCTCCAGGGGAGAGGGGGTGTCAGCGAGAAGGGGCCCTGGGGTCATCCAGGTCAGAGGCAAGGACCAGGGTGGGTGGTGAGCACCGG
Source organism: Callorhinus ursinus (assembly GCF_003265705.2). NCBI lineage: Eukaryota > Metazoa > Chordata > Mammalia > Carnivora > Otariidae > Callorhinus > Callorhinus ursinus. Next base: position 379,708 of record NW_027397110.1, on the reverse strand, counting down.
GAGGATTCTGGATCCCGCCTCCTGGTTTCACGTCCCGTGTGGGCCTGGTGGGAGGCTGACCTGTAAGGCTCCGCGGGTAGGTGCCCCACGGAGGTGCACCCCATGTGGTGCAGAGCTGCGGGAAGCCCCACCAGGGAGGACGGAATCCGCCGCCCGCGGGGGAAGCAGCTTCACCCCACCTGGACTCCAGACCCACAGAGACCATGAGGTCACAAACCGGTGCTGGTAAAGCTCGGGATGGTTTGCCGTGTGGCCAAAGCTCACCCGCACAACGCTGAGGGTGGAGCCCAGGGTGTTCAGGAGGGCAGGGGGCGGCAACCAGGGCCACCCCTCCAAGAGCTGGCCGGTAAAGTCTCACGGCTGGCGGGGGGACCCGAGAGGCTTGTAAGGATGAGAAATGATGCCCCAGATATGTCTGTCAGACATGGTGGGGGGGGAAACTGATATTGGGGACGGGGAGGCTTGGCGGGGCTCCCTGAGCAGGTGGGGGCTAGGAGGGGAGGATGGAGCAGAAGGAGTGGGCAAGCAGCTACCCGGGTCAGGAGGGGGCGGCCACGGGGGGGCTGAGGGGGAGGGGCCCGTGGTGGCCGGGGATCTTAGCTGGGTGCAGATGACCCTGAGGACAGGAAGAAGGTGTCGGGCAGGAAAACCCGGGGACACTGCAAATCAAAACCACCTGAGATTCCCCCTCCCCCCACCAGGACAGCTGCAACCCCAACACCACATGCCGGCCTAGACTGTGCACTGCTGCTGGGGATGGAGAATGGTGCCGTCGCCGTGGATGACAGCGGGGGGTCACCGTGGGACACGGGGTTCCACTAGTGGGCATATGGCTCTGAAAACCAGGAGCAGGGACTCAGACACGTTCCTGGCAGTGTTATTCCAGTGGACCAAGTGTGGAAGCAACCCCGGTGTCCCCCGCCAGACAAAGGGACAGACAAAGTGTGCCCCATCATCATCGTGGAGTAGTACTCAGCCTGCTGACACCTGCCACGACCCGGGGGAGCCCTGAGGACACTGTGCTGAGTGAAATAAGCCAGACCCAGAAGGACAAATCCTGTCTGGTTCCACTTCTAGGAGGCACCTGCAGCGGTCAGACCCAGGGGGACAGAGAGCAGACGGCGGGGCCGGGGAGGGGCTGTGGGGAGAGTGCGTGATGTGGGGACAGAGCCTGGGGAGACAAAAGTTCGGTGACAGGTGCACAGAGGGGCGAACGTGCTTAGCGCCCCCGAACTGCACACCTGCGGTTAGAAGGTGGATTTCGAGTCGTGGATGTTTTACCACAGTGAAAACGCACGGCTGGGTTAGGGTGCTGTCGTGTTCCCTGCTCTGTTCCGAAAACAGTACACACACCTGTCAGGAGCCACAGAACACAAACCACGGGATTTCCGTGTCTGTAGTGAGTTCTGTGCTGATATTTGCATTTACAACTCGGGCCACACAGTGTAAAAATGGGAACATTGACGATAACGACTTTGCAATTTAATGTTTTACTCAGAACAACATTAAATGACAAAAGCCACCATGACTAGTTGAGAAAAAAACCATGGAAAAAAGGAAAAAGTTCTGTATTTCAGTTCCTTCAGTGTCACTTCTTCCTGCTTTCTGAGCAGTGGTCCCTGGGCCAGTGCTGGCAGGGGTGGGGGGGGGGAGGGTTGGGGGGGGGGGGGGGGGGGGAGGGCGGGGGGCCCGGGGGGAGGGCGGGGGCCAGGGGGGAGGGCAGGGGTTCACAGGGAGAGCAGGGGGCTGGCCTCAGGCTCAGGTGGGGAGCTGCAGGGGAGGCTGTTCTGAGAAGGCATCCTGCAGGACCGTGTTGACACGGAGTGCCACGTGAGCACAGGTGGTAAATATAAGGACAGCCAGGGGATGACTAACGTGGTCTTCTGTAGGAGGGGGCGCAAGGGCAGGCTGAGGTCCTGGCAAGGCCCTGCTGGGTGACCGGGGTGGGGGGGTCACATACAATGTTTGCGTTGTTACTATTGTTCAAACTGCACAAAATTTGGTGCCCTTTTCTGCATGCATCTTGCATTTAGTAATTTGGATATTAAAATGTGCGTATTTTTTAAAAAGACATTCCCTGGGCACATCTCCCCACCTCCCCCCGAGGCTCCCTGCCTGGGGCTTGGGAACTCGGAGGTGCCCTGGGATCTCCAGGGAGCGACCGGTACGTCCTTGGTGGGCGATCTGTCTGTCACGGGCTCCGGGCCCCCAGTCGGGGTCCAGAGCCGCACCATGGGAAAGGCGCCCCGTCGGGCCGCGGCCTGAGCTGCCCACGATGCGGGAGGTGCAGGAGGTGGGGGCTTCGTAGAGGGAGAGACGTGAGTAGTGTCGTTGACGCTGGTTTGTGCGGACCGCGTGTTGAAGGGCTTCGGACAGCAGGTCTGAGATCAGTTGTTAATTTCACCTGTTTCAGGCTACGTTCAATGACCCACGTGGCCCACATTCACTTTTCACCTGGTGGCACTGGTCTGGGCGCCCCTCCACCGCCAGTGATTCACGGTCAGACGCCTTTTTCCTTTGATGCCTCCAAGGCGGCCAAGGGGGAGAGCAGTGGACCACTGAGGCCCCCAGCCCCATCTGACAGCACCCTGACACCGGTTCCCCCAGCCAGACAGGCATCCAACCTCCCTTCCCGCCTCCCCTTACCTGAGCGGGCCAGGTCTTCCCTTCTTCCCTGATGCTGGGGACCGGGAATCTGGGAGGGAGCCCCTGCACCTGCGGAGCTGCGGAGTGGGGTAGCGGCCTTGGGAGGCCAGGGAGGCAGAGGAGGCCTGGCTCAGATGGCAGACACTTTTGTCCCCACTGGCCTAGAACCACCAGCTAGGCATAGGGACCCCAGGGGCACCGAGCGGCTCTGGGCCCCGCTGAGGTCTTCCTAACAGGTGAGGAAAAGTTCTGAGGCCGGCTGGGGCTAGGACCTGGCTGTGTGGCCCGGAGCCAGGCTTTCCCTGGGAGTAGCAGACTACCACCAGCTGGGGACACAGGCCTGCCTAGGCCTGGGGGACACAGCAGTGGGCGGGGCTGGCCTGTGAGGGTGGCCAGGCTCAGGTGGCTGGGGGCGCAGGATTCGGGGCGCAGTGCCCCAGGGCACGACCGCTTCAGGGCCTCCTGGGCACAGCAGCTTTCCAGGGAACTCATCTGTCATGCAAATGCCCCCTCCTGGGGCCCTGCCAACCTCCCCGGTGCGTTGGAGAGCAGTCACCCTCCTGGGCTTAAGACAGGTCCCCCGCTGGGCCCGTCAGGTCCTGTGCCCCTTTCCCTGCAGCGGGTGGCAGCCGAGAGACGGCCCTCAGCGAGGGACCTCAGCTGCAGACCCAGGCTGGCCTGCGACGGGCCCCCGGGCCTCAGTGCCCATGCCGGCCCCTGCACAGGCCCACTCTCAGCAGCCCCAGCACAGCCGCGGTCCCCCATGCGTTCCTGGATGGCCAGGACTCTTTCCTTGGCTGCCTCCAGAACTGTGAAGGAAGAGGGAGGGGAGCTTTACCCTGTGCCCACCCCACCCCACAGAGCCAGGCCTCAGCCGTGCGCAGGGCCCCCTGCAGCCCCAATCCCCACAGAGCTGAGCCTGGCCCTGCGTCCAGGGCACAGACCAGGCGTCCAGGTGAGCCCGGGCCAGCGTCGGCCAGCCCCTGGGTCCCGTCGCCACGTGGGGTCAGGGTGGCAGGCCCTGGGAGACGGGCTGAGTGATGAGCCCACTGCCATCGGCCGAGAGAGGCTCCTGCTGGGGCCGGTGGGGCCTCGGGAACACCTGCGCCTGGCCGAGCCTCAGGGAGCCCAGTGGGCCCTGACGGTCGACTCAGGACCCCGGGCAGGGGCGGCTCTGGCTGGCAGTGTGTGCCTGGGCCTGCTGCCGCCCTCTCTGCTGGCCCAGCGCCATGGCTGCCCGTCCCAGGACACTGTGTGCAGCCGGAACAGGGCGTGTGTTTGCTCAAGGCGCCCCACAGGTCCCGGCACGGCACCCAGGAGCCTCAGCAGGCCGGACAAGGGCCCATTGTGTCCCCAGGTGCCTCTGCCCCGCGGCCATGGGCCACAAGGCTCCCGCCGAGTCCCGCACTCCCCACTGCTTTGCCCCCACCTCCAGACCCACACCCTGCCTCTTGTCTGCTGTCCCTGCCCTCCCCTCCTTCCACCTGCGCCCCCCCCCCACTGCCTCTGTACTGCTCTCCCTGGCCTGCGCCCCCTAGCCCGTGCCCCCCTCATTCCCGTGGCGCCCACAACCCTGACAACGCACACCCCGGCCACCCGCCGGGCCCAGGCTTCCTGGATCCGGATCTCTGGTGCACCTCCCAGCCTAGACACCGCCCTGGTGTGTGTGTACTCATGCTTAGTGGGCCAACCCGCTTCTCCTCCCCTCTGCCCCACCCAGACTGGTGTCCCCAGGGCAGGAGACCCTCCCAACCAACTGCCTCAGGCCAGGCCAGAGCCTGGGGAAAGCACAGCCCTCAGGCTGCAGGGGCTTCCCATTGGAGGGGGCCTGGGAGGTGGCAATTGCTTGGGTGGGGCCAAAGGTCCTGGGGTGTGTGCTGAGGGGGCAGGTACAGGCCCTGGTGCCCTCTGTCAGGCTCAGGGCTGGGGCCCCCGGAGCGATGAGCCACTCTGCTGCCCAGTGGTGGTGGCCCAGCTGCCCTGGCCCAGAGATGAAGCCTGTGGGTGAGGTCTGGTCACAGGCTGTGAAAGCTGCAGCCGTCCAGGCATCAGGGGGTCTGGACTTTTCAGGGGACATTCGGGCACGGGGAGGGCCACCTGCACCCTCCTGGGGAGGCTGGCTCTCAGGCCTGCTGGTCAGGGTCCACACAGGCCCAGGCCATGACCCAGCGCCCGGGGAAGCCCACCCAGGTCCTGGCACATGGGTGCACGCTCACTGCCCCTGCCCACGCAGATGCCCACTCCCCGCCAGTCCCAGTGGGCTCAGCAGCTTGCACAGAGCTTCCCCAGATGACCCTTGGACACCCCCACACCTTGAGGCAGGGGCCAGGAGAGGGTGAGTGGGGTACCCACAAGCCAGGATGGCCCAAATTGTTGCAGTGACAGGTAGGGCGTCACCATGAGCCCAGGGGAGCGCGGGAGCCAGGGTGAGAGGCGGGGCTGATGTGTCCTTGATGCGTCCAGCTACCTAAGTAACGGGAGCTACTGGGATCTGAGGGTCCGCCGCACCAGGCCTGCCCTAAGGGGCTCTCAGGGCCCGTCAGCAGCCCCCTTCCAGGCCCTGAGGGTCAAGTGACAGGGATGAGCATGGGTGACATGGAGCTCGAGGGCGCTGCTGGTGAACCCACTCACCCAGCTGGAGGCGCCCGTGTGGGGGAGGGCTGGGTGCTCCATGATGTCACCCAGCCACCCAGCCGCACAGGGATCTCCAGGGTCCCCACAACCAGGGGCTGTCCTCTCCCTGCTCCCCACCCCCTGCAGCTGTGAGGCTCCTCTGTGTGCCCAGCCTAGTGAGGCCTCGGCTGGGCAGTCCTGCCCACCTGGCAGGTGGGAGGCCAAGGCTAGAGGCAGGGAAGGGAGAGGACAGCCGCCGGGCAGGCTTGTCCTCCACGGGCCAAGAGCCAGGCGCCTAGAACCGGTCTGACCGTGAGCATGCGTGTGCGTGCACTTGTGCATGCGTGACCATGCTTGTGTGTGCATGCGGGCTGGGATCTGGCCAGGAGGCAGGTGGACCAGAGGCCACAGCCTGCGTCACGGGCAGCGCCCTGGGGCGCCCGGCCAGTGGCAGATGGCAGAGCCGGGACCGGCGGCAGAGCCTTGAAGGCTGGGCCCCCGGGGGGGTGGGGGGTGGATGGGCCGAGAGGCATCAGCTTTGCCCCTCTTCCTAGGACAAGGGCACAGAGATGGGTGCAGGGACGCTAGCCTTGGCCTGGGGCCTGGCCACTGGGGGGTGCCCAGACCTGCTCTGTGGCCCTGCTCTGGCTCTACCCGCCCGACCTCAGCCCAAAGTCAGTCTGGCCAGGGCCCTCCCAAGTCCCTGAGCTCGCCGAGAGAAGACCAGTCCCAGCGTGCCGGGCGAGTGGGCCGCCCTGCTCCAGCACGCCTGGGGCCCACAGTGGCTAGGCTGTCCCGATGCTGGCCCCCACCCCGCCTCACTGAGAGGCTCCAAACCCAGGCATGCAGTTGAGTCAGTTCTGCTGGGATTCCTGGGGTCCTGGAAGGTGAGACGTCAGGAGCGCAGACCCTCCACGGAGGCCCCCTTGTCCGGGCTCTGCCCCGCCCACTCCTCCTGCCCCCACCCGGGCTCCTTTCCCTTACCACCCTGTCCCAGCAGCCATCACCTCCCCCAAAACAGCTCCTCTTGGCCTGGCTGGAGTCCCTCTGCCCCAAGCTCCTTTCCCCTCCTCCTTGACCCTGGATCCTCTGGTGGGAGACACCCCCAACCTCCATCCTGGTGGTGCCTGACACAGGGAGCTTCAGGGACACCCAGCCCCTCCTGCCCAGCCCTCAGGCCGGGACTTGGGCTCCGGGCTGCCCACCCCTCCCCAACCTTCCCTCACCTCCCCCTGCCCCACCCCCCACCGGCCCGGTGACCCCCAGCCTCGGCTGGCTGTCTAGCCTGGGTAGCCCTGCCTGACCTGAGCTGGCAACTGGGGCCTGGCTGGCCATTTGCATTCCCGAGCCTCAGTTTCTCAAAAGACAAATGAGGACCAAGAGGAGGATGGCGTGCCTCACCCCTGCCCTGAGCCCCATGAGAAGAGGGGGTGGTGGGCGGGTCCTGAGCCGAGACGGGGTGTGGTTATCCGCCTCCCCTCCCTGTCCTGGCCCTGCTCACCGACACACAAGAGTGGGCATTGGGAGGGATGCCAGGAACTGGGGTCCAGGACCAGGACGGACGCCCCCCGGGCCTGAGCTCGTTCCTGCGGCCACCTCCAAGCCCACTTCAGTCTGGCACACACCCATCGCTTGCCCAGCCCGCCCCGACCCGGTCCACTCTGGGCCTCTGGAAGAGGCAAAGCCCAGGTGAAGCCTGGGAGGCGGCATGGGAATATGGTGTGTTTCTAGCGCCCAGAGGTCAGGAGTGGTTGGCACAGGGCTTGGGGCGCTAGGAAGGGGTGGAAGAGACAGAAGCAGGTCCCACTGGCTTCAGGGTGCTACTGGGAGCCCCCACCTGCCCAGCACATCAGGGGCCTCCCCACTCACACCTTCCCCTGGCAGCCCTATGGGGGCAGGCAGTCCTCCCTGAAGACCCATTTTGCAGCTCGGAGAACGGAGGCCCAGTGACTCTGCCTTTCCTCCTCAGGCAAGAGGGAGCCACTGAAGGGTTTTGAGCAACAGAATGGTGTGTCTAGAAGCAGGCTCCAAAGGCTTCATCGGGAGGAGGGTGCAGAGGGCCCCTGAGCGCAGTGAGAAGTGGCAGAGCCCGGGGGCTGGAGCTGGGGGCGGTCCAGGTGGGGGTAGGACCGACGCCAGGGTTGTTGTAGCGGGTGGGTGGCCCCGTAAGCTTGGTTCTCCTGCTGCCCATGGGGCGGCCTCAGCCCCAGGTCCCAGAGCAGCTGACTCGCCTGCCTGGGAGGAGACTCCAGGGCCAGGTTGAAACCCCACACTGGCGCGTCCCAGAAACCACAAGTCAGCGGCCCCCCTCCCGCTGATGCTGCCAGGGAAGCCACTCTGGGAACGCCCAGGCGGGGTGTGGCAGAGAGATGGAGGCCGAGGGGGCAGGGGGTGGTGTGGGGGTGTGGCCAGGAGGGCACAGGTGGAGGAGCTCCACCCGCTACAAGTCGTGGGCACCCGCAGCTCCCCACCATCGGGCCCCCACCCGCAGTGCTGGGGAGTCACTGAAGGACCCATTTCACAGATAGGAAGACAGGTTCAGCGTGGAGCCCCTGGGGGCCCAGACCCCAAAGGGGCTGGGGTTGCTGAGCTGTTGATCACAGAGAGGCAAGGCCCCTGTCCTGAGCCCAGCCAGGCCCTGGGAGGCTCCCAGAAGGAGGCAGAGGAGGCTGGCCCGCGTCCACTCTGGGCCAGGTTGGCTCTTGGGCCGCTGTCCGGGCTACTGTGCACCCCAACCCAGGCCAGTGGGGGCCTCTCTGGGCCTGGAAGAAGCTGCCCACACACCCCCGCCCAGGAACCAGGGCTGAGTTGACACAGGGTGACCTGTGGGCTGTGTCCTCCAATGCCCAGGGCCAACACTCCTCCCAGGTCAGTGGGGGTTAGCTAGGCCCACAGGAAGCAGGAAGGGGGTCGGTCGGGCAGGGAGGTGCGGGAGGCTTGGGATGGGGAATTTCTTGGGCGTGGGGGAGCTTACCAGAGAGTAAAAACACAGAGGTCTTTCCATTTCTCTGTGGTGACTCAGTGGCTCCGCCTCCCCTCCCCCC
>NW_027397110.1:352690-371305 GCF_003265705.2 Callorhinus ursinus | reverse complement strand
CCCCCCCCCCCCCCCCCCCCCCCCCCCCCCGGCCTCCTGCCTCCAGGTCTTCATAGAGGGCTTGGACCCCGCTGCCCTCAGAGGACCTGGCTCCGGATCCCGGCGGAGGGTCCACACAAGGGTCTGTGAGGCTCTGGCCCAACCCCACAGTGACTCAGTTGCCCTGCTGGGGGAAATGGGGGGGGATGGCCTCTCTTGGGCCTCAGGCTCCGCATCTGGGTGGTGGACATTTGGCCAGACCCCAATTCTCGAGCCTTTGGCCATACCCAGGTACAGACCAGACCGGGGAGGAAGGCCTCACCCCTGCCTCTGGGGGAGGACGGGGCCAGGGCTGCAAGCCGTGGTACCTGACCAGCTGGGCCGGGGCTGGGCGGAGGGGGAGGGAGGTACCAGCCGTGGCCGGAGCCTGCCTGCAGAGTGCCCACCATGCCTGTCCGGACACGGCCTGCCTCATCCACATGGACCAGCGGGCTGCAAGCACGCACACCTGAGTGCTCGCCTGTCCACAGTGTTCACCCCCTTCTGTCAGAGCCCGGGTGCGGGCTGACCAGCCACCGAGGAGCTCTGGGATAGCCTCCCAGCCAGCTCGGGCCCCCCTAGGCTCCTGGGCCCCGAGGAACCCTTGGCGCTGCCGCCAGCCCCAGGACACCCCTCGGTGGCACATGACCCCACCTGGGGGGCAGCTGGAGTGAGCAGGGGGACGTGGGGGCAACTCCTGGCCAGGGCCCTCCCTTCCACGGTCACTTTCTGGGAACAGGGAAGCGGCCCTGAGGTGGAAGCTAGCCAGCCACTTCTTTCGAGCCGGATGCTCCGTCCAGGCCACCTCTCGCCTGGGGCAGGGACGGGGACAGGGCAGGGCCGCTCCTGCAGTGCAGCCTGTGCTGGAGCCTAGACTCAGTTGGGGGGCGGGCAGCCCAGAGCTACGGCGGCCCCAAACCCTTCTTCCTTTAGCTGTTCCCAATTGCCCCACCCCCCAGAACAACATGAGAAGGCAGGAGAGTCCTCGAGTCCAGGGACTGTCCCCTTCCTCCCTCACAGGCTTGGCCAGCAGCCCCTGAATATTGACACTCCCCAGTGGGCACCACTTCCTGAGCCGGGGTCCCTGGAGCCTCCACCCTCTGACCCTGCCATGTCTTCTGATCTCTCAGCAGCCACCCTCGTCTGGCACTGGGGACACTTCCAGGAGCCGGACCAGGGTCCTTCTGGCAAAAGCCACAGTGTGGGGAGTCTGGGAGGCAGCACAGAGGCTAGAGGGGTCTCCTGGGCCCCCCTGGCAGACTTGCCCGCCCTGCCCAGGCCCCCTTCCAGCCCGTGGCCGCCATGCTCGGCCCCTCCCCACAGGCCTGGGGCCACCCCCAGCAGCACGGAAAGGAGTGGGCCAGCTGAAGCATGGGTCCAGGGAGCCTTGGGCGCCAACTTGTGTCCCCAGGGTGCTGAGGACCACACAGGCCTCGGCCAGTGCAAATCTCATCCTTCACGCTTGAGCAGAACTTTGGGCCACGCCGGGCTGTCCTTGGAACCACTGGCACTACCCCCGGTGCCCGGCATGAGGGACTGTCTCCAAGGGTCTTTTTCTGGTCCATTAAAGGGAGGACCGACAGGGCTTGGGGCACCCAGGCTTATCAGCTCTGCACCGTGCGGGTGCCAGGCGCTGGCAGGGAGGGGCCAGAGTGAGCATGACCTGAAGTCCTCACCAGTCCTGCCTGTGTCTCTCCCAGCCTGACCTGTTCGTGGGTAGAGTTCACGCCCTGGCAGTGGCTCTCATGTCTGTTTGGCTGAGCCAGTTGCCACCACCCCTGGGCTTGCCCTGCCCCGTGGGCCACTGCTGTCTCTGGGATGCAGTGTGAAAGCACCAGGGGCTGAAGTGGGAGTGCGTGAGCGCGCTGAGCACAGGCAGGTGGGCAGCAAGTACTCACTAAACGTGCATCTCCAAGGCCATACTGTCTCCTGAGCTCCCGTTTGCTGGGTCCGGGCCCTCGGGGGTCTGTGCTCTGGAGACCCTGGGGATCCATCTGTAGCGGGCCGTTCCTCCATAGCCTGAGTGTGGTCTGAGTGGCCCGGGCCACAGCCCACGGACTGTCCCAAGACAATGTCATCACTGCTGTAGGCCCTGGACCCCAAGGCCCCCAAATCCCTCCAGGACTCAGGACACCAGCCCCTTCCCCTCTAGAGAGACCTCCCAACTGGCTCCAAACGGCACAACTCTGGTCCAATCCTTGGCCCTGCCGTTGCCCCAGCCTGCACCCTGTTAGTCACAGGTGCTGAGAGCCCCCCACACCCCCCCCCCGTTCTCAGTCAGCCTTGGAGACTCAGCTGAGCCGGGCCTCCTCCTCCAGGAGGCCCCCACGTGGGACCCGCTGCCCGCACACTTCTTGGACTGGGGCCAGTGAGAGCTGCATGCGAATCAGAGGCAAACACAGGCGCAGCCAGCTTCCGGCCCCTCGTGGCCCCTTCTGCACCTCTTCCTCATCTGTATGCTGGAGGTTGGAGCAGAGCGGGGGCGAGGAGGCTGTCCAGCCTGGGCACCATCCACAGAGGCTGTTGGACTCTCCGTGGCTAGATTCTGAGAGGCTGTGGCAGGGTGTGGAGTCCCCAGAGAGGGCCGCACTACCACCCTGGACCCTGTGGACGGGCCTCCAGGGCACGCGGGAGGGGCTTCGGGGGGCTGCCCTCCCCAGTCCCATCCACCTGGGCTCCTTGGCCTTGAGGGTCTCAGCTTGGTGGGGGTAGAGCTGCCAGGGTGTACCGTCCCAGGAAAATCCTGGACTCTCGATGGCACGCAGGGCTTGTACCCAGGACAGCAGCCGTGAGAGGGCTATTGTGTGCCACGGAAAACCCCTCCCACACGTCTCCCTGGATCCTCCTCCTGGGCCCACACAAGGGTGGTCAGAGTCCCCAGAGACGGAGAGACCCAGGCTAGGAGAGCTTGGGGATGTGCCCATGGTTCTGGCAGAGCAGGGACGTGGCCTGACTGGTGGGTGGGGGCTGGGCTGAGGCTACCCGGCTTGGGTCAGAGCGGAAGGCCCTGCGGGGGAAGGAATTGGGGCGGGGGGCAGGAAGGGAAGGCCACGGGGTGTGAAGCCCCAGCTCAGTGTCCGGGAAGCTGGTAGGGTGCACACTGCGTGCCCCGGGGGCAGCCCGATCCCAATCCCAGGCCAGAGGGTCTGTGTGAGGAGAGGACCCCTGCCGTGGAGGCTCACTGTTCCCATGGCCACCACCGCCAAGCCTGGCTTTGGGGTCTCCAGTCCGGCTGCACTTGGGTCAGCTCTCCTGGGGACCTGGTCTCTCTCCAGGTTAGGCCTGGACACTCCCTGGGCCTCTTTGGTTTTTCAGGATCGCCTTGGCCAAGAGCTCAGTGAGCCGTCGCCAGGCCTCAGTGGCTTGTGGGATAAACACTCTTCAGTAGGTGGGGTGTCGAGCTCTTGAAGGCAGCCTGGCCTTGACTAAGGGTCAGGCCAGGCTGGGGTCTCCTGGGCAGGGAGGCCAGAGTTCACGCAGGCCACCACTGCCCGCCGGCTTCCACTGGTTTTCACCCCACCCCAGCCCAGGCCTTACCCTGGGCTGCCTTTGGGAAATGTTGCAAAACCCTGGCCCAGTTCTGCTGGCTCCCCTCCCCAGCGGGGGAGAGGCCACCCGGACCTGAGGCGAGTGGAGGCCAGAGGGGAGGCCCTCCCTGCCTCACCAGCCTGCAGCTGTGTGCGGGCGCTGGAGGAGGGGCAGCCTTGCTGTGCTGCTCGCAGGCTGGGCCGGTCACAGAGCTCTCAGGGCCCAGCTGGGGGCCGGGGCGCGAGTGGGTGTCTGGGAGACAGCAAGCCAGGTGCACTGGCTGGGGACGGGACAGCCCCGGGAAGGCCAAGGGTTCCTGCAGTGGGCGTGGGGGCCGGAGGGGCTGAGGGTGAAGGCTGTGACTGTGGCCGAGTCACTGGGCCTCACCTGACAGCCAGCTCTGCAGGGCAGGGGCGGCTGCACAGTAATGGCGGCTGGGAGCCGGGAAGACTGGCCTGGCTGAGGCTGGGAGCGGAGTGGGGGGGGCGGGGGGACGGCACAGAACCACGGGTCTGGGCGATGGATGGGGGGCCATGAGGGATCCTGCCGGCCTGGCCTAGGCTCAGGGATATGAAGAGGCCGGGGCAGCACTGAGCCCCAGGAAGCCAGGAGGCCGGGGCGTCCGGGGGAGCGCTGGGGAGCACTCCCCAGTATGTGCCCTCCCTCATTCCCCAGCTGTGATGATGCCCAGCTCTGCGGGTGTGCTCATGAGTGTGAGAGTGTGCACGCGTGTGTGAGACACAGACTGTGGGTGACCCCGGCTGTCTTCTGTCTACCCCTCCTCCTCCGTTGTCCCGGAGACCAGCCGGCTCCAATCACCATGGCAACAGTGCAGCCCCTCCCACCAGCGGGACAGCGGGACCTACGGGGCCAGGGGTTTCCAGGGCCAGGGGGCCGGCAGGGGTCCTCCGGTAGAATCTGCCCTGCCCTCCACCTCAGGCAACAGCTGCGTGGGGAGGAGAGGAACTTGAAGAGGCACCTGGCTCTGGCGCAAGGCTCTTAGCCGGACAGCCCAACACATGGAGATGTCCACAGCACAGTGGCCTAAGCCCCAGACACCTTGAAGGGCGACGGGAGGCCAAGGGACACGACCTGACTCGCTGTGGTCAGTGGGGCAGCAGGATAAGGCCCAGCACCTCCCCCCCATTGAGCCCACTGCTGCCGCCTCTCCCTGCCGTGTGTAGGGGTGTCCTCAGCCCTGCTGCTCATGGACTTGCTGGCCCGGGCCACACCTGCCTGTGGGCTCCAGAGCCCACCATCGGAGCTTGAGGAGCTGTTGACAGGACACACGCACCGCCTCTTTCTGAAGAAGTGTGAGTGCATGCTGCTCTGAGTTTGGGGAGACTCCAGGTCTTTAGATCAAGATTCTGGAGCTGGGGGGGCCCTCCCCAAGGCTGACCGGCAAGGCTGACTCCCCAGGCCAGGGACCCGCTGGGCACACAGACCAGAGCATATGAGGAGGACTGGCCTGGAGGCTTGCATGAGGGGCTGGGGGCCCACTAGGGAGGCCACCAGAGACCTCAGTCTCTGCCCATGGAGTCAGGCCTGCCTCAGAACCACATCTTGCCATGATCACCACCTAGACCCAAAAGACCCTCCATCAGTCCTACCCACCCCTCCCCTCCCAGACCCAGCACAGGCCATAGGTCCGGAAACCCACTACAGCCTGACCTGAGGGCACTCGCTCTCTGAGAGGCAAGCTCTGGGACCCTCTGCTGGTCCTCAGAAGGACCCACAAGTGGACAATAGCCTCTCCTCCTTTGCAGGTGCTGTGTGGATTCAGCCAAAGGGGTGGGCTCCTGCCTCCTACCTTGGATCTGACCCTGTGGGGGATCCTGCCCTCACAGGCCCATGCTGCAGGATGGTAGATAGAGCTCCTGTAGGGCAAGAACCTAAGAGCCGGACCAGTGTAGGTTCCACTTTCTGATCTGAGTGGCAGTGAATGGCAGTGAAGGGCGGAGCTTGGGGGAGGCTGGGTGTGCTGAGGGAGCCAGCAGCCCAGCCAAGGCCCCCGAGGCAGGTGAGTGTGCATGCTTGGGGGGCACACCTGAAGGCTGTGGCTGCCAGGTTAGACGCCAGCCTGGCCCACGGGTGCCACAAAGGCCACACACAGCCCCTACAGTGCCAGCACCATGGCCTCCAGGCTACCCCAACCCTCACCCCGCTCTGAGATGAGGAAGGAGCCAGTGTGGAGGACGGGGAAGGCTCTTCTAGGGCTACTGTGGCTGGCAGACAGCTGCTCACACCGAGTGCTGAGCAGCTCAGGCTGGTGACCTTGGGCCGAGGTCAGCATCTTCTCAGGGGTGACCACATCACACAGGTGATTCTGTGCAGTACTGGAGGTCCAAGTGGGCCTGGGCCGTCTCCGGCCCTGACTGCAGCGGTCAAGGTGGAGCCCCTAGTAAAGGTGGTCAGCCGCTAGGCCTGGAGAACAGCCAGGTGGGTGGAGAACAGGAACGGGTGCTCCAGGTACAGGGACAGCAGGGCAAAGGTTCCAAGGAGGGGAGGCGTGGCCAGGTAGGACCTCGGGCTGCGGGCTTGAGGTCAAGCCCCGGTCAGAACGGCGGCCCGGGGTGAGCAGGGGGCGCCCGGGGCTGGGTCAGCACTTATTCCACACCAGGGGCTGCGAGTTCCCGAGCGCAAACGCTGAGCGGGGTCCCCGCGGGGGCGGCACCGCCTCCCCGCGCTGGGCCAGCGGCGCGCGAGGGTGAGCGGACTGCCGGAGACCCACTCGCACGGCCCGAGGCCCAAGGGGGTAGTCTCCAGGACTCCCGCCCCTGTTCGGGACCCCCAGCTCGCGACAGCCCGCGCGGTCTAGACGCCCGCAGCGGGCACGGCGGAGGCGGGCGCGCGTTCTGCGGTGACCTTCCCCGGCACAGCCTGGGGCGGGACCTGCGAGTCCCCGCCCCGCCCACGCGCCGCCATTGGCTGAGGCTTCGGGGCCCTTTGGAAACCCCGGCTACCATTGGCTCCCACGGCCCCGCCCCACACGCCTCGGCCACCGCCCGCGCAGGAGCCGCGCGTGCGCCGTGTGTGTGTGTGCGTGCGCGCGGAGGACTGACGTGTACGGTCGCGCCACGCTGTGTGCCTCCGCGGCTCTACTACAGCGAGCTAGTTCCAGGCGGCCCGCCACGCACCCCTGGCCCACCGGCCCTCGTCGACCCGGGGTGGCGGCGCCCGGCCCCGCCAGACCGTCGCCCCGGCCGCCCGCGCGCGTTCCCGGGGGCGACTCCGCTGTGCGGAGCGCGGCGGAAGGGGGCGGGGTTCCTCTCGCCCCGCCCCCGCGGAGGGATACGGACGCCGCGGTCCAAAAGCCCGGGGCGAGGCGGCTGGGGCGTGTGAGCGGCTCTGTGCTGCGCGTGCACGCGGTCCACGCGCGGCTCGGCCCGGGGCCACTGCGCCGCGCGGACTGCCTCGCCCGAGCGGGTCTCGGCGCTCCCGCCTCGCCGCCGCGGCCGCCTCCGTCCGACGCTCGGGGCCCCGCGCGGCACGGGGAGGCCGCCCTCTCGCGTCTGCGGCCGCGCGGGGAGCCGAGCCGGGTGAGAGGCGGCGGACCGCCCGGGGGCCGCGGGCCCGCGCCCCGCTGCCGCCCGCGATGCTGCTCTCCAAGTTCGGGTCCCTGGCGCACCTCTGCGGGCCGGGCGGCGTGGACCACCTCCCGGTGAAGATCCTGCAGCCAGGTACGCGCGGGGCCGGGGAGCAGGGACCGGGGGCCGCGGTCGGGGGCACCCGGGCCGGGGGCTGGGGCGCGCCGGGCCGCACCAACCCCTCCCGTGCGCGATCCCCACAGTCAAGGCGGACAAGGAGAGCTTCGAGAAGGTGTACCAGGTGGGCGCCGTGCTGGGCAGCGGCGGCTTCGGCACCGTCTACGCGGGCAGTCGTATCGCCGACGGGCTCCCGGTGAGTCGGGCCACCGGGCGGACCCGGGTTTCTCGCCCACCGCGCGCGTCGTCGCGTCTCCGCCGGGCCTGACCATCCGTGTCCCCCCCCTTCCCCAGGTGGCCGTGAAGCACGTGGTGAAGGAGCGGGTGACCGAGTGGGGCAGCATCGTAAGTGCGGGCACCGTGGGGCGGGCGCTGGGGGCGGGCCGCCGCGGCTGGGGGCGCGCTGACCGATCGCCGTGTCCCCCCAGGGCGGCGCGGCCGTGCCCCTCGAGGTGGTGCTGCTGCGCAAGGTGGGCGCGGCGGGCGGCGCGCGCGGCGTCATCCGCCTGCTGGACTGGTTCGAGCGGCCCGACGGCTTCCTGCTGGTGCTCGAGCGGCCCGAGCCGGCCCAGGACCTCTTCGACTTCATCACGGAGCGCGGCGCCCTGGACGAGCCGCTGGCTCGCCGCTTTTTCGCTCAGGTGCTGGCCGCCGTGCGCCACTGCCACGGCTGCGGGGTCGTGCACCGCGACATCAAGGACGAGAACCTGCTGGTGGACCTGCGCTCGGGCGAGCTGAAACTCATCGACTTTGGCTCGGGCGCGCTGCTCAAGGACACGGTGTACACCGACTTCGACGGTGAGCGCGCCGCTGGCCGGCGGGGAGGCCCGGAGGGG
Organism: Callorhinus ursinus; assembly: GCF_003265705.2. Classification (NCBI taxonomy): domain Eukaryota; kingdom Metazoa; phylum Chordata; class Mammalia; order Carnivora; family Otariidae; genus Callorhinus; species Callorhinus ursinus. The sequence continues at coordinate 363,219 of NW_027397110.1, read as the reverse complement.
CTGGTGACTGTTGGAGGCCGCGCGCGAGGGGAGCGGGTTCGCGGTGGGTGGGGGCGAGGGGCCGGCTCGAGACTGCCCCCGCCGGCGGTGCTGGGGCGCGACCGCGGGCGGGGGCGGGGCGCTGGGGTCCGCGGCGCGGGGGTGCGCCGGGAGCGCCCGGGCCTCCCCCTGCGTGGGGCGGACGCTGCGTGCGTGCCGAGCGGGGGCGGCGCCGCAGAAATCCCCGCATTGCGGAGCGCGGGGAAGCCGGGGCTACCCGCCCCTGCGGCGTCCCCCCCCCCATCCTCAGCTCGCATCTGTTTGTTGTGAAACCCGAGCCTTCGCTCATGTGACCCGCCCCTCCCCCGGCCCGGCGGGGCCAGCTGGGGAGGCCGCGCCCGCCGGGTTTTTCCAGGGTGATGACGAGCAATGCTCGGGGCCGGAGACCGGCTGCCGCCCCTGGCCCGGGCCTCCCAGGGGACTAGTGAGAGCGCGGGGGGGCTCGGTGCTGGTCCGTAGGGCGCACGCCCTAACGCCCGTGTGTCCCCCCAGGCACCCGGGTGTACAGCCCCCCCGAGTGGATCCGCTACCACCGCTACCACGGGCGCTCGGCCACGGTCTGGTCTCTGGGCGTGCTGCTCTACGATATGGTGTGTGGGGACATTCCCTTCGAGCAGGACGAAGAGATCCTCCGAGGCCGCCTTTTCTTCCGGAGGAGGGTCTCCCCAGGTGCGTGGTGGTGGGTGCGGGGGCTGGTGCTGGGAGCTGAGGGGCCTAGGAGCCAAGGAGCTGACCCCACTCCCTGCTCTCCGCAGAGTGTCAGCAGCTCATTCAGTGGTGTCTGTCCCTGCGGCCCTCGGAGCGGCCCTCGCTGGACCAGATCGCTGCGCACCCCTGGATGCTCGGGGCCGAGGGGGGCCCTGCGGAGAGCTGTGACCTGCGGCTCTGCACTCTGGATGTGGACGACGGGGCCAGCACCACGTCCAGCAGTGAGAGCTTGTGAGGAGGAGCCCGGGCCTGGCTTGTGGGAGCCGGAGGGACCGATCCCGCCTGGGCTGTCTGCCTCTTGCAAAAGCAGTGACCTCTGACTCCCGGTGACCTTTGCCTTTGGCACCGGGCTGTTTTCTTTGCTTTGAGTGCCTTTTCGAACGCTGCTCTCACGGGACTTGGTCTTCTCAAGCTCTGTCTGTCCAAAGACGCTCCGGTCGACGTGAGGTCCGGCCTGGGCCGGGCAGGTGCGTGACCCCCGAGACTGTCCCTGTCTTGCGCTGCTCTGGGAGGCAGCCGTCCCGGCCCTCAGCGCCTCCCCCGTCGGACCGTGTTGGACCAGGAGCATGTCCTGTGGCCTCATGTCACCGGGGGCTCAGGCTCCCTTGTGCCCACCCCCCCTCCCCCCCGCGCCCGCCCGCCTCCCGTGTTCGTCCGGGCAGGTCTGTGCACAAGCAATGCAACGTCGGGGCTCGCTCCCTGTGCGCGCGCCTGCAGGCGGGGTGTGCGCGCCAGCGCGCACGTCTATTTATGGTTTTGACCCTGAGGAGGGCTATTTATTGTTTAATTTATTTGTGGAGGTTCCCTCCTGCCTGCGCCCCCGCCTTCTTCAGGCCCCGGAGTGGGGGGCGTGGCTGTGTGCGCGGACCCCAGGTCCTGATCCTACCTGCGTCTGTCGGAAGATGGACTTGTACAGTGGCTAATTTAAGGGGCGAGGGAGACTCCGCCCCCTGGGGCTCTATGCCTCGGGGGGAGCGGGGTGGGGGTGGGTTTTAAATTATTGACCTTGTACAGTCTGCTTGTTGGCTCTGGAGGCCGGGGGGTGGGGGGCAGAGTCTCAAGCCTTTAATTTATTGTAGCAGCTGTGTTTCTGTGATCCCGGTGTGCGTAGGCATCGAGGATGGGGGTTTCTTTCAGTTCAAAAGTGAGATGTCTGGAGATCATATTTTTTATACAGGTATTTCAATTAAATTGTTTTGTATATAACAGTTACTCTGTGTTTATTGGATAGAGTGGTCCGGTGAAAGGAGTCCCTGGGCAGCCCCCTCCCTGCCTCCTGTGGGCAGACAGCAGCTTGACCAGGAGCTAGGCTCTTCCCTCCCGGCCAGAGGGCCTGGCCTGTGGTGCTTGGCCTCCTTGCCAACCCGTTGTCTACTCCTATGGCCCCAAGGACATGCCACCCCTAGTCTGGAGGCTTGTGTCTGGGGGTGGCCCCAAGGGGACCTCCTTGGCTTCTGTTCCCGGAGATGCCCGGCCAGAGGTGGGAAGAGGAGGTGGCCTTCGCTCAGGCTCCTCAGGCAGAAGTGTACAGGGAGAGGGGTCCGCCCTGTTCCACAGATGGCTGGAAAGGGTTCTGAAGGATGAGTAGAAGTTTGCCGGGTGGAGGGGGTGGAAGGCATTCCTTGCACAGAGAACGGGGGTGGGTGGGGCCAGGTGGGGGGGCAAGTGCTGGGAGGTCAGGCCTTGGCCTGACAGTTGAAGGGCAAGGTCGTGGGTGGAAGCCACGGCCAGGTCCAGCTGTGGAAACGTGGCCCAACCACAGCATGAAGGGCAGGCTGAGTGGATGGCCTGGTGACATCCGGCCCTTACGTGGGGCCCTCAGCTTGGCGGCTCCTGGTGCTGGAGCGAGTGAGGCAGCCGTTGGGCCTGCGGAGTGGCCGTCTTGGTGCAGCAGGACCCGGGGCACACAGCCCGGAGCCCCCAGAGGCCTGTCACTGGTCCCACAGCCCGGGTGCCATCTACGTGTCCCGTCCACGGAGCATGCACACCCTCGCCCGCCCCAGTACCCGCTAGTGGGCCCCCGGGAACCAGAGCGGGTCGAAGGAACATCCCAAGACCGCAGACAAGAGCAGTCCGGAGGAAATGAGACCAGCCTTTCCGGGCGGGGGCGAGGTGGGGGTGCTCCTGGCTTGGTCTTGGCCCTGCAGAGAGGCAGTGGATGTTTGTGGCCTGCCTGGGGCCTGGGGAGCCTTTCCCAAGGGATCCCCGGGGGCGGCCCCCCAGCACGGGCAGATTCATGACTCGGGGTGTTTGGGGAGACAGCCCACCTGTTCTGCCGCCCTGACCTGGCTCCTCCCACACCCGCGTCCTCGGACAGGGAGCCCAGGCAGCAGCCTTGGGCCACGTGGGCTGGAGTCCGGGGTGGGGGGACACACAGGGAGAGCAGAGGATAGTTCCTGCAGCATCTGGGCCTCCGCACCCCCCTGTGGTGACGGTGACTCACATGTGGCACTGTGATTCCCAGCTCCCCCACTTGCCAGCTGAGGGTGCCAGGCCGGTCTTATCACTGCCCCCTCCCCCTGCATTCGCCCAGCCTCATCTGTACATACATCCAGCCGTCACTCGTGGAGCTCATGTTTGGGGGGGACCCGAGTCAAGCCCCCGGGCAGTGCCAAGACACCTCATCCTCAGGCACCCAGTGCTTGTGGCTTGGGGGCAAGGCACAGGTCTCTTGGACGTCCTGAGGAGGGCTGGTCCCTGGCACAGATGCAGTGACGGTGTTCAGGAGGGCACAGGGTCAGAGGCCTGTGCGCGTGCAAAGTCGGGAGGTGAGTGGGAGAGGCTCGCCCCGCACAGGGAGTGCTGGAGCCCCTGGGGCGCAGACACCAGGGGACGCTCTGTCCTCCACCACACGTGCAGAGGCTACCACCCACCCAAGCACGAGGCCTGAGTGCCCCTGAGTTCGTTCCTGGGGTGGAGGGCACTGTGCTGAGCGTGGGAAATGCTGGCATCCTCGGAGGCTTCTCAGCCCTGGCATCCCTGTCTGTCCGGTGATGCCGTGAAGGTGGGGCAGGCTCAGGCTGGCCGTGGGTGGGCAGCCCTGGGTGGTGGCCACCGATGGGTTCGTGGGATGCGGATGCCATGGCCCCGGGGCTTCTTGTGCCCCGGATCTGGTGGATGCTGCTGAGGGGAAGCCCAGGTCTGTGTGTGTCAGGGCAGTCGGGCAGGTGGACGTGGGCTGGGGCCAGGGGGTGGGCCCCACGTCAGGCAGGAGGTGGGGGGCCGGTACCTATGAGCCTGGGTGGAGGGCCCACCCCATAGAGCCTGCCCCCCCCCCCAGGGCAAGAGGGAGAAGACGGGGGGTGGGGATGGCAGGGTGACAGCTTGGCCACCTCCCATTCCCTCAGCCTAGCCCTGCACCTCTCTGTTTCCATGCTGACTGCATCAGCCTGGGCGCCCCCGAGCACCCAGGGCCATGGGACACTGCAGCCTGCCCAGTCCTGGGGCATCGCAGGCAAGGGCGCTCAGCCAGGTCGTGCTTGGGGAAACTGAGGCCTGAGTGTCCGGGACCTCGTATAGGTGCTGGAGTATGACTCTGGCCCCCACTGTGGTACCATCACATGTCAGCAAGTGGCTGAGAGCCAGGCTGCAGACTCCCGTTGGGGTGGGGGCCTGCACCGGGGGCTGCATCCGGGGCCCCAGCGGTGGGTGCAGGGCGCAGGCCACAGAAGAGGCAGAGGATGCAGCACCTGTGGGGGAGCTTTCCTGGCTGCAGGGGTACCCCTAGAGTAGATTTCAGAGAATCCATCATGGGCAGAGCCCCAGGTCTGAGACACAGACAGAAGCCCAGAGCTGCAGCTGGGAGGCCCTGCCCTGTCCCACCCCTGCCACCTGACCCCCAGGCTGTCCACTCTGCATCTGGGTGCTCCCATCCCCGGCTCCGAGACACAAAGCTGGAGCTCGGTCAGGATCCGAGGGGCCGACCTGCACCCTGGGGCCTGCCCTCGCCCCAGCCCCCACAGCCCACACAGGGCCTTCTCCTGGCTCCTGGGTGGGATTTGGTTGGGGGCCCTCAAGCCCCCCCTAATTCTGAGCCCCTCCCACCCTGGAGGGCAGCCTCCAGGGCTACAGCACCCCCCATCAGGGGCCAGGGGCCAGTGAGCCTATGCAAGCCCCAGGGCAGGGTGCTCACTTGGGCCTGGGACCCGTGGAGCCTGGGGTGGGCCAGTCTCTGACACCCCACCCCCCATCTGCCGCGGTCCCACTTCTAGGCGCTGGGGGTCTACGGAGGGTGAGGGGCTGGGGAGCTGCCACGGGCCCCTCATCGCTGAGTGGACAGCACTCTGCAGTCCCTGGTACCTCCGGACCCCCTCTGCTGGGGAAGAGTCTCAACCACTCATCAGACCGGCGCTGCTGAGGAGCCTGGGGTTGGGGGGCCAGGAGAAGGGTGTCCTCTGACCTGGGGCCTCTTGGGGGTCTGTTGCCATGGGCAGGACCCACCCCCCTGAGGCCCTGGGATGGTGGCCGTGTGCACGGCTTGGGGCTGGTGCAGAGGGGACAGTGGCCCCTGAAATGCTGGCCTGTCCACTCAGACTGGGCTGTCAGTTCTGCCCGGCCGCGTGGTTCCCACTGTCCTTTGCTGGCCGGTGCCCAACCCACTCATCTTTTAATATCTTGGGTCCATTTACTATCAAGTCTCCTTTAGAGCCACTTGGTCGAGCTCTGCACAGCGTCCATCCTTCAGGGACGCCCCTTGGGGTTGCACGGAATCCAGAAATCATCGTGGAAAGAACCAAAGTCTTGAACCGAATGCAGGTCCTGTCTTGGCCCCTCTGGCTCCTTCCCTCCTGGAGCAGTACGCTGCGCCCCGTCTGCAGTCCGAGCTTCGATTGGTTTGCTCCTGGCCAGGCCCCTGAGGCGCGGGTGGATGCTGGCTGTGCCCACAAGGTGGTGGTGCGGCGTCCAGGCCCCTTGCCCACTGGCCTGAGACCCCCGGTTTCTGGGAAGAGCGAGGCCGGACTCAGATCCAGAACAACTCTGTGGCTGTTGGAGTCTTAAGTTTCTTTTCTCCAGTGCAGTCCCCCGAAACGAAACCTTGGCATGGCTTTGGTGCCAAAGCTTCACGGAAAAGGGAAGTGGTCCCTGGCAGGACCCCAGGAGCCCCACCTGCCCCTCCCGGGCATGCAGAACCCAGCTGGTCAGGGAGCCCCCGTGCTTGTGAAGTCCGTGCGAGAAGGAAGTGTGATGCGGGCTGTGGAGGCAGCTCCCGAGGTGGGCAGTGGAGGCCTGGATGGGCAGAGGCTCAGGGGACCTCCACACCGCACAGGGCCCCAAGAAGAGCAGGACGGGGCTGCACCCCCCCCCACTGAAGGCACCCTGGGGCCCTCTGGAGAAGGCTTCTGGAGGGGCACCGTGTGGGTAGTGATGGGCACGTCTGGGCCGGAAGTTGCGAGCAAGCTGTAAGGAGGGTGTGAGCCAAGCCTGGCACTTGTCCTTGGAGCTGAGGGATGGCCAGGAGGTCGCTGGGCCCCCATGCATCTGCCCCCTGGCTGTGGCCGAGGGGTGCAGGACCCAAGTGGAATTGCTAGCCCTGGGGTTTCTCAATGGGCCCTTAACTCTCCAGAGGCCTCTGATTAGGGGGGTGGAGGGGGTGCCTGAGCCTCCAGCACATGACTTCCAGGCCAGCGGCTTTCCAGGCAGCCTTGGCAAAACCTCGAGCTTTGATTACACAACTGACCCCCGGAGTTCCTGGCAGTCAGGCCTGCCGAGCAGGGTGGGGGCAGGGCCTGCCCCTCCAGCACCGGTCACTGCCCTCCTCTGGGCCCAGTCCTGGCAGGAAAACTCTTCCCTGGAGGCCGAGCCCCACATATTGGCCAGGGTGGGGGGGTGGGATGGGAGGTCCACTCCTGGATCAATGAATAGGGGCCTCCTTTGGGGGTGGGTCCCCCGTACCCAACATTGAATGAGCCAGGCGGAGGAAGCTGGGGGGCAGGGGCCCATCAAAGGTCAGAGCCTCCAAGTGGGCCCATCTCACCCCAGGAGGAGGAGGGTGACCTGGGGCGGGACAGCAAGGGGAGCTCCCTCTGATCTGGCCTCTGGCCCCTCGCACCTGTCCTTCCAGGAGGCTGCATGTCCTGATCTGAGGCTCAGGCTCCAGGACAGGCAGGGAGCCCCACCCCGACTCTATGTCACTAGTCCTGCCCACCTGCCAGGGAGGCCCCTCAGGCTGCCCTGTCCTGCCCCACCTGTGCTGCCCCTGAGCTGTGCTCCTTGGGCTCCTCACCCAAAAACATTGTGCTCGGTGACCTGCACCCCACTGGCCACCTCGGCAGCGGGCAGGAGTGTGGGAGAGGAGAGGGGCAGGCGCCCAAGGCCAGGCCCAGCCCAGCGGCTATCTCCCCTCTCCCTTGTGGCCTGTGAGGCCTCCACCAGGGCTGGCCCCCAAGGGTGAGAAGGTGGGGCTCCTGGCAGGCAGTGGGACCTCCCCAGATTGCAGATGCCCTTGGTCCTGGGACCCAGAGACCAGGAAGGGCTGGGAGACTCCACCTACTGGGCCAGGCCAGGCAGGAGTCAGGGATGCTGGACACTGGGTGCTGCCCCAGGTGGTGTGATCCTGGAAGCATGAGGGGATCGTCATGGGACCGTCCACTTCACCATCTGGGGGTGCTGGGGGTGAGGTGCATGCAGGGGGCCAGGATCCCGGCGATGGCTGCATCAGGACTCAGGCCATGGCACGGCCTGCCCTGCAGCTCCCCACATGCTAGGGAGCACACGTGGAGGGGGTCCACACCCTCACTCCATGCAGCTCTCCAGAGGCCACCCAACCTGGGACTCCTGCCCCTTCCCCATCATCTGGTTTCTGCTCACCAAGCCTCTCCTGTGTGAGCTCAAAGGGCCCTTCTCACTCCAGAGAGAACCAGACCTTCCAGATTCTTGGGGGCTCACCCTGCCAAAGGGACAGTGACCCAGACAAACTGGCATGATAGTTTTAGGGTGTGACCGGGACACAGGGCAGTGAGGTTTTCAGGGGTCACCATCAGCTTTTCTGCAGAAGTCAGGGAGAGGGGGCTCCGGCAGAGGGAAGAGCAGGTGCAAAGGCCCCAAGGCAGAGATAGTAGCCCAGGCCCATCTTACTCAACAGAGGAACAGGAGGGCAGGTGTAGGAGGGGTTGCAGGGTCTCCGGGGCTCTTCCCCAGGTTTGCTCCATGGCCTGAATTCCCCACCAACAACCTGCTACAGGTAGGGTAAACTGAGGCCCTGACCAGAGCCCTGGGCAGCCCTGGCCTCCCTCCTCCCACGAAGAGGCAGGGGTTGGTACAGAGGAGGGGCGCCCATTGCTGCAGGTGCCACAGCCCACCGCACCCTTCTCAACAAGCCAGAACGGTGAACAGGCACCCCACAGCCGGGGACCAGGCGAGGCCCCTCAGCTGGCCCAGGGCCTGGGCTCACTCTGGAGCAGGGCAGGGGCCGCTGCAGGGTCCCAGAGTCCAGAAAGGGCCGGGAGGACCCATCGGGCCACAGAAATGGTGTGTATGCCCATGAGTGTGCATCATGCCTACTTGTGTGTACCAGCGAGTGTGCTTGCCGGCGTGTGTGGGTGTGCACAGGTGGGTGGAGGGGTCTGGGTGTCCGTGCAAGCAGATCCATGCACATGTACATGTGTGTGTCTTCTGTGCGGGACCTGGTCTGGGCAGAGCCCGGCCCACCTGCTCCCCAATGCATCCTCCTGCCTATGGCTCCCTGCGGTTCAGGGCCTGTGCGGGTGGGGAGCAGACAGAGGAAGGGAGTGTTTGTACCGGGCTGCAGAGCAAGGTTCTGCCCACCAGGCCCTGCTGCCCGGGGCTGCTCAGCATGTGGTGGCCGTCACCTATGAACCAGGGCTCGGGCTCACAGGCTTGTCAGCCTGTGTGTAGGGACCACCTGAAGCCCCAGAGGGTGTTCAAGAATGTCCTTGGGCCACTGGTACATCCTGGGCCTAACGGAGCCACTGAAGGCATCTGGGTCATAGGAAGTGGGGGTTCCCAGAGGGCTAAGATCTGAGGCAGGAGGAGGGGGGTTCAGGGGCCAAGGGGGACCTGCCGAGTGAGGAGGTGAGGATGGGGGCTCTGGGGGTGCGGCATACAGGTCGCCAGGGTGACCTGGCGGGGGAAGGTGCATGCAGATAAGAGAGTGACATGGAGCGTCCAGACGCAGGCAACCTGCGGCCAGAGTCGGCCTGCAGGTCTTCAGCATTCAGGCAAGGAGGAGTCCTCCAAGTCCAAGGTGGGCTGGGTTCCAGGCGCTTTGGGACGTAGAAGGTCAGTCGGACCCAAAGCTGGAAGACCCCACCCACACGCCCAGGAAGCCCCCAGGGCAAGTACAATGACAACCCCCACCCCTACCCCACGGGGTAGGTGCAGAGAAAACCTGCTCTGGCTCAGAGCACTCTGGCTGACCTTCCCTGGCCGACGGTGCCTCTTGCCCTGTGCTGAGTGGGGTGCTGGAGGCCTGGGGGCAACTGAGGACTCAGAGCTATGGTCCACTGACCTCCCCACCCCCCTACCCTGGCCCCGTCTCTGGGACATTCTGTCCCTGTTCTCACCTCATGTGGTCACTGGGGCCTGGCCACTCTGTCTGCCCCGCACCTGACCCCCATGCCTGGCGGCTGCCCACGCCACCAAAACGTGATGGGTGGATTAGCTGTGGGCACCCTGAGCTGGCCGGCGGGGGCTCTGGCACCAGCAGCTGGGGGACCAGGGACACAGGGGACCGGCCGCTGCCCTGGTGCCAGGGTAGGGTGGGGGAGAAGGCCAGGCCACAAGGAAGGACCAGCTGGGGCACCATCTCCAGGACCACGGGCCCAGCTCCTGTGAGGGCCTCCCTGGCCGGGCAACCCACAGAAAGCCTGGTTCTGGGTGGGCTGGCTTCCCCCACCTGACTCCCTCGTGCGCAGAAAGGAGCTGAAGATGGGTGATCCCCAGGGCCAGTGGGGCTGGGCTTTGGGGAAGTAGGGGCTGAGCTGGGGCTGACACGCAGTAGGTGCACATTGCCATGTGGGCCATGGTGGCTGTCACCTTTCTCCCTGGCCTGCCTCAGTGGCCTCGTCTCTGGAGACCATGGGGCAGGAGGAGCCCCGGCCTGGAGGTGGGCAGATCCCAGGACACGTTGGGGGCACTGTGACCCAGTGCTCGGGGCCAAGTCCACCTCCACCCGTGCCGCCCCCTGGCCTCTGGTCGTGGATGCTGTGCCTGGATGCCTGCTGGGCTTACAGGTCCTGCTCCCCCTCCCCTTGGGCCCCCCGTTTCTGCTCCCCTCACGCCTGCCATCCAATGGTGTGCAGCTACTGGCAGGAGCCAGTCGGACACCCCAGCCTCCTCTCCCACCTAAGCCCAAGTGACAACACACAGGCCCTGCCCACTGGCCACCACATGGGGGACCCGGGCCCCCGATTTCCTCAGACCACCTCCAGCCCCCTCTGGTCCCACATGGGGAAGCCAGCAGGGAGCAACTGTCCAGGTCTCCGTGTATCTGAGGAACGGCACCTCCTGGGCCTGGGGTCTCCTCCTGCTCGCTACCAAGAGGTCAAGCCCCTAACCCCATCCCCCACCCCTTCCCCTGTGGCCCTCCCCAGCGGGCCAAGGTCTGCAAGGTCCCTACACATGGAGTCCCCCTCACAAGGGCCTCTCTCCTGTGCACAAGAAGGTAGACACACGGTGCGTTGTGCATGTGAGTGTGTGTGTGTATGTGTGGTGTGTGGATTTTGTGTGTGGTGTGTGCATATGTGTGGTGTGTGTGATGGGTGTATGGGATGTGTGTGTATGTGTGTGTATGTGTGGTGTGTGGTGTGTGTGTGTGTGTGTGT
>NW_027397110.1:225488-352290 GCF_003265705.2 Callorhinus ursinus | reverse complement strand
GGGGGGGCACACCCACAGCAGGGCGCCCTGGGGGTAGGGTCCAGGTAGCCTTCGGCTGTCAGCTGACTATATTTTTAATGAGAAACAAAATTCTTCTTATACAAATGCTCTGAGCCACTTTAAACATTTCTCAGAGAATCAAATGGAAATCTAAAAAAAAACCCCAGAAGTATTTTTAAAACAGCTTTATGGAGGTGTAATTTACATACCATAAAACCCACCCACTTCCGACAATTGCAAGGATCCACCCACCACTCAATGATTTCAGTCGATTCAGCCAGGTGTGCAGCCAGCAGCACAGCGCAGGTGGAGAGCCTGGCGGTCACCTGCGGCACCAGCCGTCACTCCCCTCCGGCCCCAGCACCTGTGCCCCTGCGCCGTCCAGCTGCGTGCGCGGGGCCTCCCAGGTCCATGGAATCACACAAGCGCGGGCCGCGGGGCGGGCTGCTCCGGCTGAGCTTACCCATTCTGAAGTCACGCATGTTGGTTCCCGTATAATGCCCGCTGTATATGGATGCGCCGCATTTTGTTCATCTGTTCACCAGTTGATGGGGATTTGGCTTGTCACATTTTGACTGTTACAAATAAAGCCGCTAGGAACCTTTCCTGTACAAGTTCTTGTGTGCACATATGTTGTCATTTTTCGTGGGTAAATACCTACGAGTGGAATTCCTGGTCGTATGGTAAATTTATATGTGACTTTTGAAGAAATTGGCTCTCCATTTTACTTTTCCACCAGCACTGGATGAAGGTTCCAGTGTTTCCACACCCTTGTCAACACTTGTTATAGTCTTTCCTTTCGATTAAAGCCAGGGTGTGAGGCGCTGTTGGATTTACTTTCAATTTGGATTTTCCTAATAACTAATGATGCTGTGCATCTTTCCAAATTGGATTAGACATTTTACCAAAGAATATACCCAACTTCCCCCCTCCTTCCTTGGTTAAATGTCTAATAACTTTTTTTTGCCTGTTTTTACTTGGTTGTTTGTCTTACTTTTGGTATTTTTAAATTTATATTTGTTTTTAATTGTGGTAAAATACACATAACAATTTTAAGTCTATGTCTATTTTTAAGAGATTTTATATATCTATTTATTTTAGAGCGCGCTCACAAGTGGGTGCGGGGGCACAGAGGGAGAGGCAGAGAATCCCAAGAAGACCCCCCACTGAGCAGGGAGCCCGATGTGGGACTCGATCCCAGGACCCTGAGATCATGACCTGAGCCCAAGGCAGATGCTTAACGACTGAGCCACCCAGGCGCCCCTGTTTCCAAACTTCCAATTCTGTTCCATTGATCTATAAGTCAGTCCTTATGCCAGAACACACCATCTTTATCGCTGTAGCTCTATAGTAAGTTTTCTATATTTAGCAACTGTAAATTCTCCAAATTTGTTCCTTTTCAAAATTGTTTGGCTATCCTCTGTCCTCTGTATGTCCATACAAATTTTATGATCAGATTGCTAATTTCTGCCAAAAGAACCCCAAACACTCTCACTTTGATAGGGATTGCATTCAAACAAGTTTGGGGAATATTGCCATTTTAACAATATTGAGTTTTCCAGTCCATAAACATTAGATGTCTCTCCATTTATTAAGACATGCTGTGTAGTTTTAAGTGTAGGAGTCTTACACTCCTTTTGTTAAACTTACTCCGAGGTATTTTATTCTTTTCAATGCTGTTGTGAATGGAATTGTTTTCTCAATTTTATTGTTGAATTGCTCATTGTTAACACAAAGAAATGCAGTGGATTTTTGTATATTGATCTTGGATCCTGGAACCTTGGTGAACTTGCTCATTAGCAGCCTTTTTCCTGTATGTCCTCTTGCCATTTGGCCCCAAACACGTCACAGATACAGAAGTGGACAGTTTCTGGTTGGAGGAAAAGGGAACCTTAGGTAACTGGAAAGTACCAGGAAAATAATGGAGAGAAAGAAACTTAGGGAAATGAGCCCAGGAGATTAAGTTTCGGACTCCTGGGCTCTCCTCTAATCCACACGTGTGTGGATGTCATCCTAATTGGCATATCAAATAGTTGGAGAATTGATCTAATAGGTAGACCACCACTCAAGTCTCAGAGTGACCACTAAGTGGTGCACATGCAGGACGGCCCTGATTAAAACCACAAAGACTTTGAGTATTGAACTGACATTGGAACCACAGCCCGCAGGAGACTAGAGCAAGACTGTCAACACTCTCCATAGGGCAGGGGGAAGATCCAGAGTCTCATGACACAACACTCAAAATGTCCAGGATAGAAACTAAAATCACCTGGCAAACAAAAACCACGAAAATCTCAACTCACATGGGAAATGGGAATAGATACCGATGATGTGATAACCCCGATGTTTGAATTATCTGACAGGGACTTTGAGGCAGCTTTATACAAATGCTTTAACCAGAAACTGCAAACAGTCTTGACACAAATATTAAAATAGAATGACTCAGCAAAGAGAAAGACATAAAGAAAAAGCAAATGGAAATTTTGGAACTGAAAAATAGAATAACTGAGAGGGGAAAAAACCTTCACTCACAGGATGGACTCAATACCAGAACGGAGATGACAGGAGGAAGTCAATGAACTTGAAGACATAGCGACAGAAATTCATCTGAGCAACAGAGAGAAAAAAGATGTAAAAAAACTGAACAGAGTCTCAGGGACCCACAGGACCCAACAAGAACAGGGCTGTGTTTGTGTCACTGGAGTCCCAGAAAGAGGAGAAAGACTATGGAGCTTAAAAATATTTAAGGACATTATGTCTGAAAACTTCACAAGTTTGGTGAAAGACATAATCTTACAATTCAAAAAGCATAGCAAATCCCATCCTGGAAAAACTGAGAGGAATCCACACTAAGACACTTCATAATCAAATTGCTGAAAACTAAAAACAAGGAAAAAGTCTTAAGGCAGCCAGAGAAAAATTATGAGTTACCTACAGAACAATGATTTGAATGACTGGACTTCTCATTAGTAATACGTCTTTTCAGTGCTGAAAGAAAAGAACCATCAGTTCAGATGTCTATATCCAGCAAACTTCCTTAACCCGATAAAGGGCATTGACAAAAATCCTACAGCGCACATCACACTTCATGTGACAGACTGAACACTTCCCCTTGAGACTGGGATCAAGGCAAGAGTCTCTTACTCAACACAGTGCTAGAATGCCATCCAGTGCAATAGGGCAAGAAAAGGAAATAAAAGGCATATCGATCGGAAAGGAAGAATTAAACTGTCCTTATTTGCAGACAACATGGGTACCTATGTAGAAAATTCCAGGGAATCTATTAAAAAAAAAAAAAAGGAGCCAAACTCTTAGAACCAGTAAGTGAATTTAGCAAGGTTGCAGGATACAAGCTCAACACATAAAAACCAACTGTATTCCCATATACAAGCAATGAATAATTGGAGGCCAAAATTTTAAGAATGTTCCTATTTGTAATAGCTCCCAAAAATGTCTAGGTGTAAATCTAGCAAAATTTGTAAAGGTTCTCAGTGCTAAAAACTATAAAATGCTGTTGAAAGAAATCAGATAAGATCTAAATAAATAGAAAGACTTGCCATGTTCATGAATTTGAAGGGTCAGCCTAATAAAGATGTCCATTCTCCCCAAAGTGATCTATAGATTTAACACATCACCAGGCAAAGTTCCAGCAAGATTTTTGTTTTATAGAAATAGACAAGCAAATTGCAAATTTTATATGTAAGGGCATTGGAACCAGAATAACTAAAAGAATTTGACAGAGAAGAACCAAATTGCTGGAAACGACTTGATTTTAAAACAGCTACAGTAATCAAGACTGTGGTATTGGTGGTAGCTGCATCCAGATGGATAGTCCAGGAACAGACCCACAGAAATCTCAGACATCTGTGTCAATGCAGTTCAGTGGAGAACAAATTGTCATTTCAGCAAATGGATCTGAACTAGTGGTCACCCACATGGAAAGAGGTGAACCTTTACATTTCACACCTTACACAAAGGTAAACTCAAAGTGAATCCTGGGTCTAAATGCCAAACATAGACTAAACAACTTACACAGGATCAAATAGGAGGAAATCTTCATGACATGGGCTTAGAGTTTGTAGAAATGGCATCACGATCCATAAAAGGAAAAAAAAAATTAGGCACCATCAAAATTAAAAACTTTTGTTTCCGCAAAGATACTGTCAAGAGAAAGACAATAAACCAGGTACTGTGGACTCACATATCTGAAGGGCACTTGGATGCAGAGTATGAGTTCTCAAAACTCAACCCGAAGAGAACAACACAATTTACAGACAGGAAAAGCTCCTGAACCAAAGAAGGTGTGGGGATGGCAAATACGCCCAGGAAAAGATGCTTAGCGTCATCAGACTCCAGGGAAATGCAAACTAGAGCCGGGATCTAGCCGGGCGCCCCCACGGCTCATCGGAAAGCCTGAGAGGAGAAGCCGGAGGGTCGCAGGTGCAAATCCCGGAGGGTCGCGGATGCGAATCCCGGGGGGTCGCCGATGAGAATCCCGGGGGGTCGCGGGGGCGAATCCCGAGAGTGGCTGGACTGAACGAGCGGACGCTGGGAAAGAAAGCCCAGAGCCGGACAGCCGCCCTGGAAAGTGGTCTCTGTACACTTAGCAAGAATGCAGCAATCCCAGAGAAATGAAGATGCACGTTCACACAAAAACGTGCGCGTGGATGTGGTGGAGGCTTTATCCGTAACAGGTGGGAACAACCCAAATGCGTTTCCGAGGGCGAGCGGAGAAGCAGACTGCGGCCCTCTGTCTACACCGCGGGACACCGCTCAGGCGGGCGACACCCGAGCTTTGGATCCGCACAACCACCGCGATGAGTCCCCGAGGCAAGACGCTGCGAGGGAGGGGCCGGGGTCGCGCGTGGCGTGGATGCGGCATCCCCAAAGATGAACGGACCAGCATGGAGATGGGAGCTGCGCTGCTAGGGGCGATACTGGGGTGCAGTGTGCCTAGAAAGCCAGAGCAGGAGGGAGTTTGGGGGGTGACGGAACTGCTCTGTATCTTGTCGAGTGATGACTCTCCGAATGTGTTAAAATTCATAACACTGCGCACGAAAATTAAAAAGGCAATTTTACTACATGATAATTAAAAATTAGATAAACAAAAGATGTTTAAAAGATACGTTTCGGGCAGTTTTGCGTGCGCCGGGCTTTCTCTTCGGAGCGAGTTCTCCCACAGCGGGTGACAAGGCTCACCTCTCTCGGGGACCCCGCAGTTGGTCCGAGTGGGCGCGCCCACCCGGGGGTCCCTCCTGTGTGAAGGCGGGTCTGGGACGGGTCAGCAGAGAGCAAGCCATTTGCAAAGGAATCTGGGGGCCCGAGAAAAGCGAGGTGTCCTAAAAGTCACTTCCCCCAATAAAGGCCAAAGAGCAGAGGTCGGGGATGAGGGAGAGACCTGGAGCGCTCTCCCTGGTCCCCTAAGTCCGCCCAGCAGGACTTGGGAGGTCTCACAGGGCAGCCCCCTCCTCACGACAGATGCGACCCCTTACTCTCGCCCTCCAGGGCTGTAAGCCGAGCCCCATCCTCCTCCCCCGGGACTGTTCCCCCTCCTAGCCGCGGGAGCGCCGCAGAGGTCACCGGCCCGCCCCCGCAGCTGCTCCCTCTCCCCACCCCGCCCGCGCCCGCTGCCTCTCCCGGGGACACTGCGCCCTCCTAGCCTGCCCGCGAGACCCGGCTGGAACCAGACCTCGAAATCACGTGGTGGGATGGGGGAGTCGGGGGAATGACCACGAGGTCACCTGGCTCTGCCCCGCCTCCGGGCTCCAAACAAGGCCCCGCCCCCGCCCCACCCCCCCCCCCCCCCGCCCCCCCCCCCCCCCCCCCCGCTCAGGGCTCCGAGCACACGCCCCCCCCCCTTCCCTCCCCGGGTTCCGAGCAAGCATCCCGCCCCTTCCCCGCCCCCAGGCTCTGAGCACACGCCCCGCCCCCTGCCCCGCCCCGGGCTCTGAGCAAGGCCCCCAGCTCCGGGTACAGGCCCCGCCCCCCGCGCTCCGCGCTCCGCGCAAAGCCCCGCCCCGAAGCTGCTGGCACCTCCCCACCTCCATGGCGACCACCTGGCCTCTCGCTGGGGCTCTTGCAGCGGCTCGGATCTGCTCATCTTTCACTGCTTGTACGTCCACCGCACCCCTGCTCAGCACTCAGCGCAGCACGGGTTCCTAGACCCCCCACTCCCTTCACTGGGGATGAAAGCCCACTCCTTCCCAAAGGGAGGGCTGCTTTGCCCCCCCCCCCACCCCGTGCCTGCGCCCTCCACCTCCGTTCATGGGACGCCTTCCGTGCCCACCCCGGGGCCTTTGCACTGACTCTTCCCTCTCCCCTAACGCTCCTCCCCCACGTGTTGTAAGCATAAATACAAATCTAAGCTTGACTTTTCCTTGGTGTCAAAATGGAAAAGGACTCCCTACTTTCCCTTCTCTTAGGGCATTTCCTTTAGGAAACCAGTAAATTCTTTTCTGTTCCTTTTGAGATGGATGCAAACCTTTTGAAAAGCTGAACAAGCCTCTGGCCAGTTTTTCAATCCCACAGTGTTTTTCTTAATAGTCTCGGAGCTATCTCTGAAATGTAAACAACAGGGAAGATAGACCCTCTTCCCTGTCTTGGGATTTTAACTTAATGCCTGGCTCCAAGTTATAACTAGCTGTTGCCGAAATATAATTTTTAGACTTTCCTTCGAATGAGAGGAAGTAACCACCACAATGACCACCCATCACCAGGTAAATGCACAATAAACTGAATCACACAGGCGCTGTCAAGTCCTTTTATCTTTATTTATTGATTTTTAAAAGATTTTACTTATTTATTTGACAGGAGAGGTGAGATTGTGCACACACAAGCAGGGGAAGAGGCAGGCAGAGGGAGAAGCAGACTCCCGCGGAGCAGGGAGCGCGATGCGGGGCTGGATCCCAGGACCCTGGGATCAGGACCTGAGCCAAAGGCAGACGCTTAACCGACTGAGCCACCCAGGCGTCCCTGTCAAGTCCTTTTTAAAAATGTGTTATTGTGGGGCACTCCCTGCTCCGCGGGAAGCCTGCCTCTCCTCCCACTCCCCCTGCTTGTGTTCCCTCTCTTGCCATGTCTCTCTCTGTCAAATAAATAAATAAAATCTTTAAAAAAAAATGTGTTA
The DNA here is from genome assembly GCF_003265705.2 of Callorhinus ursinus. Taxonomy (NCBI): domain Eukaryota; kingdom Metazoa; phylum Chordata; class Mammalia; order Carnivora; family Otariidae; genus Callorhinus; species Callorhinus ursinus. Next base: position 345,164 of record NW_027397110.1, on the reverse strand, counting down.
TTGCCGGTTCAGTTGGTAGAGTGCACGACTGGATCTCGGAGTTGTAAGCTGGAGGCCCACGTTGGGTGTAGAGATTACTTAAAAAATAAAGTCTTCGAAGAAAAAAGTTTTATTGTGGTAAAATATATACATAAGAAAATGTTCCACTTTAACGGTTTTTAAGTGTACAATTCAGTGGCATCAAGTACATCCACAGTGTTGTGCACCATTACCACTGCCCATTTCCAGAACTTTTTAATGATTCCAAACAAAAACTCTGTACCCATGAAACGATGACTCCCCCTTTCCCCCTCGGGCCATATGTGGTCCGGTCTGCTTCACGTTGCTATCAGCTTGCCCATCCATACAGCTCATACAGGTGGAATCATGTGTTCTGGCCTTTTGTGTCTGGCTTCACTGAGCACTGTATTTGCAAGGTTCATCCATGTTGTAGTGGGTGTCAGGACTTCATTCCTTTTAATGCTGCACAATATCCCATTGTGTGGATATACAACATTTTGTTTATCTGCGCATCTGTCGCCGGATGCGCAGGTAGGGGCACAACCTCATTCTTCTGTGTGTGGACGTCCAGTTTCCCCAGCACTGTTTGTTGAAAAGACTGTTCTTCCCATTGAAATGGTCTTTTCACCTTGTTGAAAATCAATTGACCATATATACCGGAGTTTATTTCTGGAGCCTCCGCTCTATCCCGTTGGTCAATGTGTCTGTTTCTCTTGCCAGGACAACACTCTCGATTACTGGAACTTTGTAGTGAGTTTTGAAATCAGGAAGTGTGAGTCCTCTTTGTTTTTTTTCAGGATGATTTGTCTATTCAGGTCACTTGTAATTCCATATGAATATATTATTATTATTATTATTTTGAAGACTTATTTTATTTAAGTAATCTCTACACCCAGTGTGGGGCTTGAATTCATGACCCTGAGATCAAGAGTCACACGCTTTACTGACTGAGCCAGCTGGGCACCCCTCCATGTGAATTTTAAAATAGGTTTTTCTATTTCTTCAAAAACATCGTTGAAATTGCTTCGAATCTATAGCTCACTGTAGCAAGTACTGACATTTAACAATATTAAGCCTTCCAGTCCATGAACACAGATGCCATTGACTTAGGTCTTCTTTAATTTCTCCCAGCAGTGTTTGCAGTTTTCAGTGGACAAGTCTTCTACCTCCTTGGTTGACATTATTTGTAAGTATTCTTAGAATACTGATGCTGATGCTGTTGTAAATGGAATTGCTGACTTAATTTCCCTTTTCGATTATTCATTGCTAGTGCATACAGATACAACTGACTTTTGTGTGTTGGTTTCATGTCCTGCAACTTTGGCTGAATTCATCTGTTAGCTCTAAGTGTTTTCATGGGATTCGTTAGGGTTTTCTACATTGAAGAGCATGTCATCTGCAAATAGAGGTAATTTAATTCTTCTCCAATTTCAATGGCTTTTATATCTATTTCCTGTTTAATTGCTCTGGCTAGTGCTTCCAGTACAATGGTGAATGTTGAAAGTGGGCATCATTGTCTTGCTCCTGAGCTTAGGGGTAAAGTTTTCAATCCTTTACCGATGAGTGTGATGTTAGCTGTGAGCTTGTCATCTATGACCTCTATCATGTCAAGGAAGTCCCTGTCTCTTCCCAGTTTATTGAGTGTTTTTATCATGAAAAGAAGTTGGATTTTGTCAAATGCTTTTTCTGCATCAATTGATATGGTCGTGTGGCTCTTTTTTCTTCATCCTATAAGTGTGGTGTATTAACATTGATTTCTGCGTGTTGAATCACACTTGCATTCCCACTTGGTGGTGGTGCGTAATCCTTTCAATATGCTTCTGAATTCAGTTTGCTAGTATTTTGTCGAGGATTTCGGCATCTAGACTCATAATAAGGGTATTGAACTGTGGTTTTCTTATAGTGTCTTTCTGGCCTTAGAATCAGTAATGAATTAGGAGTGTTTCCCCTTCTATTTTTTGGAAAAGTTTGGGAAGTTAATTCTTCTTAAAACGTTTGATTGAATTCACCAACGAAGCCCTCTAATCCTGGGCTTTTCTTTGTTGTGAGGTTTTCAATTACTGATTCAATCTCTTTTGTCTATTCAGATTTTCTATTTCTTTTTGACTCAGTTTTGGTGGTTTGTGTGTTTCTGAGAATTTGTCCATTGCGTTGAGGTTTTCCTATTTGTTGCTGTACAATTGCTTATAGTACGCTCTTATAATCCTTTTTATTTCTGTAAAATTAATAGTAATATCCTCACTTCATTTGTGATTCTATTAATTTGAGTCTACTCTCTTTTTTTAGTCAATCTAGCTAAAGTGTATCAATTCTGTTGATTTTTTTTTAAGATTTTATTTATTTATTTGACAGAGAAAGACAGAGTGAGGGAGGGAACACAAGCAGAGGGAGTGGGAGAGGGAGAAGCAGGCTTCCTGCAGAGCAGGGAGCCCGATGCGGGGCTCAATCCCAGGACCCTGGGATCATGACCTGAGCCGAAGGCAGACGCTTAACGACTGAGCCACCCAGGCGCCCCAGATTTTTATTTATATATTAGAGAGAGAGAGAGAGCACAAGCAGGGGTAGGGGCAAAGGGAGAGGGAGAAGCAAACTCCCTGATGAGCAGAGAGCCCAGCTCGGGGCTCAATCCCAGGACCCCAAGATCATGACCTGAGCCAAAGGCAGCCACCCAACTGACTGAGCCACCCAGGCTCCCGTCTGCACTAATCTTTATTATTTTCTTCCTCCTGCTAGTTTTTTTTTTCCCTCCTGCTAGCTTTGAGTATAGTTTGCTGGGCTTTTGGTTTTTGTTTTGTTCCTTATTGTGGCATCTCCTGAAGGAGATATATATATATATAAATGTATATATTACATTTACATGTATATTACATTTACATGTATATACATGTATAAATTAAATTACATTTAAGGAAATTTCTATCATGCCACTGGATGACTGCAGAAATAATACAGACTTTGCAGCTATAGTTTGGAGGTCACTAAACAAATGGAAGATTCACCTTCAATAGGGAAAACTCAACAATTCATGGGGAGCAGGGGAGTGTGATCTTCAGAGCTCCATTATAATCTTTATGTTCATTCTTCAACAGAAGGTACAAAGTACTCAAAGAAATAGGAAATATGGCCCATTCTTAGGGGGGAAAATGATAATTATACAGAAACCAGTTCTGAAGAGGTGCACACATCAGAATTAATAGACAAAGATGTTAAATCAACTGTCTTTAATATGTGTAACAAGCTAAAGGAAATCAGGAGAACAATATATGAACAAAGAGAGAATGCCAATAAAGAGACAAGAACTGTAAAAAGGAACCAAATAGAAAATCTGAAGCTGAAAAGTACAATGGCTGAAATGAAGAATTCACTAGTATTCACAACAGATTTGAGCATGCAGAAGAAAGGATCAGCAAACTGGAAGATGAAGCCATTGCAACCACCCAATTCGAGAAGTAGAAATAAAAAGAATGAGGAGACCCACTGGCGTGCCATCAGGTGTGCTGACATACACATCATGGGAATCCTAGAAGGAGAAGAGAGGGAAAGGGGCATGCATATATCTGAATGAATAATCACCCCAAATGCCCCAAATCTGATGAACGACATGAATCTGTATATCCAAGAGTCTCAACAAACTCCAAGCAGGATAAACTCAAAGAGGGCCATGCTAGGGCACGTTGTAATCAAGTTGTGAAAGGCCAAGGTCAGAGGGAATCTTGAAAGCAGCAAGAAACATGGCTTGTCACATACAAGAGATCCTCAGTAAGATTTTAAGCATCAATCCCATGAGGAGCCTTGCAGACCAGAAGGCGGTGGGATGACATACTTAAAGTCCTGAAAGATTTAGAAAAACAAAAAACAAAAAACCCTGTCAACCAAGAATTCTCTATCCCGTAAAACTATCTTCCAAAAAACAAAGGGGAAAGTAAGATATTTCCTGATAAATAAGATCTGAGGGAGTACATCACTAGTAGTCGTACAAAAAATGCTAAAGAGAGGGGCGCTTGGGTGGCTCAGTGGGTTAAGCAGTTAAGCGTCTGCCTCTGGCTCAGGTCATGATCCCAGGGTCCTGGGATCGAGCCCCACGTCGGGCTCCCTGCTCAGCCGGGAGTCTGCTTCTCCCTCTGCCTCTGCCTGCCCCTCCCCCTGCTTGCACGTGCTCTCACGCTGTCAAATAAAAAAATAATTTTAAAAAGTGTTAAAGAGAGTCCTTCTGGGCTGAAATGAAAGGACGCCAGACAGTAACTCAAGGCCTCATGAAGAGACACAGAACATTGCAAAAGTCACTATACAGAAAAATGTACAAGCTGCCATTACTGCAGTTTGGGTTTGTAACTCCTCTTTTTTTTTCCTATGTGATTTAAAAGGCAAATATATGGAACAATAATTATAAATCTGCCAGTGGGCACACAATGCATAAAGATGTCCCCGTGACAACACTGTGAGAAGGATGAAGATGTACAGGAGCTGAATGTTTGTATACTGTTGAGACGCAACTGAAATTCTTCAAACCAGAGTGTTATAATTTTAAGATTTTAATTGTAACTTTCAAAGAAACTACTAAGAAAATACTGGATAAGTATACAGAAGAGGAAAGAAGAAGGAAATAAAAAATGGTACCATACAAAAATCAATACCACAAAAGGCAGTGGAGGACTTGGGAAGGAAAACCATATAAGACACACAGAAAACAAATGACTACCGGGTAGAAGTAAATCCTTTCTTTTCAGTAATTTCTTCAAATGTAAATGGACTAAACTCTCCAATTAAAGGGCAGGGTTTGGCAGAGTGCATAAAAAAACGTGATCCACCTACTGCATGCTGTGTACAAGAGGCTCACTTTATTTTTTTAAAGATTTTATTTATTTGACAGAGAGAGGGAGCGAGCACAAGCAGGGGGACCCCAGGACCATGACCTGAGCCAAAGGCAGACGCCCAACCAACTGAGCCACCCAGGCGTCCCCCAAGAGACTCACTTTAGGTACAAAGACACAAAGAAAGTGAAAGGATGGAATCAGATATTCCATGCAAATTGTAACCAAAGAGAGCTGGGGTGCTTCTATTATTATCACATGAAATAGACTATATGTCAGGTGCACTTTGGACAAGTTATCATTTCTCAAGATCTTGTATGGAAGGGTTGTACCTGCCTGGTTCATATGAAGGGCTGAGGTCTCTGCCTTGCAATCTCTAAATGCTTATTCAATAGAAAAACTGTTTAATTCTTCTCAGCCTTTGTGGAGAGGACTCACTGGATCAGCCGGAGACTGTTTCTAATTGCTGGTCCCAGGGGTGTCCACTGACTCCCTCGTCTCCTTTTGTCCTTGCATGAGACCCAGGACCAGCTCCTTTCCTTACCCTGCTCTGCTTTTTCTTTCTGAGTGCCCTTTTCACGTCCTGGAGGATCTACTCCTTGTTTTGCATTTACGTGTTGATCCTCCACCTCAGGCAGGGGTCTGTGCCCGTGTGGGCCACTGAGGGAGTGGGCACACAGCGGCACTGCATAAGCACTGGTGAATGAATCAATGTCCAAGAGGCAGCTCACACTTACATGCCCAACCTCCAACCCCAGCTGCCGTGTCCCCTCTTCAGCCCATGGAGCTCTGCCCTCCAGTCACTGAGGCCAAAATGTCGGTCTGTTTCCCTCGTACGCACGGAACCCACGTCAGGACATCCCATGGCCCCACCTGCCTGCCACACCCCGCCTCTCACTGGTCAGATCCTGCTAGAACCCGGCAGCTCCTGACCCTTCGCCCCTGCAGGCTCTGCTCACATGGCACCAGGACCACCCTAGTCCACCTGGCACACCCCACCCAGACTTTGCTTTCCCAGCCTTCTCCCCACAGCCTCACACTGACACTGGGCACCCCATTTAATTCATGTCGTCAGCCTGTTTGTGGTCTGTCTCCCCCGTGCAAACATCACTCCAGGTAGGGTGACCAACGGTCCCCATTTTCCGGGCTTTAGGGCTGAGAATTCTGACCCAATCAGCCCCTCAATCCAGGGCAGACCCTTTGGTCCCCAGCTGCAGGGGCGGTGATCTTAGTTCCTGGTGCTTGGACAGTGGGGCACCCAGTGGGTACTCAGCACCTGCTTGAGAAGGGGTGAATGAATGAATGAGGCACACACATGTCCCAAAGGCCGCCTGCAGTCCAACTGTGAGCCTGGGCATGGGTGACCTAGACACCTACCTTTCGTCCTCCCCAAACTGGGGCCTGAGTTCATCAGCATTTTACTCCTGGGCAGGAGTGGCCTGAGGTGGGGATGGGATTTCTGGCTAGGGTAGGGGTCGGTGTTCCTGGCCAAGGCAGGCCTGCTGGGCCACGGGGCGCTGGGTGTGGTCTAAGGTCTTGGTGTGGAGGTTGGATCACTGAGCACCACCGCCACTTGGTGGCAGCACACACGTGGATAGCTGGGAAGCTGGGACCCAAGCATGCCCCTCCTCACCTCATTCCCTATGGCCCTGAACCTCCTTGAGAGGAACACAGTCATGGCCTTTGTTTGGGCCTCAGTTTCCCCCATCTGTGGAAGGCCAGGACAGCAGCAAGTCTTGAGGGAGCCTACACCTGCTCAGCTCCTGCAACCCCTCCCTGTGCCACCTCCAGGCAGGCCAGGGTTTCCGGGGGTAGCCCTGGGCCAGAGCCAGGGTTTCTCTGCATGGCCACAGGGCTCCTGGATGGTCCAAGTGAGGGGTGCAGGAACTCCTGGCAGGGGCAGCCCCACCATAGCCGGACTCTGGTCCCTCACCCCAGCTGGGCCTTGATGGGGAGGGAGCACCACGGGCAGACAAGGGCCTCCAGAGGACCCCATGGCCCCAAATCCCAGGCAAGGAGGAAACATGGTGAGCGCAGAGCCACAGGCTGCCAGCCCCTAAACCCTGACCCAGGGCAGGAGTGGGGAGTCTGGGACCCGAGGGTGAGGCCTCCCTGACCCCCACTCCCCCAGCGTCCCATCCCTCTCTCAGTTCCTGGCTTGACCCGGCCACTTTATGGGGACGCTAGAGGGGGCCTTCGGGAAAGGGCGCCCCTGCTCCACCCCCCCCCCTTCGTGGGGCTGAGCACCAGCAGGGGTGGACAGGTTGAACACCACCCTCCCTCCCACACATGGCCTGGGGGCAGGCCGTCTGGGTATTGGCATCTCCAGCCTATGGGGTGTCCTCAGGGACAGCCTGGGGGCTCGCACGTGGTGGGGGTGAGCAGGCTCCACCTGCAGTCTGTGGATCACCCTTGCCTCTGGAGGCAATCCCACCTCCTACCTGGAGGCCCCATACGAACAGGTACACCTAGGCTCCGTAATCCTCCCCGCCAGCCCACTTGTGCCAAGGGGCTACCTTGCCCCTCAGACCCCATCTGTGTCCTCAAGGGAAAAGGCGAGCTAGGTGGACAAGTGTTTACTGAGTGTGGGGTGCACCGGCTTGCCCCCGCCAGCTTGCCGGGGACAGCAGCTACCATAAAGGGAAGGAGAAGGAGGGACAGCGGAGCCAGGCCCTGGGGGTAGGAGTGCGTTTGCAGCACAGCCAACTGTCTGGGGCCAGGCCTGGGGCGCCCTCCATGAGCACGCGCTGGTCAGGCACAGAGGATGTCCAGCCTCCGATGGTAGCAGCTCAGGAGGGGCGGCCTGGTGGTCCTTGGGAGCCAGCATGAGAGTTCTGTGGGGCACATCTGACAGCCCAACTTCCGGGTGACCCCCGACCTGGGGTGTGGAAATCCCACTGCCGGGCCAAGGGTCCCTCTGGGTGGCCCTCAGAGAGTGTGATACTTGGGAGAATGGCACATCCCGGCAGGGGGCGCTTGAGGCCCCAGGAAATGGCCAGCCTTCCCTGGACGGGCCGGGCTGGGGGGCCGGAGAGTGGAAGGTGACCTGATCTCTGGGAGGGCTGGTGCAGGGGGTTAGATGGACACCCAGCCTGGGCAGTAGGGGCCACCCAGCGTGGGGACTGCGGTCAGTATGGGAGTGCTCTGGGCAGGAGCTGGAAGTGGTGCTGAGCTGCAGATGGTGTGGGGTCACACTCTGCTCTCCAGGGCCCTGGGAAAGCTCTGGCAGCCATCAGGCAGCGGCCAGGCCCTTGTCCTCGGGCCAGGGATGGTGGCCACGACCACAGGCGGTCCAGAGGGAGGCTGCACCAAGCTGAGACAGGGCAGGTCAGAGGCCAGGCCATCTGGGAGAGAGGGCAGCCCACCTAGCCATTCTGTAGGCCTTCACCAAGGGGGTTCAGGAAGGGGCTGAAAGTCCTTCATCTGACCCAAAGCCCTGGGCCCAGCCTGAGGGCCCCCAGGGAGCTGCGCCTCTGGGGAGCCGGAAGGAGGCTGGCCCCACAGCCTGGGTTCAGGTGAGCCACCTCCAAATTCTGAGGCCTGGCTTTTGCTGCCAGAGGCCTGGGGACCCAGATATGAGCTGGCCTCCGCTGCACCCCAGCATTCAGCCAGGGCACTCGCTCGTCCTTGATGAGGCTCCTGGCCTCAGTCTGCTGTCCCCTGGGTGGCAGCTGGAAAGAGAGGAATGGGGGTGCTGGTTCAGCCTACCCAATGCCAACCTTGTCTGGGGGCTCACCCTCCTCCAGTCCCCCCCCCCCACTGCGGCAGGAGGAAGGAGAGGGAGCCGCAGACCCCAAATGCTCAGGGCTTACTGGGCAGGACCTTCCAGGCTGCCCAGTCCTGGAGAGCCAGTGCATGGCAGCAGGCCAATGTCCTGCCTTCAGGGGCAGTCCACCTGGACCCCAAAAGCAGTATGCACTCCCACTGGAGCCGGGTCCAGCCCCTCTGCTCTCGGGCCTGTCCCTGGGACCCACCCAGCGCGGCACGGAGGCTCTGGCAGTGGCTGAGACCTGCTCCCAGGTCACCGGGCTGGCAGTGGGTGGAGCCCCAGTCCAGACACAGGCCCCCCAGGGCGACCATCACCCTTTGGGCTGTGATCTGCTAGAGGGGACCTTTGCTGGGGAAGGGGACCCAGACTTGGCTGAAAACCTCCTCAGGGGTTGGAGGAGGTAGAGGACACAGGTCTAAGAGATGCTCCCCAGGCTCTAGGGCATTTCCAGTGGGGCAGGGGGCAGGATTGGGGCTGCCCTGGAGCCACGGAGACCTGGGCCACAGGCTGGCCCCGCCCCCTCCCATCCTCCTCTGGCCCCCTCGGCTCCTGCAGTCTGCTCTCCCCTCAGCAGCCAGAGGGCTCTTGTCCATGCAGGTGGCAATGCCTGCTCCCCACTTACATCCCGTCGCCCCTCTCAGGACCCCCAGGCAGAGGCCACCCTCCTGGGCCACATACAGAAGAACCCCCATGCTTAGCTTTGTCTCCTGCTAAGCCCGAGGTCCCAGGAGTCTGGGCCTAAGTGACTTGGCTGGGTGGAGGGGGGCTGAGGGACATCCCGAGTTCCTGGACAGTTGGAACCAGAGCCCTGGTCAGGCATGGTGGACGCTCAGGAAGGAGGAAGCCCCACCACTGGTGCAGTGACCTGGGGGATGGGCGCTTGCAGTGGACCTCCAGGGCCCTTGACCTCTCAAGTCAGGGGTGGGGCCAGGCTGGTCTGCCTTTGCCTTGGCTCAGAGCGTGGCCCGACTTCCAGGCAGGTGGCCCCTCTGTCCCCCACCAATGCCCAGTCTCCTGTGCAGGGCTCACACCCCCACCCTAAGCGTGGGAGACAGGGATCAGGCTCGGAGCTGAGTCCAGCCCTCGGCCTCCTGCAGCTCTGGGGCCCAAGACCCAGCGGGGGCACTCACTGCACTGAAGGTCACAGAGCTGCTGGGGGGCGGAGAAGAGCACATCAGTCCTCCAGCCCTGTGGGCGCAGGGCAGCTCGGTCAGCCCAGCCTGCGGCCTCCCTCGCACCCTGACTGCATCCCCCAGAGCGACGGCCTGGGGAGGCTGCTGGGCTGACAGGCCCCCCGAGGAGCTTTGTTGGTTGATGACAGGGAAGCAGGTCTGGGACTGCAGTAGGTGGATGAGGGCTGGGTGGGGCAGCACCACCCACCTGGATGCAGGTGTTGGGTACACATGCCTCGTCCCTGGGAATGTTCACAAAGGCGACCGCAGGGTCAGCCATGAAGTCCCCCTGGGTGGGAGAGGTGTCGGTCATAGGCAGCGGCGGGGGAAGACCGGCTCACACAGCAGAGTGGCCTGCACCCCTCCACACTGGGCGGCCTCCAGGGGCTGACTCAAGGCCTTGTGGACAGGAAAGGGGTCAGCCACCCTCCCCAGGAAGGAGCCCCCCTCCCCACCGGGCTCACTGAGGCTGAGGGGAGGGCCGTGGCCCCGAGAACTGGGCGGCAGGCAGGGGCCCATGACTTCCTCTGGTGACACAGGTGCACCTGGAAATGGGCAGCGCTGGGCGAGAAGAAGGTGACCCGGAGGTGGCCCTGAGAGGCTGCTGGCTGGACGGTCATCTTCCAGGCTGTGGAGGTAGAGGGTTGAGGCCCAGCACCCCCCACTTGCCCTCCTCCCTCCCACTGACCCAGCACCCTGTCATCCCACCTGCCTGACCAAGAGGCATCACGGGAGCAAAGAAAAGGGCGGTATTTCCTGCATCGGCAAAAGGCAAAGGCCCCAGGCCGGCCTCCCTGCCCTGCCGCCCCATGGAGAGCTCACCTTGGAAGCCTCGCTCTTGGAAAGGGCACCTCACCCGGAAGCCCCGGCTGGTGGAGAACTGCAGAGAAGTCTTGAGGCCTGAGGCCGTGGCAGTGTGTGGGGGGCTGGCTGGGGGCTGGGACAGGCTGGGCCTCCCCCCAGAATCCCTTAGCTCCACCCTCAGATCAGGATGGGGGTCAGAGGGGTTCCTGGGAGGCTGGACCCCAGGGCTGGGCAGGGTCTGGGAGTGTGTGTGGCTGCATGCCCCCTGCGCCCGAGCCCCGGACCCCTCTACCTCCTCCTCGCACCCCGCATTCCGTGCTGGTCGTGCACAGGGCAGGCCGCAGCTTGGCCCACTCACCTTCAGGCAGAGCTGGGGCTGTGCGTCCACCAGCAGGTACTGCACCTGTGGCGGGGCTCAAGTCAGGCCCCCGCCATCCACGCCCACCCCCGACCCCGCCTGGGCGGTACTCACCCTGCCGTGTGCCGGCCGGCCGGAGTGCTCCAGGCTGTGGCAGAGGGCCCCTGGCCCCGGGCGCCAGCACAGGCTCACGTGACCACTCACGGGACAGGCCGGCTCCCAGCTCAGTGCCTGGTCCCCCGGGTGGTAGCGGATGGCGTCCCACAGGGCCTCTGTCTCTGCAGGGAGGGACCCTCCCCCAGGGGCTCAAGTCAGCGGAGCCCCCGCCCACGTCTGTGTGTGTCCCGGTGCTGGTGCGGCCTCCGGGAGCAGAGCGGAGAGCGGGCAACCCTCCTCCGCCCCTCGGACAGCCGCTCTCGGAACACTTGCTTCTTCCACGCGAGCCAGGCCAGGGCGCGTGCATCCGTGTGCACCGGGCGCGTGCATCCGCACTGGGCGCACACGCGCTTGCGCACACACGTGTCTATGCACAGACTGCCACAGCAAAGGGCTTGGCTACATGCCGTCCACGGCAGGCTCACGCGGGCACGGGGCCTGTCCGCACGCTTCCTCCCCACTGTGTCCCCCTGCGGCTGAAGCAGGCCGGCCCCACCCTGCCGGGCACGGCTGACCTCCTCTCCCCCCACCCCTACTCCACACCATAGGGCACTTGCCATCTTCGAAGGGACAGGCCTGCATCCGCACGGCGTCAGGGGTCGCAGACCAGCCCTGCGGGAGGGGCTGGGGTCAGCGCAGGCCCTGCCCCTCCCTCCGTCTCCTCCCGGCAGTGGAGGCCACACTCTCACTGACCTCAAGGCAAAGGCAGGGCAGCTCTTGGCTGTAGGGCAGAGACACGGTGCGGGACATCCTGTTCACTGTCACCTGCGTGGAGTGGAGGGCTTAGGGCCTGGGGGCCCAGTGGGTGGGACTGGGCCAGGCTGGGAAGGCCAGGGGGGGGGGCAGAGGCGTGGTCTCGGGGGCTGGGCCACGGGTCGGTGGGACGTGGGCGGGGGTGTGTGGTCTGGGCCAGGGGTCGGTGTCCAGGGCTTGGGCCTGGGCTCACCCGCACCGGGGCACCCACATCCTCGCAGGTGAACCACTTGAGGCAGAGCCGGACGTAGTAGTCGGGGGCCCCGGGGGCCTCGGGCACCTGGACCAGAATGACCTTGCGGCTGCGGTCCACCCAGTAGGAGAACTTCTCGACTGTAGAAGGGCGGCAATTGGGGGCCACGCTGGGACTAGCGGTCATCGGACAAAGGTCTCCACCTGTCCTGAGAGCCTCCAAATGGTGACCCCTTGCTAGACCCAGGCATTTGGGAGTCGCCCACCTGAGGACCCATCATGACTTCCCAAGTGGGGCAGGCAGAAGACCCCCATGGGCGGGTGTGTGGGGGTCGCCCCAGGGGCTGCGGGGCTGCAGTCCCACCTGAGGACGGGGCCTCACCAAAGCAGACAGGCACGTTCCTCCCCACGTCCTCGTCTCTGCAGTCTGCAAATGGCACAGCAATGGGGGGCCCAGCCACTCTGTCCCCAGCAGCTATACCCTAGTCGAGCCTCTGCCCTTGTGCTTTACAGAAGTCTCTCCTCTCCCAGGGAGGCCGTGCCCCCAAATGAAGCGAAAGGCACTTGCTGCGAGCTGCCCAGCATGGGGCTCTGCCCCCTACCTCAGGTGTCCCACCCCAGGTTGTCCCTAGAAGCCAGTGGCAACTGTACCCGGGGCTAGCCCCATGGGCTCCCACCTTCCACATGGTACTGCTGGTCCAGCTGGACCCCACAGAAGTGGGGGACGGTCCTCAGGGTGACGTAGAGGCTCTGAGCCACACTCACTTCGAAGCAATCAAAATGCACCTGGAGCTGGGCATGCACAGGTGTGAGCCAGGTGGACATGAACAGGTGTGAGCCAGGTGGGCATGCACAGGTGTGAGCCAGGTGGACATGAACAGGTGTGAGCCAGGTGGGCATGCACAGGTGTGAGCCAGGTGGGCATGCACAGGTGTGAGCCAGGTGGACCTGTGGTCTCTAGCTACCCATCCCTGGCCAGGCCAGCTGCACCTCGCATAGCTGGAACCCAGGAGAAGGGTCTCCTGTCCTCAGGCCTTGGGTGGATTGGGTGGATCCAGGAAGGGAGGGCAGCCAGGGGACAGCTGTTCCTGCCTGGCAAAGGCTTGGGGCAGGACCAGCAGGTCTGGGTCAGGCCCTGGCCTCACCTGCCGCCCCACCTGCCGTCGACGAGAGGCCCTGGAGACCCGCACGTTCTGACACTGAGTCTCCTGGGTGTCGAGATTCATGGAGCAGGCCTCCAAGCCCCGCAGGCTATCTGGGTGAGGGGAGGAGCCAGACAGAGCTGGTCAGACCAGGGCAATGAGTCCTCTTTCTTCCCCTCCTCTCTGGGCAGTGCAGTTAGTGGAGTCCCCTAGCCCTACCCTGCCCCTTGAAGTGTTGTGGAGTTAAAGGAGCCGCGAGCCCACCACCTCGCTTCCTGGGTGCTCCCACCATCGCAAGCAGCATGGCCCCTCCCCTGCCCCCCTCCCCGAGGCTGCTTCTCACCATGCAGTATGAGGGAAGCCTGCACACGCAGGACTAGGGAGCAGCCCTCATGGGGGGCACACTTCATGGCAGTGGTGAGTTTCAGGGCCTCCAGGACCGATGGGGACATGGATGTGGGGGGTTGCCGGCAGAAGCTGTTAAAAATGTTCCCTGGGGAGGAGAGAAGGTGGGTGAGTGCCACAGGGCTCCCCAGTGCCTGGGTAAGGCTTTGTGGGTGGCCGGGCAGTGGAGGGAGCCCTGGTATGGCATGTCTGGGGAGGGGTCCTCACTATCTTGCTCCAGTGCAATCAGTGAACAGTGGACCCACCCTGGAGCCAGCTGTCCTCGGGCATCAGGAGCGGGGCCAGACTGGGGAGCAGGCTACACCTGAGTGTGGGTAGCTGCTGCCCCGCCCGGCCAGCCTGGGCGCAGGGGACCCTGACTTCTGACAAGCTGGCAAGCCCATCGCTGCCCTTCAAAGGGCTGTGGGGGCACCTGGCTCGTGACCCCAAGGTCACTGGAGCCCAGGGCTCTGTTCACAGGCCAGCAGGTAGACTGGAGCAGGTGAGACTGGCCCTAGGCCTTGGTGGAGCTGGGGTCTCACTTCCAGGCACAGGGGCTAAGCGCAGTTGTGGCCTTCGCTTGGCCAGGCTTGCAGCTGAGGACTTGGAGGACAGTGGGGTTAGCCCCATGAGCTGTGGAGCCCTGGGGAGGTCTGTGCCCCACAGAGTCAGCAGCCCAGGTGCCCCCCTACACCCAAGGTTGTGGCTCATCTGCAGGCACGAGAGATGGTGTTCAGGCCTGGTGCTATGGGTGGTGGAGGAGGTAACCCCGAGGTGGGACCGCGTGTCCAGGAAGGGGAAGGTGTGTGTGCTCAGTGGGTGCTTCGGGGGCCCAGAACGCCCAGGGGCCCCCAAGGCACACCCTAGGGGGTCTGTCAGGGAGATCTTGCTGAGGCTAGAACTCCAGGGGAAGCGCCGGCACTACGGAGGAGAGGGTCCCGCCATCAGACCAGGCCGAACTGCTAACTCACAGGTGAAGGGGGAACAGAGCAAGATGGCGCATCCAAGACACCTCTGCGGGGAGACTGAGAAATGGACGCTCCTCAGAGGCCCCAGCCCTGAACTGTGGCAGGACTTGAAGGGGCAGAGCAGCTGCCCCTCCGGGGGCCCGGGGCCGCAGGCTGTTTCTGCTCCAGGACCTTCTCCAGCGACATGCAAGCAGGTGGGCTATGGACAAGGCAGGTTGCCCCAAAACCAGGTCTTTGCAGGAGGCAGTGGTGCTTCCCCTGGGGCCCAGATGAGCATGCTGTTGGTATTCGCCAAGGAGCCTGTCACTCGACAGAGCTCAGACGGACTGGCTTCAGAAAGAGACTCAAGGCGACAGCAGGAGTTACAAGATCCGAAGATGTTCATGGGAAAGAAATCCAGTTCTGTGGATCCCACCGTGGCCTAGACAGAGTCATGGAGGTCAGCTTTACCTTCCTGCCTGACACAGCCTGGAAAGCCAGACGGAATACATAGAGAATGGTTTCAGGACACAACCTGATGAAAACTAAACTCGCAGATCCAAGTTGGTGAGCGCTAAGTATAAGAAAGATGGAAAAAATTACGAGGCACACCACGATCAATTTGCTGGAAGCCAGTGGCAAAGAGAAAATTGTAGAAGCCACCAGAGGAAGAAGGCACGTTATGGAGAAGGAACAAAGGACATGAGAACAGTAAGTTTCTTGTGGGAGAAGGCGGAAGAGCCCCCACAGTGCTGAAGACAAGCCTGCCAACCGGGTGCTCTGCCACAGGGAGGGGTCTTAAAATGAAGGGCAAATAAAGACTTCTTTAGCACACAAAAGCTGAGAGAATTCCTCATCAGAAGAGCCACACTACCAAAAAAAAAAAAAAAGTCATGGGCTGGACCCCCGCGCGTCAGACTCTGCACTCGGCGCGGAGTCGGCTCGAGACCCTCTTTCCCGCTCCCTCGTTCTCTCTCTCTTTTTCTCTGAAATAAATAAATCTTTAAAAAATAAAATAAAATATGTCTGGAGAACCTCCCAGTATTTGGAAACTAAACAATACACTTCCAAATAGCCTTTGGGCCAAAGAAGATATGAAAAGGGAAAATAGAAATTACTTTGAACTGAATGAAAATGAAAAGACAACATATAAAAACATTTGGATGCTGCCAAAGCACTATTTTTAGGGGAGAATTTGTAGCACTAAACTCCTATATTAGAGAAAAAAATCTCAGGGGCGCCTGGGTGGCTCAGTCCTTAAGCGTCTGCCTTCGGCTCAGGCCATGGTCCCAGGGTCCTGGGATCGAGCCCCACGTCGGGCTCCCTGCTCAGCGGGGAGTCTGCTTCTCCCTCTGCCCCTCCCCCCCTTGTGCTCTCTCTTTCTCACTCTGTCTCTCCAACAATTAAATAAATAACCTTTAAAAGAAAAAAACATCTCAAATTAGTGACCTCAGCTTCCACCTTAAGGAACTGGAGAAAGAAGAGTAAATGCACACCCTTAAACTAATGCTAAATTACATGTCAATTATATCTCAAACTGGAGAAGAAAAAGTAACAAAACCCAAAGTAATCAGAAGAAAAAAATAAAGATCAGAGTGGAAAACAATGAAATAGGAAACAGAAAAGCAATAGAGAAAAGTCAATGAAAACATATGTTTAAGAAAGAAATACTACCAGTTCTACATGGATTCTTCCAGAAAACCGATGAAGAGGGAATAGTTTGGAACTCATTCTCTGATATCAAAACCTGACAAAAACATTACTAAAAGAGAAAACTACAGATACCTCATGGCCATAGAGTAGAAACTCTAAACAAAATTTTAGTAAATGGAATCCAACAACATATAAAAGGATAATACATAATTACCAAGTGTGGTTTGTCCTAGAAATACAAGATTGGTTCAATGTTAGAAAATCAGTCGCTATAGGGCAATCCTCTCGGGTCCCCTCCCTCTTTGGGAGCTTTTTACTCTCACTCAATAAACCTTGCTTTGCTGCCTACCAAAAAAAAAAAAAAAAAAAAGAAGAAGAAGAAGAAGAAAGAAAAAAGAAAATCAATCACCATAATTAACTATGTTAACAAATTTTGAAAAACACATATGATCATCTCAATAGTCATAGCAAAATTATTTTACAAAATTCAGTATCTATTCTTAAACTCTCAGCAAACAGGGAATGTAAGGAAATGTTCTCAATCTAATAAAGGCCTTCTATGGGAAACCTATAGTTAATATCATGTTTGCCAGTGAAAGATATATTGTTTTCCCCTAAGATCAGGAACAAGATCAGGATCACTGCTCTGATCACTTCTACTCAACATTGTATTAGAGATTCTAGTCAGTGCAATAAGGCAAGAAAACAAACTTCCTTTTCAGTTTGGAAAGAAGTAAAGCTGTCTTCATTCACAGATGACATAGTTGTCTCTGTAAAAATATAATGGAATCTACAGAATGAGTTTAGCAAATGCAAGAATCAAGATCAATATACAAAGATACACTATATTTCTGTATACTAGCAAAGAACAATTGCAAATTGAAATTTTAAAAATACCATTTACAATAACATAAAAATATGAAATACTTAGGAACAAATTTGACAAAAGAGGTATAACATCTATGCCCTGAAAACTACAAAATATTGCTGAGGGAAATTAGAGAAAACCTAAATAAATGGAGAGGTACACTGGGCTCATGGGGCAGAAAATCTAAATTGCTAAGATGTCAGTTCTCCCCAAATTGATCCATAGATTTAGTGAAATTGTGATCCAAATCCTCTTTGTAGAAGGCCTGCCCCCCTCATAAACTGACAAGCTGATTCTAAAATTCACTTGGAAATGCAAAGGATCTAGAATAGTCAAATTGTCTGTGATAAAGAAGAACGAAAGTGAAGGCCAGCACTGCCTAATTTCAGGACTTACTGTAAAGTGATCAAGTGCAGGGATTAGGGCAGTGTGGTATTAGCATCACGACAGACAAATGGATGGAACAGAATAGAGTCCCCGAAAAGACCCACGGATGGTTGATTTCCCACAAGCACGCTGGGCTGCCCACTGGGAAAGGGACAGTCTTTTCAGTGGATAGTGCTGGGTCAACTGGATGTCCCTATGCAAACAAACAAACAAAAAAGAACTTTAATCCATACCTTGCACTCCATGCGAAGGTCACTCAAGATGCACTGATGATTTAAATGTAAAATCTAAAACTATAACACTTAAAAAAAAGATAGTAAAAAAAAATCTTTGTGACC
This sequence comes from Callorhinus ursinus, assembly GCF_003265705.2. Lineage (NCBI taxonomy): Eukaryota > Metazoa > Chordata > Mammalia > Carnivora > Otariidae > Callorhinus > Callorhinus ursinus. The sequence continues at coordinate 327,430 of NW_027397110.1, read as the reverse complement.
TTGAGTTAGGCAAAGATTTCTTAGCTACGACACTGAATCGTGACTGTCAAAGAAAAAATTGATAAATTGGACTTCATCAAAATTTATCTTTGAAAGATACTGGTAAGAGAATGAAAAGACAAGTCACAGGCTGAGGGAAAATACTTGCAGATCGTCTATCTGGTAAGGAACTTGCATTCAGAATCTGTAAAGACTTCTCCAAATTTAATAATAAGGAAACCAACAACCCAGTAAAGAAAAGATCTGAACAGATTCTTCATACAAAAGATAAAAGTGGCCAGTGAGCACACGAAGAAATGCTCAACATCAGTTAACATTAAGGAAATGCACATTTAAACCACAATGAGTCAGTATTAAGTATTAGAATGGCAAAAATGGAAAGGACTGACCATACCTACTGCAGATAAGGATGTTGAGGAATGAGAATTCTTGTACATTGCTGGTGGGAGCAGAGAATGTCACAAACACTTCTTTAGAAGTTAGATATACACCTACTGTATGATATAGCCATTCTGTGCCTTGATATTTACCCAAAAGTAACAAGAAAGACTTGTCTACGAATGTTGATAGTGGTTTAATTTTTAGCAGTCCAAAACCCAAGTGTCCAACAACAGGTGAGTGGGCAAACAGACGGTGGTATAGCCATGCAATGCAACGGACTTTTGACACAACACATGGATGAATTGAAATATAATGGTGCTGAGTGAAAGAAGCCAGACACAAGAGTACACACTGTCTGATTCCATGCATATAAAATTTTAGGAACTGTGAACTAATCTCTATGGAAAGATATGTGGTTGTCCATTATCCTGACTGTGGTCACAGTTTCTCAGGTGTATACGTATGTAAAACCTTAGCAAATCGAATACTTGGAATATATACAGTTTGCTTTCTGTTGATTTTGTCAGTAATGCTACAGGGGCACCTGGGTGCTCAGTCAGTTAAGCGTCTGACTCTTGGCTTCAGCTCAGGTCATGACCTCAGGGTCATGAGATTGATCCCCACATTGGGCTCCGTGTGGAGTCTGCTTGAAATTCTCCCTTTCCCTCTGCCCCTCCGCCTCCTTGGGCATGTGCTCTCTCTCTCAAATAGATAAAATAAATCTTTATGTATTTATTTGAGAGAGAGAGACAGCATGAGCAGGGGGAGGGGCAGAGGGAGAAGCAGGCTTCCCGCGGAGCAGGGAGCCCGATGTGGGGCTCGATCCCAGGACCCCGGGATCATGACCTGAGCCTTAGGCAGATGCTTAACTGACTGAGCCACCCAGGGGCCCCAATAAAATAAATCTTTAAAAAAATAATGCTATAATGTAATTTCCTTCTTCCTGCCCATCTACAATGTGTGTAAGAAGGCAGAGAGTTTCCAAACTCCTCCCCAGAATTGGTGAGATGTCATACTGAGCTTGGCCTCATAAGAGGGGGTTTCTCCCAACTCAGTTTAAGTTTATAGACGATCAGAAGTGGGAAAAATAAAACAATAAAACAGTAATTTTTTCAAAAAGCTTTAAGCACACAGAGCACAGCTGTGTTCACACCCCATGAGCTGCTCTTCACCATGTCCTCAACAGCCAGAGCGGGCAGACCAGGGATGGGCCAGGAGGTCGCGGGCTCCTGACACCTTCTCCTCCCAAACTGATGGATATTAAACAAAAAATGAATAGCTGAGATGCCTTTCATGATCACCGTGTGTGGGCAGTTGTAAACAGAGTCAGTGATCAGATCCTCCCATACTGGTCCAAGTTCTACACAATTGCCCGCATCTGGCATGGCCCCTGCCCTGTGTCCTTGACCCCCTGATGTCTTGGAGCTGATGCAAGTACTGTGGGATCTGATGGACTCTGAGCCTTTGGGAGGGAGCCTGCCCAAGGGTAGAGTGTTGGAGTCAGAGGGGGAGTCACCCAAAGGAGGCGGCCAAACCTCCTGCTGTCCACAGACTTCATGGTGAAGCCGGGTGCTCAGCCAGGGAACGTGGGGCTGGGGGGTTTCTGCCCCAGGCCTGATGTTCCCCCGCCACAGGGGCCACCGTAGAGCATCACGCTGCACCCCTAAGGGAAGCCACCCCGCTCCAGAGTCCTGTTCCCACCCACAGGCACCTCATGTGTGTGAAAATGTCTTCTCTGCAAGGAATGAGAAATCCACATCTCTTGACCTTTTCTGGGAAAAAAAAAAAGAGCAGATCTACTCCAGCCAACCAAGAAAAGGACTAAAACCAGAATTAAAAAAAAAAGAGCCATAGCAGAGAAGGGCTGGTGGGGAGCCTGGAGTATAGTGAGTCATAGAGAAGGAAAGGTGCCTATTGTAGACTAAAATGTCTAAGAATAGGTTCTTGTCCCAAACTAGCTGACGGAATGGGGAGTATACAGAGTAAAAGAGAAGAGATGCAAGGGTGCTATATTATCTGTAGGGCAAAACAGGGAGAACAAGTTGGTGTCACTCCGTGGAAATCATCATGAACCCAAAATGTATCATGAAGACTCGTGGGAATCTCCCCAGGGGAGAAATAAATATATTCGGTCTTTTCAAAGATTTAGAAAACTGCCGCAGAGTCTTACTATAAGAAGGCTTAACAGATTTATTTTCAAAGGGAGAAATAGGAACTCAAAAGGAAGAAGTGGGTTACGAAAGGGAACAGTGAACCCAAGGATTGGTAAAACTTGGTGGTGAATTTAAATCCCTATCGACAAAGGAAGAGGAGGAGAAAGAAAGACTTTTGTGTGTTTAAGAACAAGTTGGGAGTTTCATTTCCCATAATATGCTAGACCAGGCTATTTGGACCAACTCTACTGATGAAAACAACCAACACTGGAGGAGAGACTAGGCTTATAAAAAGCTTCACGAAAACTTGTGAAAGCTGATGAAACAATCAGGATCATCAGGCCAAAGCCTGAGAAATGGCAGAGGGATGCACAGGAAACCACCTCTGCCGAGGGCATCACAGAGCTCCCCCACTGTCACCCTGGGTCAGGGGCAATTGGGAGGAAACCCCCAACCCTGGGCCCTGTGGGGTGGCTACTCTGAGCACGCAGGGAGGAACGGAGGGCTTCCCACAACCTCTGGTGGGCTGGGTGCTGGTTCCCAGCCCTGGTTTGCATCTCTAGGAAGGCCCAAGAGACCTCAGTCTGTTTTTTAATGCGAAATGGTCCTGACAGTCACACATTACCTCTGAGTACCACTCAGAAACAAAGGGGAATCTGGTCTGGGGGGGAACCTCCTTCATCCTACGCCCTGGGGAACACCACGAGTCATTTCTTGAGGGCACTGAGCAGGCATATTTAAAAGATAAACAAATATGCCAGGAAACAAAGCACTGAGAGCAGAAATGACAGGCCACAGAAAGCCCCACAGAGTCCTCCAGTGACAGACGAATCCGATGTGAACTGCAGACCAGCCACCCTAAGACAAGCTTGAAAGTACGCGTGGTGGGAAACAAAACTACAAAGAGAGACCAAGCATGTTCACAATAAACAGAGTTTCTAGAAACGAAACCCACAGAAATAGAAACTAAAAATGCGACAAATGACTTCAAGAGTAGACTGGGCCTCACCAAAGAGAGAATTAGTGAAGTGAAAGATCCCAGTGAATGATCCAGAAGGCAGCAGAGAGACAAAAAGACGGGAAATATAGCAGAGACATTAAGAAATGTAGAGAAAGAAGTAAAATGGCCAAGATGTCCCCAAGGAAGGGGAAGAGAACAGACAGAACTGATGGCTCACAGAACAAAGTAAAAGTATAGGGCCAGTCTCCTGTTGAATATAGTTGCACAATCCCACATAAAACTTTAGCAATTTGATTTAATAATATATTAAACATGACTGGATAGGATTTGTTTCAGGACACCACGTGTGGTCAACATTAGAAAACCTAGCAGTACAATTCACCTCATTGAAAGATTAAAGGAGGAAAATTGTATGATTATTTTCACAGATGCACAAAGTTTTCATAAAGTTCACTTCCTATTCATGATAAAGAATGTTTAAAAAACCCTGGGTGTTATGCACAAACAATGAATCATGGAACACTACATCAAAAACTAATGATGTAATGTATGGTGGCTAACATAACATTTAAAAAAAAAAAGAATGTTTGGGGTGCCTGGGTGGCTCAGTCGGTTGGGCGACTGCCTTCGGCTCAGGTCATGATCCTGGAGTCCCGGGATCGAGTCCCACACATCGGGCTCCCTGCTCAGCGGGGAGTCTGCTTCTCCCTCTGACCCTTTCCCCTCTCATGCTCTCTCTCTATCTCATTCTCTCTCTCAAATGAATAATAAATGGAGTCTTTAAAAAAAAAAAAAAGAATGTTTAAAAAACTAGGAAAAGAAAGGCACCTCCTTGTCTAGATAGAAGCCATCTATTTCAAAGGCCCCATAAGCCTGATAAGGACTGGTAGGCCTTGCAGTCAATCTCATAAATATCAGGACTAAGATGAGGGCTCCCCGTTCAACATTGTCCTGGTGATTGGAGCCAGGTCCATAAGACCAGAAACAAACATGGGTTTATAAACTGTTAGTCATCATTTACAGAATACGTGATTATCTATGTACAAAATCTTAAGAGACTCAATGGGAACTCTATTAGAGATAACAAAGAGTTGGGGCACCTGCATGGCTCAGTCGTTAAGCATCTGCCTCCAGCTCAGGTCATGATCCCAGGGTCCTGGGATCGAGCCCCACATCGGGCTCCCTGCTCCGCGGGAAGCCAGCTTCTCCCTCTCCCACTCCCCCTGCTTGTGTTCCCTCTCTTGCTGTGTTTCTCTCTGTCAAATAAACAAATAAAATCTTAAAAAAAAAAAGAAATAACAAAGAGTTTTTAACAAATGTGTTGGATACAAGATCAATATACCAAAATAGCATTGCTTTACACCAGCAAAACCAACCAGAAAACATAATAAAATAAAGAAACCATTCACATTATCCTTCAACCTCTGAAGAACATAAATAAAAGCTTTGAGGAAGACCTAAACAGTTGGAAAAGCATACCATCCATGTTCATGGTTGGAAGACTCAGGTCTGATAAGATGTCATTTCTGTCTCAAATTAATCAATGTATTCAATGCAAGTCTGATAAAAATGTGTGATATTGTAACTTATAATAAGAAATACATATTGGTCTGTGCCCATTATCTGGTACAGGGATCCTAAAACCCTTGGAATTTCCCAAGAGCTAAGAGCCAGGAGGGTGTCTTTTGTTGTTCATAACAAACCACTTTCAACCGCACCTGAGTTTATGAGGTAAGTTTTGGAAAGCCCCTAAGGATGGGGACTGGTTGCCAGGGAAACCAACCATATGATGACCACTCTGGAGGAGAGAAGACCTAGAAGTCCAGTCAATCACCGATGGCCAATGAATTTATCGATTGTGCCTAAGTAAAACCCTCCATAAGAGCCTCCATAAAAACTCTGAAGGACAGGGTTTGGAGCACTTTTGGGTTGGTGAGCATGTGGAGATGGGAGAGTGGCAGCCCCAGGAGGCATGGGGGTGTCCCTGCCCTACCGCATCCCTTCTACCTGGTTTTTCTCAAATTATATCTTTTTATAATAAACTGGTTACCTGGCAAGTAAAATGACGCTCTGAGTTCTGTGAGCCAATCCAGTAAAGTAACTGAACCTAAGGAGGGGTCGTGGGAGCCTCTGATCCGTAGCCAGTTGGTTACTTGCTGCTGGTGTTTGAAGCTGGGGGGCAGTCTTGTGGGACGAAGTCCCTAACCTGGGGGCTCTGAGGCTAAACCGATGGTCTACGTAACTTGGAACTGAGTTAATTGCTTGGTGATATTAAAAAATACACACATTGGCTCTCTCCAAAATATAAATAAATAAATAAATAAATAAATAAATAAATAAATAAATAAATCCTTTTCTAAAAAATGGGGGGGTACCTGGGTGGCTCAGTCCGTTGAGCATCTGACTCTCAATTTTGGCTCAGGTCATGATCTCAGGGTCCTGGGACCGAGCCCCGCCGTGGGCTCTGCACTCAGCTGGGAGTCTGCTCGGATTCTCCCTCTCCCTCTGCCTGCCCCCCTTGCTCACACACACTCTCTCTCTCTCTCTCTCCAAAATAAATAAATACATCTTAAAACAAGACACACATTGGAAAATACATACTGAAACTCTCAGTAAACTTGACAATCAAAAATTCATATTGAAGAAGTGAAGGCATACAAAATGCTAAGACCCTTTTAAAAAGCTTTTTATTGTAAAAATGAAATTTAGATACTGAAAAGCTCACCAAAAAATCATAGCTTTGTGAATTATTACAGAGCAGATGGGCCAGACAGCCGGTCCCCAGCTAGTCCAAAAGCCCCTTCGCTCACTCCAGAACCAGCATGCTGACTTCTACAGTAAAGACTTCTTTATATTTCTTTATGGTTTCATCACCCAGATGTGCCTCTTCATGCACTAGAGTTGAGGCTTTGCCTATTTTTCGAACTTGGCCTTTCTGGTCTGCCGCTTTGCCTCCACGTCTCCTCCTCCTTTGCAGAATCAGGCTCTGTGAACTGCCAGGCGTCCTCGGGGTGCAGCTCAGCACCCATCTTCAGACCCCTGTATTTCTGGCCAACCGGGCAGCAGGACCCAGAGGCCTGACTGAGCTCCGGGTCTAGTCCTTTGGCAGGACTAGCGCTGGTGTCAAATGCCTGCTGGAGGCGGCATGCTGTGTCTGGACCTCCGCCATGTTTGATGTTAGCTGTCACCAGCACTCAAGCCATTGGGAGACGCAAAACAGTGATATAATTTTACCATTTTGTTTCCACTTATCAGCTGGAATACTTACTCCAAGGTGGCATTCCCAGAAGAAAGACAGGATCAAGGCTTGATTCCCAGTTTTCAAGGTGATGAGTTGGTTCCCTGTCATCCACAGAAGGTGAAGAGTTCCCTTTATTTTTAAAAAAAAAGATCATCATGAATACATGGGTTTACCCATGTGTTGCAATTTATTGCAATTCTTGTTTTTGTTTTTGTTTTTTTTAAAGCTCATATGAGCCTCTTGGCTAACGGGAGCTTCCTGAGGTTGTCTCCAAGGACTTTTTAAATTTTTTTAAGATTTTATTTTTAAGTGTTCTCTACACTCAGGTTGGGGCTAGAACCCACAACCCCGAGATCAAGAGTCCCTTGCTCCTCTGTCGGAGCCGGCCGGGAGCCCCCCAAGGGCTGCTGACATGTACCATTGTCTTTGAGAGCCTCTGTGCTCTCTGGTATGGCAGACGTCCCCCTTTGAGAGCCTCTGTGCTCTCTGGTATGGCAGACGTTTCTTGTACACTCTCTGCCCCAGGCTGGGAGTCAGCCACTTCTCTCGGAAGCCCTGCCTGGTTTCTTTTGCTGGGAAATTTTGTTTGAGGACCTCAGACTGGACAGTAGGGAGGTTCCTAGTGTTGTAAGTTGTCTGCTCTTTTTGCTACATGCCCAAAAAGATTTTTCTCTTTCTCTTTAAGATCCAGTCATTTTACTAGAATATGTTTTGGTGTTTCATGTTCAGGATCCATATTCTTGGGTCCTTGGTTTACCCTTAAAATACCCAGTTTCAAGAAAAAATTTTTAGTCTCCTGAGAACTGTAGTTCTTAGTATTTTTTCTGTCGCCTTAGTTTTCTTCTTCAGCATCTGTATTTTGGACATTCTTGGCCTATCTGCAACACTTACCATTTATTCAAACATCATTTTAATCTTTTTTCTTTCATTTCTTTTTATTTTTAAAAATGTCCTCCTTCTCTTCTTGTGTTTCTCTCGGATGTTTAATATTTGGTCCGTTCACTCTTGGGTTCTTCTAATGTAGTCTTCATTTCTGAAGTTATTTTTCCTTTATTTCTAATTCTGTGTGTTGTCACCTCACTTCCGAGAATTTCTAATTTTTGTTCATATACATCATTTTCGTGAGTATTGAAAGCTATTTTGAAATGAAATGTTACAGTTTGGGGATTTTTTAGCATGCCTTTCTGGTGCACTTCCATAGTCTTTGGGATGTTATTTCTATTTTTCATGATCATGAACTGTCTGGAATTTGTCCTGGATGCCATTCCGCTGATTCCGTCCCTTCGGAGCTCAGAAAGCGGGAGGCTCGGTTCTGGCCGCCTGTCCAGCCGCACAGCGCCCCCTCCCGTCGTGTTCGCGCAGCGTTTAGAAGCGGGCGGGACGGCTTCGCGGGTTGCTTAGCCCGTCCCCCACGCCTCCACCTCTCTGTCCACGTCCGTCTGTACCTCGTCTCTTGCCTCTGTCGTCCTCGCTCTGCTCGGTCTTGACGCCACCCCCAGCTCCCCCGTGTGGGGCCGTCTCACCAGGGGTCCCGGCGCTGAGGGGGCGCCGACGCCCCGCTCCCGCCGCGGGTCTGGGGGAGGGAGTCAGGTGCGCTCTCCCGCTCCCGCCGCGGGTCTGGGTGGAGAGGGGGTCAGGTGCGCTCTCCCGCGGGCGCTCACCAAGGGCTGGGGCCCCGCCGTCCCCCGGGCGCAGCCGCAGGTAAGGCCGTTCACCTGGGGGCGCGGGAGCGAGCCGCACCCCGGTGCCACCCTCTCACAACTCAGTCTGCACCTGCGGGTTCAGGGACGCAGGCACACACGGTCGCCGCGCTCGCCGTACAGTTTAGGAAAGGAAGGAGCAAGGAGGGGCCGGAAAGGAGCTGAGATCAGAGGCGTCAGGGAGCCACCGCGCGGCTGGAAAATCAGACCCAGGCTAGGAGTTCGCGGTGCGGCCACAGATGGGTCTCCAGGCAGCAAAACATTACAGTTGCGTCCCTACCTCACACCACACGTGGAAATAAACCCTAGTGAATTAAAGAGCCAAATGAAACCCAAATGTTAAAACCTTTAGAAGTACAGCGGCGCTGGAAACATACCTGCCACCTCAGGATGTGGAAGAATTTCTTAAAAGATCCCCCCAAATCCGTAAAGCCACTTAAAGAGGAGTCTGGTAAATATGATCACATCAGAGTGGAAGAGTTCTGAATGGCCTTAGGGGGCCAAAGGGGAAAAGAGAGGGAGGAGCTCTGTGAAGCCAAGAGCACTCGGGAGGGACGTTCGCCTCAGAAACCCCCACCCCAGCCCCCACCCCAGGGCCACACAGACGCAGCGGCAGCCATGAAAGACAACGAAGCTATAGTTAAATGGGTGTCATTTTGCACTGGACGAAAATGCAGAAGTTGATAAGGGGAAATGGGGGTTTCCATATATATTTCTGGTGTGTCCACTTTGGAAAAAAAGGTGGCGTCCTCCGATTAAATAGGAACGTGGGACTTCTATCCGGCAGGTGCACAGCTGGGCGTGAACGGGGGCCTTGCCCATGTGCACCAGGTGCTGGGCAGGGACATCTGGGGGACACTCTATCCTGTGAGGCGGGCAAGGGGAGGCCAGTGGAGTGGCAAGGAGGATGGGGTGACTCAGCTGACCAGGGTGCAGGAGGGCAGGAAAGGCAGCCTGTTCCCATCTGCCTGAGATGTACTCACGGCTCACTCGGCTCTTGCAGTCGAAGCCCTGGGGACAGAACAAAGAGAGGGTGAGAGGTCAGCCTGGCCACTTTCTGTCCTACCCCCTGAATCGAGCCCCAGCGGCCGGGAGAGTCACATGGCCCTTCACTCTCGGCAAGGGCCTGGGGTGGGGGGGTGCCACAGTCCAGCCCAAGGCCCTGCAGATGCTGGTCATTCAGTAAATGGTGTGACCTGGACCCCATGGCCCGGGGAGCCCCATGGCCCCAACTACATTCCCAACTTCTGCTGCTGGCATGGGCCCACCCATCCATTCTTTAGGGGAACACTGGTTGAGTACCTCCTAGACACTGATTAGGTGCTGGGGTTCTGGAATAAAAGAAAGTGGGGAAAGAGCCTGCCTTTGAGGAGCCCACATTCTGAGATGCAGACACAATCCAGAATGTAAGCAAGTTACACTCTATGTTAGATGTTGAGAAGGGGCGAGAGGGAGGGGTATCCGAGGAGCGGGGGAGGGTTGGGGGGCAGCAAATCTGCAGGCCTGTTCGGGGCGGCTTTGTTGAGGAGGTGAAGTCACATGGGCTGCCCGCGGCAAGGGTGGCGACAGCATGTGAAAAGTCCCTGTCCAGGCTGGAGTCCACACCCCTCCCTGCCCCCCTGCCTGACGGAGGGGGCCCGTGGGGGAGGGGTCTGGACTGGGCACCAGGTTCAGATGGGGCTCATGCGAGAAGGTGGCTGGACAGCCAGCCTGCAGGCCTCACTTTGGTGGGTGGGCGGTGCTGCTCCACAGCCGAATTTGGGAGACTGAGGTCAGGGGGGCCGCCCTGGGAGCCCACAGGGGCCGGGTGGCTGGGGCCCTGGGGCGCCAGATTGCTCTGGGCACGCACTCCCCAGCGACACCACAGGGCAACAAGGAGCAACAATGATGTTGACCCTCTGCTCCCTTCCCCGGAGGAGAACTGACCCTCCAAGGACCCAGGAAGCCGCCACAGCTTGCGGGGGCCGGGGGGCGGGGGGTGGTGTCTGAGTGGAAGGCCTGCACTTCCGGTGGCACCCAGGTGGGAAAAGGGAGAATCCAAGCCTGTCTGATCCTGCCCCTCGGATCTGTGGAGATGCCGCGGCTGGCGGCTCCATCCATTTCTAAATCCTTTTACTTCGCAACAGTGCTAGATTTACAGAAGAGGCATGAAGATAGTCCTGAGAGTTTGCCTGAAGCATCGGCATCTTACAGACTGATGGTGCGTCTGTGAAAACTAGGGAACCGGTGCTGGTGGGGGATGGCTAAACCCCCGCACCGTTTGGACTTCTCCCAGTTTTGCATCTGTTTTCTGTTTCTGTTCTCAAGGTCTGTTTTCTGTTTCACATCGCTTAGATGGAAGGGCTGAGCCCACCTGGACACCCTCTCCTCAATGCGACTGGGCAGTCCCGGGGAGCACAGCGGCCCAGGGGTGGGAGGGCAGGAGGGGGCAGCCCGGTCCCACGAGCCCTAGAGACATGACCCAGCAAGGCAGGACAGGGCCCCACGTGCAGTCCTGAGCGCGTGAGGGAGGGGCAGTGCTGGGGTCCTTGGCCACGCTCACTGCCTCCCTCAGCCTTGGCATCCACTATCCTACCTGCGACGTGAACCTAGTGCCCCCCGTCCCAGAGCTCAAAGACAGAGAGAGGTCCTGCTGGTTGCCCCGAGGTTGAGGGCGTGCGTGTGCCCTGGACAGGGGGCACTGCCTGCCCGCCGGGGCCTGCCCTGTGCCCGTGCCCAGAGCCCCCACAGCCCTGGAGTTGCAGCAGCATGGGGTCTAGTGGAGGGCTGGTGGCTGTGGTCTGCGGCTGGCCTTTCAGTGCCCAGACCTTCTCCTCTCAGGGACACAGGAAGAGTGAGCAGCAGGGACAAAAGTCAGGCCGAAAAGCACCTGTGGGCAATGTGGCCCAGGGTCCTGGTGTACCAGGAGCTTGAAGGGAGCCGGGAGTGGGAGGGGGCAGGGGAGAGGGCTGGCTGCGTGCCCAGGGGCCAGGAGGGGGGTCGGTCAGAGAAGTGGCCACACCCCCACCTCCCTGGGGTTTTCCGCTGGGCTTCTCGGGGCTTCCCGTGCCATGCGTGGGGGTTGTCTGTGGGGAGGGACACCCCCACCCGCACTCCAGGCGCATGTCTTGGGGCGGGACCTGTGTTCCCTCCCCCACCAGCACCAGAGCTGCCCCCAGGCCTCAGCTTCAGCTAGAGGAAAGGACCTGCCTGGGTTCCTGGTCCATCTGGCTCCCCGCCTGCCCGGGCCGGTCCCCTCCACACAGCCCAGGATGCTGGGACCCCCCAAGCCACCAGGCAGGGCTGCCTGATGGCCCCATTCAGCACCCAGGGCCCCTGCCCCTGACACAAGCATCGCTGGTGCTGTGATCTTCTGCCCCTGCCCCCCAGCTCTCCCAGTCAGTTCAGCGAGGACAATGTTTGACCGAAGACTTGCCGAGGCCCAGAACAGTCCTCCTGTTGGCACCTGTAGGCTGGAGGGGTCTCTGTGCAGGTGTGGGGGAGGCCAGAGGCTGTCTGTCCTCTGGCTTCTCCAGCTCAAGTTGGATCCCTCAGGGGCAGCCCCCATCAGCTCCTTGCCTTCCTCGCCTGCCAAACCCCTCCGGCAACGCCTCCAGCGCCCCTCCCCACCCCCTCGGGCCCCCAGCTCCCTCCCCCTCCCCCAGCCCCCCCCCCAGCAGAGCCCCCAGGGCTGCAGCTCCCAGGTTCCATAGGCCTGGTCCTAACTGTGGGGTCGGCAGCAGCAGGGCAGAGAGTCCCTTCCCTCTGCGGCTTGCCCTGCCCCCTCCAGCCCTCCTCTCCGCTTTTACCTCTCCTCGATTTCCCTTGAGGATTCTTTCTCCTCCTCATAGCCTCTGGGTCTGGGGACTGTCCTATCCCAGCCCGCCCCAACATGGGACCTCTGCTGGTGCCTCTTCCTGGTCCCGCTCGCACCACCCAGCTGCCCCCTACCATCAGCTCTCATGTCTGACGGGCTTCTCAAACCCCACATTTCAGAACTAAGTTGCCTTCCCCAAAACCTGCCCCCCGCAGGCTTCCCACCTCACGAAACATCTCCAGCAGCCCAGACCTACAGTCATGTTCTAGAGTCCACCTTGATTTCTCCTGGTCCACCGGGATCCCCAGGGGAATCAACTCCACCCGCAAAGTGCACTCAAAGCAGCTACCTCCCATTCTCCACCTTCACTGTGGGGCCCAGGTCACCCCCCAACCTGGACCCCGCTGTTTCCTCTGCACCCATGGTTCCCACCAGCAGCCAGAGGGAGCCTCTCCTGGCCCCCCACAGGTCCCGGCACCTCTGATCTGAGCCGGGCCCCCAGCCTCTGAAGCCCTGCCTGACCCCCCCCCCGCCCGGCCACCCCAAGCCTGCTCTGTCCCTTGCTGAGCTCCCTGGATCCTCTGCTGGACACACTCCCAGGGTCTGTGGAGCTGCTGTTCCTCCCAGAGGAGGATGGGGTGTCCCCGAGTGTCCCCCAGGGTGGCCTGGGCACCACCCCCCAAAGGCACACATGAGACCTCACCGTAGGCCACCCCTGGTTTCCTCAAGAGTCATCACCACCTACATTTTGTTTTGTTGTGCACTGTACCAATTAGAACCCTGGTTCTTGAAGTCACAGTGCACACAGCAGGTGCTCCAGGTTTCCTCCACCCCATGCTCTTCATGTCCTTTCTGTGCCCCTGTCCCTGCTGTGTCCCCCTGTGGCCCCAGGACACCTTCTGGGCTGTGTCCCCACTGTGCCTTGACCAATCTTCTGGGACCCAGGAACCCTTTTTATGGCAGGTGCTGCCAGAACGCCTCCCTCAGGCAAGGTTGAGTCAGCCTGCCCTGCGGTGAAAGGTCCCGGGAGGCCACCGTTTCCTCACCCTACGGCTCCCTCCTGTCCGGGATGAGCACATTCCTGCAGCCTTTCCTTAGCAGGGTGTCCACACAAGCCCTGACGCCATCCCAAGCCCAGCACCTTGGATGATGAGACATGGCTCACTGAAGCCGTGAGGTGCTCTGGGGAGAGGCACCGGTCGCGGGCACATCAGCTGGCCCTTCCCCCTGAGGCGCTCAGCAAACAGGCCCTGGACCAGAGCTTCAGGGTCAGCCCCACACCTCCCAGGGGACCCCAGGCCCCTGTGTCACCCACTGCCCCAGGGCCTCCTGCGCCCCTTGCCTGTCACTGTTACTCATGTGCTGAGGCGCCAGGCCAGAGCCCACCTGTGGCGGAACCAGGGCCCCCTCAAGATGAGAGTCTAGGAGGTTCAGGGGCTCACGTGAGAGCAGGAAAGGCCGCCTAACCACAGGATGGGCGTCGAGGAGGGGGCAGGAGCTCACCTGAGAACAGGAGAGGCCACATTCTCCAATCTGGGGGACAGCCAGGCTCTGGTACGTGCTCCAGGTCAGGGAAAGGAACACCACGGCTGGCCCAGCTAGCATCTGGCTGGTGTGCATGGGGGTGAGGATGCCCGATGCCCTGGGGAAGCTGCTCCTTTTGCTGTCCCAGCCCCAAAGACAAATGGGAGAGTCTTGAGTGAGTTTGCTCCCTGAGGCAGACACTCCCCATCCTGATGGAAAAAAGCCCAAGTGGGCTGGCCATAACCACAACCCCATAACTTCCTGCCAGGTCTTGGCTTGTGCGATGGGGCCTTCAGACTCTGGCCAGATGCCCACGCAGTTTCTAGGATGCCAAAGGAAGCATCTGGAACCTTGAGTCTCTGGGGCTCCAGGTACCCAGGTTCCCCATGGGGCTAGCTGCTGAAGCAGGGCGCTGTCCCACATACCCCACGGCTCCTGGGTGTACCCCTATGTCTCAGGCACTCATCTTGATGGTGGGGGACAGAGGGTGGCCAGTGGCCCTGGTTGTTCAGTCCAGGTGGGCTGGTGAAGAGTGGAAGTCCTCCCAGGTGCCCACACCCTGCAAGTGCTGGCTCTAGCCCCAACCCCACAGGGGAACCCTCTCCCGGAGCAGTATCTGGGGCTCCGCACCACTTCCCGAGGGTGTGCGTCACCCTTCTGGACTCGAGATGCTCAGCCCTCACGTTGCTACCCCTTACCCCAGAGGGCACCACCCTGAGGCCCGACTTCTACTCAGGAATCACTCTGCACTTTTTTCGCATTTGATTCTTTCTACACGTGAACATTTGCAGGCGGAAGCTCATGGTGCCCCGTCTGCTCCAGCCTCAGCCTGCATGTGGGGCAGGTGTGAGCACCCCTAGCCCTGGGAGGGCACCATCCCACGAGTGGGGGACACATAAAGTGATACATGGCTGAGGATCTGCCTGGAACCCCAACAGGGCACCTCAAGTTTGGAGGGGAGCTGACCCTGAGGGGCATCGTCCCCAGCCTGGGCAGCACATGTAGGCAGGTCCCGGGGGCGGCTCTCAGTGCAGAAGCAGCCGCATGGGCCAGAGTGCTCCTTGAAGTGGACTCAGGCCCGAGACAGGAGCGAACTCAGGAAGTAACCTGAAGGAGCCTCTGGCCCACAGAATAGGGCCTGCCAACAAACGTCACCCCAAACCATGGTCCCCACCCTACTGCCACTGTGGCCTGGGCACCAGAGCCCACTCCCCAGCCTCCCTCCATCTTGGGCCAGTGCCTCAACCTGCACCCACTTGGGATACAGCATGTGTGGGTTGGGACTTCTGGGGTCACTGCTGGGCTCTGGGCACCCCATCCCACACTCTGATGAGGTGGAGCCAGAGGGGACGGAGTTCTTGCCCCCGCCCCCCAGTGCTCGCGAGGCCACGATGCCCAGGAGCGAGCGCGCCTGATGCCAGCCTGATGTGCTGAGGACAGGCTTGCAGGTCCAGGCTCACCCAGGAAAGCCAGGGTTGATCTTCCCGCTGTCCCTGGTCTAGCCCTCCTCCAGCACCCCTGACCTCTGGGTCAGCCAGATGGGGTGAGTCAGAAGAAACCGTCCTGCCCCAAAGGGCTCCCACCGCACGGGCACAGACCAGGCAAGGAGGATGCAGGCCTTGCTCCGTCGGCTCTGAGGCCTGGGACGGGTGCCACAGCTGGTGCTTGCAGCCGCGAGACAAGTGGGAACCGCTGTGCCACGTGACCTCACGGGCAGGGACTCTCCTGGGAGCAAGGAGGCCATGTGGCCGCCCAGGCCCTGAGGACCCCCTCCGTGGCCACCCCGGGATGCGCCCACCTGCTGCATGAGACACCTGCCACTGTGAAGGTGCTGTCCGTTCGGGCTGCAGGTGACCAGAAGTGGCCAGCAGGTCCAACCACATGCCATCGTGGTGGAGAAAGGCCCACAGTGGGGGTGGGGATAGGTCCCTTCCCACCTCTGGGGCCCCGACTTGTCTGGGAAGTGACGGCTAGGGCCCCCCCCTCCAATGTCCACAAAGAACTGGCCGCAGCAACTCCTCACAAGCCTCTCTGTTCCGTGTAAGCTTGGGGGGCTGGGACACCCAAGCCTGAGCCCAAAGAGGCCACAGGGGCTCACCCTCCCTGGGTCTCTGCAGCCCCAGTGGCCCACTGGTGGTCAGAGGGCCCAGAAGTCCAACTGTGGTTGAATCTGAGGGGTCTGACCCAGGGCGGGCACCCCCTCCACACCCTTCCCTCAGCACCAGGTTGGAAGGAGACACTTGGGTGCAGACAACCCCGACCAGCACAACGAGACTATTGTTGAATGAATGAGTGAATAAGTGAGTGCCTCGCCGAGACCTTGGGAGACTGGGAGGGGTGCCTGCCAGCAAGGAGGGGCTCCAGAGGAGGTGGCTCCTAGGAGCCCAGGGTGCCGGGAGGCTTCTCATGCTCATCTGCCCACGAGGGGCAGCCTCCTCTGGTGGGGGAGGGGCACGGGGTATGAGTTTTGGGGTACATGGATATATGGATGTGGGGCGCGGGCACCGGGATGCGGCGGGGGCTCCATAAGAAATACCATGCTGAGGTTGCACGATTTCGCTAAAATAGCTCTGTATACAAGGTCTCTCATCTATGTGAAGGTTTCCAAAGAAACTAGCCACGTTCTAGGGGCCGCGGGGCGTGGGCACGTCTGTCCCGTCCTGGTCCTCGGCGTCACGGGGTCCACGCCCCGCCGCCCAGGGGCACGAAGGAGGCGCCCTGCAGGACCGCGGCGGGCGGCAGAGAGCCGCACACTAGGCAGGGCGCTGGGAGTTCCCTGCGCAGCCCTTGGGGAGAGAGAGAGGGGGGCCCTGAGGCCGTGTTCGCCTGCCCGGCCACGCCCACCTGCCCCGGCCACGCCCTCCCGCCGCGGGCCACGCCCTCCACCCCAGAGCAGGCCCAAGGGCCCCAGAGACCTGTTGCCCCGAGACCACGCGGGGCCCGGGCCACACTCACAGGTTCCTGACGCTGCTCCCGAGGGCACGCCTACCTCATGGCCACCCCGGGCAAGGCCAGCGTCTAGCTGGAAGTCCAGTCCCAGCTGGCTCGCCAGCCCACCCGCTCCCACATCGACCCCACTCTTCTCCCCCCAGCTCTCAGAAAAGCCCAGATCAACGCCAAGGGGTGGTGTCCAGGGGCATCATGTCTCTGGGCGCGGGGGCCGGGGGGGGAGGTAAAGGCTGTGGGGATGGGGGAGGTCGCCTTTGTCCTGCTCATTGGCCCTCACAACCCTCTCCCTCCCCGAGGGCGTGGGTGGTCCTAGCCAGGTGGAATAGGTGAGCCCTCAGCGCCCTGGCCCTCCACCCCTAGGAAGGAAGCAGAGGGCTCGCTATAGGAAATTATGAGCACCAATCCCCTTGGAGCCGGTCGCCCCATTACCACCCACGAGCCTCCTCCCATAGCCAGTCTGGGTGTCCACCTGCAGGAGCAGGGCCCAACAGCCCCAGCCCAGCACCCCCGGCCTGCCCCTCAGCCCCTGCTTAGGAGGCCAGGGAGAAGGATGCCGCAGACTTGCAGAGGGAGGTGGCTCCGGAGCCACAATGCCATGGAGGCCCCCATCCTGCCTCTTCCCCGGGGCACTCCCACTGGCACCTGAATAGGGGCCCCTTCCTCCAGCTCTTCTTAATCCACCCGCCCTCCTCACCATAGGCTGTGCCCAGAAGGACCTAGCTCCTCCTGTCTTGGTGTGCTTGAGCTCACACCCCTGGAGCTGAGGCCCTGTCCCCTCCCGACCAAGATGGGCTGTGGGCACAGAGCTGGACGTCAAGAGGGCAGGGTGGCAGCCGGGCATGGGCTGAATCAGGACCCCGAACCCCAGGCAGGCCAGTGGCTGGAGGGGTTCCGTGCGACGGGAGATTGGACTGTCAGGGCTAGGGGTTTGCCAAGGGCTGATGGATGAACCCTGGCCTCATTGCAAGGCTGTTCTGCACACTGGCTGCCTGGGGTGGGGAGCCATCCACCTCACAGGCAGGCTGCTCTCTGCGCTGGCCCCCAGGACACCGGCCTGCTGGCCCAGGAGGTGGTGGCATTGCTGGGTGAGGGTGCTGTGGCCGGCAGGGCTGCCGATGGGCGGCCCAGCCACGGCTGTGACAGGTGAGGGTGGGCAGGCCGGCCACCCGGAGAGGCCATTCCCCTGTGCTAAAGCTGCTGCTTTGGGAGGGTGTTCACACAGTTCCTCTGACACCCCAGGATGAGGGAGGCCAGCAGACGGGTGAGACCGTGTGCCCCTTTCACGGGGGTGGGAGAGGGGTCAGGGTCTCCAAAAATCTGAAACCTTGGCCAGGCTCCCCTGTTCTTGTGCTCCAGGCTTCTAGCCTTTGCTCTTGCTCCAAGGTTCCACCCCCGTGCCCCAGGAGTGGCAGGGGCCCGTGCCAGGCTCCCTCCCCTGCCTGCCGTGCAGGGCCTGTGAGTCAGCCCTGAGCCTGCCCGTGGCCCAGAACCCAGCTGGCATGCCTGTTACAGCCTGTACCGGGCAGGGGGGATCCCGGCCTCCGGGCCAGGGCACTCCCCAGCCAGCAACCGCCCAGCCCAGCAGCACCACCCTCTGGGACACCGTGCCTATCAGAGCCACTCACTGCCAACGGCCTGGGCTGAGTCACTCCTCCAGAAGGTGGGTGGGGTGGATGGGAGCAGGGCCCCCCCCCTCCCCCAGCACCTATGCAAAGCAGCCCATGGCTTCCTGGAGCCTTAAGCAGATGCTGATCCAGAGCCCAGGAACAAGGCCTCCCTGAGGGGGCTGGGACAAGCCTGCCCCACAGGACATGCCAGAGCCTGTATGGTACAAGCAGGCACATACTGGGCACGGGCTGGGGACAAGCAGCAGGAGGGAGGGAGGAAAAGGGAGGGAGGGAGGAGGGAGGAAGGGAGGAAGGAGGGAGGGAGGGAGGAAGAGGGAAGGAGGGAGGAGGGAGGAAGGAAAGAAAACCACTCAGCGAACAAGGGAGAGAGGGAACTGCCTCTAAGTGGCAAGTGCCCTCGTGGAAAATCTCCAGCTGATACCGCTGGTGGATGCCTGCCCACTCGCTCGTGGAGGTTCCCGCCAGTGCAATCAGGCAAGACTGAGAAACAAAGGCACAGAGATCAGAAAGGGGTGGTGTGATTATGTAGAAAATCCAAAGGCATCCCAGACTACTAGAACCAAGAAGTCAATTTACCAGCACTTTGGGCTAGAGGGTCAATGGAATATTCTATACGTTAGCACAAATAAATGGAAAATAAAATTTAAAACACCACTTATAACACTTATAAGTGGAATCTGAAAAGAAAAAAAGTCAAACTCATAGAAACAGAGTAGAAAGTGGCTGCCAGGGGCCGGGTGCAGGGGAGACGGGGAGGCTGGTCGAGGGTCCACACGCTGAGCTTGGAGACGAGTGAGGCCTGAGGGTGTGATATGAAGCGTGGTGACTACAGCTGCTGAGAGAGCAGACTCTACACGTTCTTACCGAAAAAAACAGAAAAAAAGGATAAAAACACCATTTATAAAAGTATCAAAATTTGTTTATAAAAATACATTTATAAACATATCAAAAATACATCAGATACGTATGAATAAGTTTGATTTAAACAGTCCATGCTAAAATAATGCGGAGGAAAACTAAAGAACCCCCAAAGGAACGTGGAGTACATCACCCCCGTATCCCAGGATGTCATTTCGCCCTAAAATGATCTGTAGATGCGATGCAGGCCCGGTCAGAATCCCACCAGGTCTTTCTTGTAAAAAATGTACAGGCTGATGGCAAAATTTACATGAAGATTCAAAAGAGAATAGCCTAGGCAATGCCGAGTAGGAGACCGCTGGAGAACTTACGCTATCGCAGTCCCCAACTTTTTTCCAATCTGCAACCCTTAAGGCCCTGCATAAATGTGATATTGGTATAGGGACAGGTAAACAGAAAACTGGGCCAGACTAGGGAATCCAGAGTTCATTCCGGAGAGTCTGTTTCTGATGAGGGCGCCAAAGCAACGCAATGGGGGTAAGCAAGCCTTCCCATGATGGCACTGGGTCCGCTGGTCATCATCGTGAAAACCACAGTCCTTGGCCCCTTCACAGCACATGCAAAAATGAATTCAGGATGGATCACAGACCAAAATGTGAAGATCAAAACCGTAGAGCTTCTAGAAGGAGCCACTTGGCGAACATCTCTATGACTTAGGTGTAGACCAAGCTATTTCAGACAAAATGCCAAAAGCACTAGCCACAAAAGGGAAACCTGATCAATTAGGCTTCGTGAAATATTTCTACTTCTCAAAAGGCGTCACTAAGGAAGTGAAAAGGCAAGCCACTGACTAGGAGAAAATATTCCCAGTACACATATCTGACCAATAAAAACACAGCATATATAAAAACCAAAACAAATAAATAACAAAAACATAAAGGACCTAATTTAAAAATGGGCAAAGGAGGTGTGGGGCTAGGGGCCCCGGGGCGGCGGGGGCTCCCGGCGCGGGCGGCGGTGGGTCGGGAGGGCCTGGACATGGCGCTGAGGGGCCGCCCCACGGGAAGATGAATAAGGGCTGACTGGGGCTGGAGAGCGACCCTGGCCTCTTCATCCTCCTGGTGGAAGATTTCGGTGTCAAAGGGGTGCAGGTGGAGGAGATCTATGACCTTCAGAGCAAATGTCAGGGCCCAGTGTATGGATTCATCTTCCTGTTCAAATGGATTGAAGAACGCCGATCCCGTCCCAAGGTGTCTACCTTGGTGGATGATACGTCTGTGATTGATGATGATATTGTGAATAACATGTTCTTTGCCCATCAGCTGATCAATCGCGCTGTACGCGACCTGGGTCCTGTCGTCAGCACGGGCCTGCTGCACCTGGCTGGGGACGGGGTGCTGAGCCCCCTGGCACTGACAGAGGGTGGGAAGGGCTCCTCCCCCAGCAGCAGACCAAGCCAAGGCAGCCAGGGGTCCAGCAGCCCGGAAGAGAAGGAGGTAGCGGAGGCTGTGGACAGCAGGGAGAAGCCTGGCTTGGCCAGGCCTGGTGAGCCCTTGAGCGGAGAGAAGTACTCTCCCAAGGAGTTGCTGGCACTGCTGAAGTGTGTGGAGGCAGAGATCCCAAACTATGAGGCCTGCCTCAAGGAAGAGGTGGAGAAGAGGAAGAAGTTCAAGATCGACGACCAGAGGAGGACCCACAACGATGATGAGTTCATCTGCACCTTCATCTCCATGCTGGCCCAGGAAGGCATGCTGGCCAACCTGGTGGAACAGAACATCTCGGTGCGGTGGCGCCAAGGGGTCAGCATCGGCCGGCTCCACAAGCAGCGGAAGCCTGACGGGCGGAAACGCTCGCGCCCTTACAAGGCCAAGCGCCAGTGAGGACTGCTGGCCCGTACTCTGCAGCTGCTCTTGCTGCATGGCCCCCGCAGGGGCCCCTTCCCCGCCCCACGCCCCCTCTTCCCAGTATTCCTGAAAAGTTCCAGCCAGAGAGCTCAGCCCCTGGCAGCGGGAGCCAGGCTGGAGCCCGTGCACTGTGCCCCAGGGCCGGGCAGGGCAGGGCAGCCCCATAGTGCTCTGGAAGCAGCAGCTGGAGCTGGGGCACAGTGAGGTGCTGCAGCTTCCTCCACAGCCGGCTGTGGAGTGGCAGGACCTGGCCTTTCCGCCTCGGCAGTAGAGTATATATTTTACCTACAAAGACGTCTATTTTTCTGGGCTCTGACCCATCTTGCCACCACTGTGTTGACATAAGCCAGCTTCCTGACTGCGTTCTTTCCAACACTTGTCATCCTGGTGGGCCCAGGTCCCTGCGTCATGCTGGAGTCATGACTGCAGGGTCCCGGCTGGGGGCCTGGGTGGGCATTTGGGCCCCGCACTCTAGCCCCAGCCACCAGTCGTCCCTGTTGTGAGGGAGCCAGGTCTGTTCTTCCTCCCGGGAGAGCTCCAAACTCAGGGACCCGGCTGCTGGGCTGGATTGGGAGCGGGGTGTCCTAGTAGGGGTGGAATGAGCAGCCCGCTGGGGTCCCACGGCCTGAGCAGAGAGAAGTATTCAAGCTGTTTATTGGCCTGTAAACTCCCGCCCTGGCTTCAGCCATGCTTGTCAAGACTGCTCTCTGCAGCAAGGCTCTGGGCTCTTTGCCTTCAGTGTTGTAGCCCTGGCAAT
This sequence comes from Callorhinus ursinus, assembly GCF_003265705.2. Lineage (NCBI taxonomy): Eukaryota > Metazoa > Chordata > Mammalia > Carnivora > Otariidae > Callorhinus > Callorhinus ursinus. The sequence goes on along the minus strand of NW_027397110.1, from coordinate 305,578 downwards.
GGGCCTGCCTTGGGCTCCTGCGCTCTGACCCTGGAGCCTGGGCTTCAGAGGAGCCCCTGCCCCGCCCCTCAGTATTAACCATGTCTCCCTCCTCTTAGGGATAGCAGAGACAGGGCTGCTTGCAGGAAGCTGACTCCACTTGGCTCTCCATGCCACGCCAGCTTCTTCAGCCTCTGCAGGGCGCTCAGGGTGGAGGGCAGCAGGACTAAGACAACCAGCTGGAGCCCCCGTGTTCCCCGAGGGCCTAATGCCAAGGGGCAGTGGGCCCAGCACTGTCTCTGGAGCTCAGGCCCCAAACAGAGCCCCAGGGACTCTGCCAAATGGCTTTGAAGGTGATCTAAGCAGGCCCCTTATCTGTACATAGTGACTGGGGCAGGGGATGGCTGGCCAGTGTAGAAGCCACCTCTGTGCTGAGCACAGCCTGACTTCTCTGGCCCCTGTAAATATTGGATCAGTGAATAAAACTCTCCTAAGGAAAAAAAAAAAATGGGCAAAGGACAGAAACAGGCACTTCATTAAGATATAACCAATAAACACAAGGCGAAGTGCTCAGTGTGATTTGTCATCAGGGAAATACGAATTAAAGCCACATGAGATACCCCTGCACATCTACCAGGATGGCTAAAAAAAAAGTCTTACAAGACTGTGGGGCGAGCATGTGGAGCAACCGGAGCATAAACCATCACACCTACTGTGGAAAATGCTGGTTTCTTCTGAAGCAGAACAGAAGCATCCGCAGTGACCTACAATGCCGTCTGGGTCCCCGTCCACGTCTGGGTCCACGTCTGGGTCCACGTCCACTCATCACGGCAACTTTGTAGCCACTCCGAACGGGAAGCGGCCCAACCCCCGGTCACCTGGGTGCACTCGCTCGGAGACCTCTGCCTGGAAGATGAACGCACCACCGCGCGCTCGGTACGGAAGAGCGCAGACGCGGAGCGTGGAAACACACAGTCAAAGCCAATGTGTGGAGACTTAAGTGGGATGGTGCTTGTCTCCGAAGGCCGAGCACAGAGAGGACTTCTGCCGTGAGCAAGGTCAGCTGTGTTGATCTGGGGGGTGGTTGTGCAGGCCTAACACATCGAGCTGTGTGTACTTAAGATCTGTCCTTACTGTGCGTAAGTTGTGCCATAAGAATATAGTGTAAGAAGAGACTATCGGGGCACCCGGGGGGTTCCATTGGTTGAGCCTCTGCCTTTGGCTTGGGTCATGATTGGTAGGCTCCCTGCTCAGCGGGGAGTCTGCTTGTGTCTCCCCCTCTGCTCCTCCCCCTGCTCATGCTCGCTAAAAAAAGAGAGATTATTTACCATGGCATTAAAAGCCACCAAGTGCCTAAAGGGAAGAAATCTAACGAAAGATGTGCCAGACCCTGACTCTGAAAAACCACAAAACACAACGAAGAGGAGCCTTAATTAGATCATGATCATGGTTTGAAAGACACAATATAAAAAAGGTGTCAATTCTCCCCAAAGTGATCTGTCCGTTCAAGGTGATCCCTGTCAAAATCCCCGCTGGTTTTCCCTCCTTCCTTCCTCCCTGTGAAGTCGACAGGAGGATCCTGAAAAGTGTGTGCAAGTGCAGGGGCCAAGAACAGCCTGCTGGTGACCTGCTGTCAGCCGTGGACATGCACCGCGGCTCCAGGCACAGGGGCAGGGTTGGCTGGCTGTCTTGGACAAACACATGCTGGGCAGCCACTGGCCCAAGGATGAGGGTCATGTGGAGCTGGCCCAAACCAGCAGCCTGGAAGCAAGTACAGCTCATCTCTGCTGAACCCGCACGGCCACAGCAGACCTGCAGCCTCGTGACCGGAAAGTGTTTGTTGAAGCACCGAAGGTTGGAGTCCTTTGCCATGTGTGATGATCACACGGAGTGTGGGCTCTGCACACAGAGTGGTACCGAAAACGGCAAGAAACCCCAAGCAGGTGGCATTGGCTCTGCAGCAGCCCACGGGCGGTAAGGAACTGGCGCGCCCTGGCCTGGAGACCTGTGTGAAGGAGTGACGAAGCCTGAAGCTGAGCTGTGGTGACTCAGGAGGCAGGAAGTGCACCTCATCGACTCGGGGGAGCCGGCAGGGAGGCTATGGGACAGAATGCTGGCTTTCAGTGACCATCTGTGTAGGGACGGGGACAGAGGGAAGCCTGTCACATATTCTCTGCTGGGTTTTTTTATAACCCTTTAAAAAAGTAAAGGCCATTCTCAGCTCTCAGGCCACAGAGACGCAGGCTGCAGGCTGTGGTTTGCCGACCCCTGGTCCAGTCTGCGGTGGCGTGCCTTTTGTCACCTTGGCAACCGGCAATGGGCCGGTGGTTCGGGTGTTTGGTGGCATCCCAGGCTTCCTGCCATCCATGTGGCACTATCCAGGGCTGGGACCACATTCTGCTCCCCTCAACTCCTTTGGGGGAATGTGGCCATCTCCTCTTGGCTGGGCACGGACTTCTTTCTTTCCCCAGGCAGCCCCCGGCCGTGCACCCTTCTGCTGGCAGCTGGGCCTAACAGGCCCATGGGGTTCAAACTTCACTCCAGCTCTGCCACCTGGATTTTCCTGTGGGGGTGGCATGGTCCTTGAGCACCAAAACAGGGCGACTATCTGCCTCCGGTGGCCGTGGCCCTTCTGATGAATGTTCCAGATGGGAGTAAGGGAGGGTGGAAGAAAAGAACCGGTTTTGTGGCTATGGATGGAGGACAAGAGCATGCCTCTGGGGGGAGCTCTTAGGGCCCGGAGGTGCGGGACAGGGGCTGTTTGGTGGCCTCTGTCCTGCAGACTGGCATGCAGGCAAAGGCACGGTCAAGCAGCCGCTGTGCTGGGTCTGACCCGCCCCTGGGTCTCCCACCTCCATCCATGGGCTGTGGACCCAGCACGACCACCAGGGTGCAGATCTCAGCCGTACCGCTCATGTGGCACAACCAAAGCAAGTTTGTATGGGAGGGGTGGGGGTTGAGTGGACACAGAACCTTCTCCGGGGGGGGGCGAGGGGTGGGGGTTGCTTTTCGGCCCAACTGTTGTGCCCTATATTGGCAATGACATCAAAGATCAGAGGTCAGTCCAAACTCAGTTGTGTGGGCCTTCATGAGATTTGCCGTGGACTGTATCCTGGCTGTCTGAAATCAGAGCTGTCAGTGCGCTCGGGGACTTCCAGCACACCAGGTCCTGCGCACAGAGGATATGGCTGAGATCAGCGCTGCAGGCTGGCCTCTTCCTGCTACTTGGAGCCTGAGGAAGGTAGCCTTAAACAAACGTGTCTCAGACAAATTGAATGGATTTGGTGTCGGCCTCTGCTGGTCAGATTAATCAGAATGGCCAGTAGAGTGGACACTCGTGTCAAAACTCACCAGAGGCTGAGCAGGACTGACAGGTGGATTATTGGGAGAGACTGTCCTCCATGGGTCTTTTGAGCACCCTACACTTTTTGTTGGGTGTGCCAAGAATAAAAGGCCCTGACTACCCTTTACCTGGGCCATTTCTCAGGGTCATGTATGCAGTGAGCATTCCTGAGGGATGAGATGGTTTCTCCCTTCAGGCCAAGAACAGGGTTGCTTACTGCTTGCTATTAAAGTGGCAGATTCCCCAAATCAGTGTTCCTCAGCTGTGACACAGACTCACTGTGCGTAGCACACACCTGGGCCCTATCACATAGTCTTCTTGGGACTGTCACACATATGCTGAAGCTCACGCTGTGCCATGAGTTAATAACATCCTTTGTCTATGGTCTAGGAGTCTCTTGTCTTCTGCCAGCATCCATGGACCGGCCACAGGCCGAGTTAATCCCAGACTGGACTTGTCCTTTTGACTCATGGTTATATCCAGATGAAGAGGAGTGATGTAAAATCCAGAGCTGATGTGGAGTCATGAGATCTGGGACTTGAAGCCCGATGCCACAGTTGGGAGACTTTTGGAGTAGGGGGCAGTGCGTATATTTTTATGATAGAAGGTAAGTGAATATCGGTGACCAAGAGATTGGACTGTTGTATATTTGGTTATTGTTCAGGACATATTCACTCCTCTCCTCCTCCTCCTTGTTGCAAAGTATCCTTCCTCGCCCACTGACTTGAGTTTGGCCAGTGCAATGTGTGCAGATGTGATAGGAGTAGAAGCTATGCTTGCATGGTTTGGCTTGCTCTCTCATGTTTATACCATCTGCCACGTGAGGAAGACACCCTGGGAAGCCATGGGTCCCAGAAGGAGGAGACACATGGAGCAGATCTGAACCCAACCTGCAGCCTGGAGTCCAGTTACATTGTTGCAGCTGATCTGAAGATATGTGAAAAATAAATGCTTGCTGAATAAATACCACTGGGGTAGGGGAGAAAGGTGCCTTTGTTATGTAGCTTTATTCCTGCAGAAACCTGGCTAAAAAAGATAGGCAGATAGACAACTGGAACAGAGTAGAGTCCAAAACACAGAACAACACACAACACAGTCATCTGTTTTGGGAGGGACAGTGTCTTTAATATACCAACTGCGTTGGTTGAATATCCATACTGAAAAAATAAGGATTATTGACCCCTACACATCACAGCACACACTAAAACAATTCCAGATGGAATACAGATCTAAATGTGAAACGTGTAACAATACAATTTTCAGAAGAAAACAGAAGTGACTATTTTTTTTAAAGATTTTATTTATTTATTTATTTATTTATTTGAGAGAGAGAGAGAGCACACACAAGTGGGGGTGGGGTGGGGGTGGGGAATGGCAGAGGCAGAGGGAGAAGCAGGCTCCCCGCTGAGCAGGGAGCCCGATGCGGGGCTTGATCCCGGCACCCTGGGACCATGACCTGAGCTGAAGGCAGACGCTTAACCATCTGAGCCCCCCAGGCACCCCCAGAAGTGACTATTTTTATGACTTTGGGGTAGGCAAGGATTTCTCAAACAGAAAACAAAAGGTGCTAATCATAAAGGAAAAATTAATACTGGAATATACTGAAATTAATAATTGATATACATCAAAATATTATGAAGAGAATGAAAAGCAAATCATAGAATGAGATAAGATATATTATATTGTATATATATATTTAAGATTTTATTTTCTTTAAGTAATCTCTATCCCCCAACATGGGGCTTGAACTTCAACCCTGAGATCAAGAGTCACATGCTTCACAGACTGAGCCAGCCAGGTGCCCCAAGAGAAGATATTTTTAATAGATGTACTTGCTAAGGGACTCAAATCCAGAATATCTAGAGAACCCCTATAAGCCAATAGGAATAGGCCAACAAAAAAAAATTTATCCAAATGCAAAAATTGGAACTGTATAAGAGTACGTTCAAATGGAACATAAATAAAGGAGCTGAACTTCATTAGTCATCAAGGAAATGCAATTGAAGCTATAATGTGAGGCCACTGCTCGTCTACCAGAATGGCCAAAATAAGAAGAGAGGGGTAGCTAGGGTTGGCAAGAGTCCGGAGCAATTGGAACTCACTCACGTCGTGGTGGGATGTAACCTGGCACATTCACTTGGGGAAATTCCTTAGGAGGGCCTGCCAAAGCTGAGTGCATGACTCAGCACAGAACAGTGTACGTAGGGTTCTGTTTTCTTTTTTGAAGACTTATTTTAGAGAGAGAGAGAGCAAAAGCGGGGGGTGGGGAGGAGTACAGGGAGAGGGAGACAAGCAGACTCCCTGCTGAGCAGGGAGCCCAATGCAGGGCTTGATCCCACGACCCCGAGATCATGATCTGAGCTGAAATCAAGAACCAGACGCTCAACCTCCTGAGCCACCCAGGCGCCCCCAGTCTATGTATTTCACCAAATTCAAGAGCATTCATAGCAGCACTATTTGTAATAATCTGACCTAGAAACAATGTAAATGTCTATAAATAGTAGTATGAATAAATTATGGTTGAGAATGAATTTCAACTACATGTAAGAAACAAAATCTAGCCATATGTCAAACCTAACATCAAACCAACTTAAAAAATCAATTGATATTATTCATCACTTTAATAGTACAAAGGAGAAAAAGCTTATGATAATCTCTAGATGCAAAAAAAGTTTTTTGAGAAAATTCACTACATACAATACAAATTCTTGGTAATAATTAGAAAGAAACTTCTTTAACATGCTAGAGTGTCTATACATTTATATTTTTATCATATCTATAACTTTATAAAGACCTAGAAAAATGTCATTATAAATGAGGAAATGCTAAGAACATTCCCTTAAAAATCGGGAACTCAACAATAATACCCAGCACTTTATAGGACGTTCCAGCCAGTACAATATGACAAGACAAAGAAATTACAGACAACAAGATTGGAACGGAAGACATAAAGCTATTTGCACATGATATGGAATTACTCACATAGAAAATTCAGAAGAATATACATACAACTTTTTAGAAATAATGAGTTTAGAAGTGTGGCAGTATAGAAAATTTAAATAAAAACGTGAGTTGCGGAAAGCAGCAGCACCAGATCCAAGATGGCGGCCAGCAGGAGGCTGATGAACGAGTTTGAAGAAATCCGCAAATGTGGAATGAAAAACTTCCATAACATCCAGGTGATGAAGCTAATTTATTGACTTGGCAAGGGCTTATTGTTCCTGACAACCCTCCATATGATAAGGGGGCTTTCAGAATCGAAATAAACTTTCCAGCAGAGTACCCATTCAAACCACCGAAGATCACATTTAAAACAAAGATCTATCACCCAAACATTGATGAAAAGGGGCAGGTCTGTCTGCCAGTAATTAGTGCTGAAAACTGGAAGCCAGCAACCAAAACCGACCAAGTAATCCAGTCCCTCATAGCACTGATTTCTTAAAACAATTAAAAAAATTTCTTAAAACAAAAATAGCACTGACTAAAAAAAATACTGATAACTTTGGCCACATTAAAACTCACAGTTTTCATCAAAAGATACTTTTTAAAAACTGAAAGTACAGTTTCAAACTGGGAGAAGCTGTTCACAATAGATATTATGAGCATAAACAACCCCATAGAAAAACAGGCAAAAGATATGAACAGATATTTCCCAGAAGAGGAATTTACATAATTAACACCTACTGAGATATTTAACACAATTAATCACTGAAATGCAAATCAAGATCAGAACAAGACTTTTCTTACGTCCATTTGATGGGTGAAAATGAGAAAATCTGATGACTCAAAATGTTGGTAATTCCACAGATTCACACGATCTCTCATACATTCCTGGTAAGAGCAGAGATCATTTCAAAGCACTTTGGAAAACAGTTTGTTGACACCTCCTAAAACTGAGCATTCATATATCCCATGAGCTAGCAATTCCATTCTGAAGCATCTACTCACAAGAAACACTCACTCACGTACAAGAGACATGTACAAGAATGTTCACAGAGGCACTATTCACAACAGCAAACCCTGGAAACAACCTAAATACACAATCGCAGGAAAGTGGAAGAGTCACTGTAAAATAGTCTCACAAAGAAATGCGCTGTGGGGTTCCGGGTGGCTCAGTCAGTGAAGAGTCTGCCTTCGGCTCAAGTCATGATGCCAGGGTCCTGGGTTCGAGCCCCGCATCGGGCTCCCTGCTCCGCGGGAAGCCTGCTTCTCCCTCTCCCACTCCCCCTGCTTGTGTTCCCTCTCTCGCTGTCTCTCTCTCTGTCAAATAAATAAATAAAATCTTTAAGAAAAAAAAAGGATAATGGTTACTTCACGGGGAGATGCAAGGAGATAGTCGTGCTAGAGATGGGTGGATGTAGATCACTGTTTGGTTCTAATTATGTTTTTTTTAAAGACTTTATTTGAGAGAGAGAGAGAAGGCATGTGCAAGGGGAGGGGCAGAGGGAGAAGCAGACTCCCCACGGAACAGGGTGCAGGATGTGGGGCTCGATCCCAGGACCCTGGGATCACGACCTGAGCTGAAGGCAGACACTCAACCAATTGAGCCACCCAGGCGCCCCCTAATTATGTTTCTAAAACTATCTAAATAACAGCAGGCCTTGTAAGGACAAACAATGAAACTATGCTACATGAACGAAGGATTATGACTAACCAGAGTATGTGCACCTGAGATCCAGTGAAATGAGAAAAATGAATGAATGAAGTAAGGTTCTATACAGTGTAATAAAGTAAGAAAAAGATACAAAACGTACAATGATATAGCAGGAAAAAGACTCTTCAGACGATATAATTGTGTATGTGAAAAATCCAAAATAACCTTCAAATATATTAATAGAATTGGTAGAAACAATAACCAGATGGCTGGACTAAAAAGAAATCGATCCACAAAAGTCAATTCCATTTCTATCAACCAGCCACAATTTGTAGAAGAAATACAAATTTTGATATTACTACCATAGAATAAAAAATAAAACACAGGGCACCTGGGTGGCTCAGTTGGTTAGGCGACTGCCTTCCGCTCAGGTCATGATCCCGGAGTCCTGGGATCGAGTCCCACATCGGGCTCCCTGCTCAGCAGGGAGTCTGCTTCTCCCTCTGACCTTCTCCCCTCTCATGCTGTCTCTCTCTCTCTCTCTCTCAAATAAATAAATAAAATCTTAAAAAAATAAATAAAAATAAAAAATAAAACACATATAAGACTAAATCTAACTTTAAAAAAAGTGTAAGACCATTACCAAGAAAAGTCAAGGAGTTTACTGAAAAACAATAAAGGATAAGTAAATGGAGAGCTATACCGTGTTCATAGATTATAAGACTCAGTAATGTAAAGAAGTCAGTTCTCCCCAAACTGATTCGTGAATTTAACCTCAATAACAATTTTTTAATTTTAATTTGTTTGATGGGTCTTGACAACCTGGGTCTACAACCTGTATGGAAGCATAAGGGGTCAAGAGCAGCCGAGTCATTTCCAAGGAAGAAAAACAAGATTGTGGGACTTGCCTGAACAGCATAAAGATGTCCTACAGAGCTGCAGTGACGAAGACATCGTGGCATTGGCCAGGGCAGACGAACAGACCGACAAAGCGGACCAGGAAGTCCAGAGACACCATATATGCCGTGGGTGGGGCAGGGGCTCCCCACAATTGGGTACCCCTGTAACACTGTCATAGGACCTCTGTCACATCACATGCAAATTAATTCCAGGAGCATTAAAGACATATGTAGGAGCAACTTGGCAGTGCTTACAGAAGAAGCCACTGGAGATTATTTTCATGACCTCAGGGTAAGGATAGAAGCCACAAAAATCTCCAAGCATAGAGGAAAAGGTTGACTAGTTTAAGTTTATTAAAATTAAGGGGGCTTGACATCAAAGGATACCATAAAGGACCAAAAAGACACAACACAAAGTGGGGGACAGTATTTGCAAAAGAGTCAACTGAAAAAGGAGAATCCAGAACAGACGTCGCTCCTACCGATCCAAGAGAAACAGACCCGTGAGTCTAAGGACAATTGCACAAAAGGCTTGAGTGGGTACTTGTTAGGAGAGGAAAAGTAAATGGCCAACACATGTCTGAAAACAGGCCATTTTATTGGAAAGCGGAAAAGGCAAGTGAGCACCGTGGCACTGTCTCCAAAGGCAAACGTTAAGATGTCTCTCGGCGCCCAGTGTTGGCAACAGTGGGTGGATGCAGTCCGAGGGCAGCCCTGTTAGCCGGGCTTCTACGGCTCAGTGTACCAGGTTCAAGAGCCCCACCCCACAAGGTCATGTCCACTTGGAATCTGTGAATGTGACATTATTTAGAAATAGTCATTGCAGATGTCATCGAGTTAAGCTGTCATACCGGAGGGAGGAGGGTGGATGCCAATCTAACAATGGTGTCCTTCTAAGAGTGAAATTTGGCCACAGAGACCCAGAGAAAGAACACCATGTGAAGACAGGGCAGGGCCTGCGGTGACACATCTACAAGCCAAGGAACGCAGGGGATAGCCAGCAGCCACCAGAAGCTGGAAGAGACAAGAAAGGATTCCTCCCCCACAGCCTGGGGGAGCATGGCCCTGCCAACACCTGGATTCCAGACTTCGGGCTCCAGAACTTTGAAAGAACACATTTCTGTCTTTAAGCCACCCGGTTGGTGCTGCTTAGTGACAGTGGCTGATGCACCTCATTAACACTTCACTCCTAGAAGGATGCCTGTCGGAAGCTGCACAGTGTGGTAGGAAAAGTACACTGTGTTTTCATAACAGCAAAAAATCTGGAAATCGTCCTCACAGAGGCAAGCTGCTGAGCGGTAGGGCTGACCAGCCTCCGAGACGGACTGGACGCGAGGCGCGGAGAGAGGACGGGCTGGGGATGTCCTCCAAGGGCACTGCCAGCTCTGATCCTGGAGCCCAAGCCCGGAGCCCACAACTGGGGAGGCAGTCCACGCATCTTCATCCAACAAACATTTCCTGAGCCCTGGCTCTGAGCCATGCACAGTCCCAGGCGCTGCGGCAAGCGTGAGAACAGCAGAAAGCACTCTGCCATTAGGGACCCACGCTCTGGGAGAGACAGACGAGCAGCAGGTGGGGGGGGGGGGGCAAAGATGATTGGGTGCCAGGGAGGGAGGCGCGGAGGGAGGGAGGGAACGGGGGAGGAAGGGTGGGGGAGAAAGGGACGGAGCCCCAGGCAGGTGGAGGGAACAGCAGGTACAGATGTAGGGCGTGTTTGAGGAAGCAAATGTCCCTGGAGCAGAACCAGCTGGGGGTGTGGCAGTGGCCTGGCTCGTGCCTTTTCATCACACATACTCTCGGGGCCACTGCTGGGTGCCAGACGCCACTGGAGGTGCACTGAGGTACAGACAGGGCAAGGCCACCCCCAGAGCCTCGGGGCTGCCCCACACCTGTCTACCTGTGCTCTGAGCCCAGGCCCAGGTCAGGCTCCCAGGCCACGCATGGTCAACTCCACCAGGAAATTCAGAAAACTAAAGGCAAGAGCCCAGGGATCGCTGGCACCTGTCCACGGCACCTGACACGTTCAATCCCCCATGTGCCCTATGCCACACAAGGAGTGAGACAGAGGCCGTCACCCACCCCGTCCTGCGAGGGGTCCCTGCTGCAGGAGCCCCACTGTCCCAACAACCTGGCCAGTCCCAGGATGGGGCCAGGGTGCCCCAAACCCTGCTCTGAGCTCAGGCCAGTGCCCACATCAGGACACGCTCCCTGCCCGGGCCACGGGCAGCCCCCAGCAGACCCAGGGCTCAGACGGGCGCAAGCAGCCGCACTGTTACCTGGTGGTTTGGGTGGCTGAAACAGAGCATCCTCCACTGTCTTCACGCTCGGAAGCACGGACGGCAGTGGGTGCTCATTCAGTATGTCTGGATCCGAGTGTTTGTTGGACTCGGCTTTGGTCAGACCAGTTTTTGGGGCCTTACTGTCTATGTGTTGAAAATTACAAGTGGGGAACTCTATCTTCCCGCCAGACACGGCGTTGGCAGACTGCACTTTACAGCTTCTCTCAGCCGACCTCCTGAGGGGCACAGGCAAGGTGCAAGGAAGTACCTTTGCATCTTTTAGTTTCGAGTCTTGCTGGAGAGCCGAGTGTGGAGGTCCTAGAGGCTGGTTTGGCATGGCCAAGGGGCACCTCACTTTTAGGGGCTGAATGTCCAAGAGGGAAGATGAAAAATTCACGTTGGAGATGGTCGGCATCTGCTTCTTGGCTCTCCTCACGCTAACGCCTTCCACGCAAAGGTCAGAGCCGTGGAAGGGTGACAGGTCCACAGCAGGCTAGGCAGAGGAGGGCGGCGTTAGTGCCCAGGGACTGGTGCTCCCCCCCTTCCTGTGTCTGCTGGCCGGTCTGCGGGCCGGCCCGCTGGCGGTCAGGTCTCAAGAGAAGCTCAGGCCACACTTCCCTGTGGCTGCTGGGCTGCCCACCAGGTCCCTCCTCCAGAGAGGCCTGGGCACAGGATCCCCCCATGGAACCAGAGTCCCTGGCAAAGTGACCACCCAGCCCTGCTGCCTGGCCTGCAGGAAGGCTCGCAGCAGGGAGCAGGCACCAGGCGGGACCCCTGGAGGACACGGTTTTCCCCAGGTGGGAGGAGGGCGGACACTGCAGGTCTGGAAAGGAACAGTCTAGATTCTGAGCCTGGAGGCCATGGGCCTCCCACCATTCCAAGCAGGGGGCCTCCTCGCCTGGCGACCACAGAGCTGGGGATGGCTAGGGAGGAGAGGGAAAAAAGCAGAGTGGTGAAGGCCAGCTGGGGCCAGGGAGTCCCCGGGGCTACCCGAGTTACTGTCTGCTCCCTTTGCCTGAAGTGGCTACAGCCACGGACAGCGGGCAGCAGGTGCCGCGTCCCCCCCACCCCCAGCGCTGCGCCCCTCACCTGTCTGCACAGCAGCTCGAAGTTGCCGATGTTGCAGTTGCGGTCGACCTTGCGGTCCACGACCACCTTGATGGTGTCCTCCTGCACCTGGGCGCACAGCTGGGCCGTGACGGGCGTGGACGCGTGCATGGTGGGGCTGGAGTTGATCTCGATCAGCCAGGGCTGGAAGTCGCGCCCCAGGATGAAGTCGGCCCCGTACAGCTCGAAGCTGTTCTTGCGCGGTTCCACGTGGTCCTGGGCCACCCTCATGGTGTTGGCGATGGCCCGCTTCATGGCGGGGTAGATGACGCTGGCCCACACGGCCCCGCGGCCCCTCTTCTGCAGGTATTCCCGAAACCTGGTGCTGGTCCACATGTTGTAGTAGGGCAGCAGGGGGCTGCGGTCCTTGTCGTTCTTCAGGTGCTTCTGGATGGAGTTGTTGCATAAGTGGATGGCGCTGCGCGAGGCAAGCCGCGGTCAGCCTGGGGTTCCTGGGACTCTGAACTCGTGACCCGCCCCCGGACCGCCTCCCACCTCCCCCGCCCCAGGACCCCGCCCCCAGGCCGCCTCCCACCTCCCCCGCCCCAGGACCGCGGACCTCCGCTCCCCGCGACCCCGCCCCCAGGCCGCCTCCCACCTCCCCCGCCCCAGGACCCCGGACCTCCGCTCCCCGCGACCCCGTCTCCACGCTGGGGCCCGCAATCCCACTCCCGGAGCGCGACCCTGGACCCCATGACTCAGTCTCCAGAACCCTTATGGCTTCCACCTACCCCGATGTCCGCGCAGACACCTCCCCCGAGACCCCACCCGCGCCGACCCTCTGGCCCCACGGAACCCCAAGCCCCCGCTAACCCCGCCCCCGGACACTCTTCTCTCTCGCCCCCGCCCCCCTACCCCGCCGCAGGGCGGCTGCAAGAGGGGCTCTGATAGCTTGGGTCCTCTGGAAGTAACACCCCCCAGAGCCTCAGTTTCCCCATCTGCACCTGGCAATAGAGATGTGGCTCTTGAAGAGCTGGTCTGGTGAGACAAAGTGAGAAAGAGTCTCTGTGAAACTAATTAATTTACACTCTTGCCTTGTTCCAAACAGGTTTTGAAACAGGTAACTGGACTAGATGAGCCATGTGGCTCTGGGTAGTAAGACCCGTCCCTGTAACCCTGGAGAGGTTGTACTTCCAGAGGACAGAAGGGCCTTGGGACCTGAGATACACGAAGTTAGGGTAGTGGACCCACAGTGGACCCATTGGGGCCGGTGTATCAGAGGCTGGGCCACGCCCAATCAGAAACGATTTCAGGGCATCTCCTATCCGTCTGGGGTGAGGGCTATGATCCCAGATGGAGAGAAATGGAGCTCAGAGGGGGCAAGAGATCTGCTGGGCACCCCGTCACGGCTTGGTGGGGCCGGCGGCCTGGGGCGGGGGGGCTGGAAGGGGCTCCTTGTGCACAGTGAGCTGCCCGACCCCTCCTCCAGGCCCCCCTGGCCTGGCAGAGACGCACTCGCTCCAGGAGCTGCGGGACAGAACTTCTCCCCAGCAGCCCGCCTGACCGGTGTGACTCCAAGCGTCACTTGCCAGGTGCGACTCTTGGTGTGGCCACAGCCCCTAGCCTGGGGGCACAGTTAACATGTCAGCTGAACAGCTCCCAGCCCTCTCAATTCTGAGCTGAGATGGAGAGTCGGATGCCTAACCAACTGAGCCACCCAGGCACCCCTCCCTTTCTTTAGTAGGCCCCATGCCCACCGTGCCCTTTCAATTCTGTGTGACTCCCCTGTAAACCTCCTGGTCAAGATGCCTAGGCACCCAGCCCCACACAGCGAGGGGGTCACAAGGCAGAACAGGGAAGCCTCTGGTTTGGACAGAGGCAAGGGGAATTCTCTGCCTCACTCCTGAGGCTTTGCAGAGGGGCCTTGCACACACATCCTGCCACACACACGTCCTGCCCACTCAGAGACCCTGGCGAGGTGTGGGTTCCGCCACCCCTGGCACCCTCTTCCGGGACATCTGAGCCTCTCCATGTGGCACCCTCCCCAGCACCATGCCCCCCAGGGGCCTTGGGATCTGGGGTGCAGCCCACACGGTCCTGGCCTTTTCTGGCTCAGGTGCTCCCCACTTCTTGTCTTGCCTGGCACAGCTGGGATCCTCAGAGGACCCCTCAGGTCATTCTCACGCCCCACAGGCTGCCTCATCAGGGGCTGAACACCCCTACCTCCCCAGCTGTCTGCAGGACCCCCACCCCAGGACTTCTGGGGCTCATAAAGAGAAAGCCCTGCAGGGACTAGGGAGGGGGTTTGAGGGGCTGGCAAGGCAGATGTCCCCCGGGAGCCTCCAAAGGCGTCCGGGCCCGTGTGCCAGCTGGACCCAGAGAGAGCAGGACAGCGCGGCAGGCAAAGTATGCACCCCAAGCTTGGCCAGCTGTGGGTCAGCGTGTGAGCAGGGCCTCCACTCAGCCCTTCCAGCAGAGGGGACAGCATCCACACAGGGGGGGCTCTGGACCTGTCGCTGAGATGTGTCATCCCCGGGCCATGCCTGCACCTTGTGGGCACATGGCATGTGGAGCTTTGAGGATCTTCTGGAGGAGATTCACACATTATGGGGTGCAGAGCATGGGCTTTGAAGAACAGCAGGCCTGGGCCTGCCCCTTGGGGATTTAACCTATCCGAGCCTCCCTCCTCATTTGTGCCCCCGGTGGTGATGGGGGACAGCAGACATGGCCTGGCACCCCACCCCTTTCCCACAGGTGTCGTGGGCACACACTGTGCCCCCTCACACCCAGTGGCACCAAGCTGATGCTCCAACCAACCTGTCCAGATTTTCCAGGGAGAAGCGCTGCGTGGAAAACCGCAGGTAGCTCTCCTTATAGAACCAGATGGTCAGGGGGTTCCAGTCAGTGACCAGGAACCACTGCCTGATGTCGAACTTGGTGTCATAGATGAGCAGTGGGGTCTCGATGTACTTCTGCACCACCCACTTGTTGTCCTTGGCAGAGAGGTGGTCTGCAGCGACCAGCTCCAGGATCTCCTCCACTCGGTTCATGCACACGATGTCTGCAAGAAGTCACCACTGAGCCCCAGGGCACGGCGTGCAGGGTCGAGCATCAGCTCTGAGACCCAGCATGGCTTTGACCCAGGCCCGGGAGGCAGCACACCTGGGTGGCCCAGCAGGGAAGGCTTTGCCCTCAGGATGGAGGCCACAGCTGGTGCCAGGCCCCCAGGCTCTCCCACCAGGGGGCAAGCCCCCAGGATTCAGGAGAGAACACAGAATGGAGAGGGGCAGGGACGGGGACAGACGTATGTTTACAGGCAGCCAGCGAGGGGTGGCTGAGCACGAGCCCTGGGTGTGCGGTGGACAGGGGGCGGGGAAGCTCTGTGGGCCTCAGGGAACCAGCAGACAGGGGTGGCAGGTGTCCAGGGGCCTGCGGTCCGGTGAGGCCTCCCTCCCGAGGACAAACGGCAGGACTGCACACCTACTCTGGTCCTCCTCCACTTTGCAACTTCTCATCCTCAACCCCCCAAAGTTAGGCCATGTGGCTAATGGTGACCAGTGACCTCTGAGTAGAGGGGACATGCAACCCTCTCGTCTGCTGGGTCACCACCAGACCCTCCAGCCCTCTCTTTCTCTGCCATGACAACCCTGAAGCCTGGAGGGAGTGATGTCACAAGATGATGGGAGGACTTTGGTGAGCAGAACCCCAACCGCCCACAACTACCTTCTCATGTCAACCCATAATGGACGAGCATGAGTAGAGATGAATGGGTCTCACTGATAGCCACTGAAGTTTGGGGACTGCTTGTTACCCAGCACAATCTGGCCTATCCTGACTGACACATCACTGGAGGGGAGCACCATGTGCAGAGGCCCCAAGGCACAAGGCATAGCAACACATGAGGTGAGCTTTCCCCACAAAAATGTAAGTGCAGTCTCTTCAACTGTAAGCTGAGACCTTGTCATCTGGCAATGAAAGACTAGGGCAAAGCAACGAACCTCTGCGGTTATCCTGGGCTCAGAGCAGCAAGGGGCCCAGGCAGTGCCCAGCCAGAAAGCCCTGCATTTGGATTTGAACAGCTGGGTCTGAGGTTTCTGTGGGGCATCCCTGGGGACGCAGGTGTCTGCAGTGGGAGGAAGGTCAGGCCTGATGGACAGGAGGAGGGAGCCACCTGCAGACGGATGCTACTATCAAGAACAGCAGGCTCAGGATGGAGCCCCTGGAGGAGCCCTGGCCCGACCCCAGAGGGTGGGCACTCAGAGGACAGCTGGGGAAGGCCATTTTTTTAAATCACGTAAAAATGAACCACTTATGAATTTAAAACAACAACAAAACTCTTCAAATAACTCAAGGGGAAAATAAAATATCCACAAAAAAAAAAATTAAAGTCTGTTTAGATACTCAGGAAAGTGAGGACGACGTCATGTGACACAAAGACGGGTGTTGCAGTGAGGGCCGTCTTGGGAGGAGAGCTCATAGACTTAAGGCTTTTGTTGTTGTGCGAGAAAGACTGGAAATAAATAAGCTTAGCCTTAAAGTCAGAGCCAAGGGGGATAATATCCCTCAGAAGAAATTGGAAAAATTCAGCCTAAGGTTGGTTCTTTGGAAACGCAAATAAGATTTAAAAAACTTTGAAATCCCTGTTTTAAAAAGAACCCACAGTTTTCACCATTAAGAATAAAGAGGACACAGTCTGAGCTACAACACAAGATGAGGTACAAAGCCTGAGCCCACCAGACAAAAACCACAGACAAAAGGTACAGGCCTTAAGGAGGGGCCTCCAGGAGAGCCCGGTGATTACAGGTGAGTAAGGAACGGGAATTCCGCTGTTGCTTGAGATGGAAGTCCTCAATCCATCTTAGCAGCTAGGGTAAGCCTGTTGCCAAGACTGGGCGAGGTAATATAAAAAGAAAAGTACAGCCCAGTTTAACTTGGGAACATCCCAGTTCATTAGCAAACCTCGGAAGTGGGCCATGAAGACCAGTGTCTCAGAGCCACCTGCCCCGCAGAGAGCCCCGAGTCATGCACCTGTGCCCAGACGCATGCTGCGCTCTGGGGGCCGCAGGTGGCCACCTCTCAGCATCCAGCCTCCAACTCACCTCGGCCGCGGGACTTGGCCGCCGGCTTTATGATCCAGATGTTCCGAAGCCCGTCGATCTCCGTCTGAGGGTTCACAGACGTGATTTTATTCAGCAGAGCCTGGCACTGCGAAAAGTGATTTCTCGAAGTGGAGATGAACGCCTCACCACTACAAAGCAAGATCCAGAGAGCCCGTGAGATGCCGCGAGACCCTGTGGGTATGCGTGTTATAAGTGTGTGCCTCCACTCTGTGGCTGGTCTTTGCATCCTCTGTGTAGCGTTTCTTCATAAACAGTTTTCATGTCAATAAAGTACAATTTATAGACTTGCTCTATTATGGTTAATGCTTAGTGGACTACTTAAGAAATCTTTGCCTTCCTTGTGGTCACAAAGATACACTCCAATGTTTTCCTTTTCTGTAACTTTCACCTATCACATGATACACCTCAAATTAATCTTTATGTATTTAGGAGACAGGATTCAAGATACACCTTTTTTGTTCACAAGGATGCTCACTGCTCAAGCACCATTTAGTGCAAGGACTAATCCTTCCTAAGGGTTGGTCCTAAGTGACCATGTGCATGAGGATCTGCATCTAGATGCTGTTCCATGGCGCTGGTCTGGTAATGCCCCGTAACCCAATGCCACCCTGTCTGGATTAGGTACATTTGTAGTAAGTCTTGAAATATGGGTAGAAATTCTCTAATTTTGTTTTTCTTGATCAAGGTTGTCTTGGCTTTTCTGAAATCATTTGTATTTCCAAATAAATTTCAGAATCAGTTTGTCAATTCCTCCCACTCAAGCCCCCAAGAAAAATTCCTGCACAGATTTTGATTGGGATTACATTGAATTTCTAGATTAGTTTGGGAAGAAAAAAAATATACCACTGAGTTTTCTAATTTATGAACATGGTTTTATTATACACACACATACTTATTAGGTCACTATTTTTTTTAAAGATTTTATTTATTTATTTGAGAGAGAGAGAGAGAGAAACAGTATGAGAGGGGAGAAGGTCAGAGGGAGAAGCATGCTCCCCGCTGAGCCGGGAGCCTGATGTGGGACTCGATCCCAGGACTCCGGGATCATGACCTGAGCCGAAGGCAGTCGCTTAACCAACTGAGCCACCCAGGCGCCCTAGGTCACTATTTTTATTTAATTTTATAATGTTCTGTTTAGGGTCTTCAATTTATATTGTTATTTTTCTCTGGATATTTGTTGTTATTTGATGTTATTATAGGCTGCATTTTTAGAATTCCATTCTATGATTTTTGTTAGTGTATAGGAACACAGCGGAGTTTTGTATACTGACCTGGTGCCTACTGACCTCACTAAACTCACGTAACTTTCTGTATGATTTTTTAAATTTTCTATGTGCATAATCAGGTTTTCAGTAAATAGTTTTGCTTCTTTCTGATCTTATGCCTTTTATTTCTTTCGTTCTATACTTTTAAACTAAACAGACCATTCAGTCCATACTGAATAGCGGTCATGATAGTGGGCATTTTTGTCTCATTCTGATTTCAAGGAG
This sequence comes from Callorhinus ursinus, assembly GCF_003265705.2. NCBI lineage: Eukaryota > Metazoa > Chordata > Mammalia > Carnivora > Otariidae > Callorhinus > Callorhinus ursinus. Next base: position 286,827 of record NW_027397110.1, on the reverse strand, counting down.
AACAATTTCATTACATAGCATTAGGAAGTGTGTTAGCTTTAGAATTTTTGTACATAAGCTTTTCCAATTAAAGTTTCTTTTTCTAGTTCACTAAAAAAAAAAAGTAACATGCACATTATGGAACTTCATCAATGTTTTGCATCTATTGAGATGATCATATAGTTTTCTTCTTTATTCTGTAAATGGGGTAAAATCTACCAATTGACATTCTTTCAATTTTTTTATTGTAGCAAAGTACATATAACATAAAATTTGCCATCTTAACCATTTTAAGTGTACGGTTCAGTAGTATTAAGAATATTTATGTTGTGCAACTATCACCCCCATCTGCCCCCAGGACTTTTTCATCTTCCCAAACTGAAATTCTGTCCCCATTAAACACTCACTCCCCATCCCCTCCCCCAGACCCTGGTAACCATCATCTACCTTCCGCCTCTGTGATTTTGACCACTCTAAGTACCTCATATAAGTGAAATCACACAATATTTGTATTTTTCATTTATAATGTCCTCAAGGTTCATCCATTGATGAACTTCCTTTTTAAGGATGACTAATACCCCACTGATCAACTTTTGAATGGTAAAGCAAATTTGAGTTCCTGTAACTTAAATTGGACATGAAGAAATGAAATTGTTTTTATTCATAGATGACATACCCTATATGTAGAAAATCCTAAGGAACACACACACACACACACACAGTACAAAGTACTAGAACTAATAAATGGGTTCAGCAAAGTCAAGTTACAAGATCAATATAAAAAAATCAATTACAGGGGCGCCTGGGTGGCACAGTCAGTTGAACATCTGACTCTTGGTTTCAGAGTTGTGAGATCAAGCCCCGTGTTGGTTCTGCACTCAGTGTGGAGTCTGCTTGGGTTTCTCCCTCTCTCTGCCCCTCCCTGCTGCTCTCTCTCTCTCTCTAACATAAATAAATAAAATCTTTTAAAAATCTATTATATTTTTATATTCGGCCAACAAAAAATCCTAAAACAAAATTAAGAAAACAATTCCATTTATAATATTATCAAAAAGAATAAAACACATAGGAATACATTTAACAAAAGAAATGCAAGATTTGAACACTGAAAATTACAAAACATCATTGACATGCATTTTAAAAGATCTAATCAAGTGGATAAACAAGTTTGTGGACATTAACACATTCTTTTTTTAAAAAAATTTTTAGTAGGCTCCCCAGGTAGAGCCCAAAGCTGGGCTTGAACTCTTGATCCTGAGATCAAGACCTGAGCTGAAATCAAGACTCTGATGCTCAACAGACTGAGACACCCAGGCACCCTCACAAAATTAACAAATTCTTAAATAACCAATGGATCAAAGAAGAAATCACAAGGGAAATTAGAAAATACTGAGAGACAAATGAAAATGAAAACACGACATACTAAAACATATGGGATTGCTAGTTGTGCTAAAGGGGAAACTTACAGCTATAAAGGCTTACATTAAAAAAAAACAAGAAAAATCTCAAATCAACAACCTAACTTTGCAACTTAAGAAACTAGAAAAAAAAATAAACTAGACCCAAAGCTAGTAGAACAAAGTAATCAATAAAGATTAGAGCAGAATTAATCAAAATAGAGAAAATTAATTAAACTAAAAGTTGGTTCTTTGAAAAGATCAACAAAATTGACAAACCTTTAGCTCAATGGACTTAGAAAAGAGAGAATACTCAAGTTATCAAAATAAAAAATAACATTGGTGACATTATTACTGATTTTACAAAAACAAAAAAGATTATAAGAGAGAACTATGAACAGATGTACACCAATGAATTGGATAACCTAGATGAAATGGACAAATTCCCAAGAAACACAAAACCTACCAAGACTAAATTGTGAAGAAACAGAAAATATAAATAAATTTATAACTACTGAAGGGATTGAATCAGTAATTAAAGTAATCAAAAATCTCCCAAATAAGAAAAGTCCAGGACCTGACAGCTCCATGGTGAATTCTATCAAACAATTTGAGAAGAACCATATGAGTCCTTCCCAAACTTTTCAAAAAATGGAAGATGAGGAAACACTTCCTAACTCATTCTATGAGGCCAGGATTACCCTGATACCAAAGCCAGACAAAGACACTGCAAGAAAAGAAACCTACACACCAATGTCCCTTATGAACATTGATGCAAAAATCCTCAACAAATGCTAGCAAACCAGACTTAGCAGCATGTTAAGGGATTGCAGTCCATGACCAGGTGGGATTTATTCCAGGAATGCAGGGATGGTTCGACATCTGAAAACCAATTAATGTAATGTATCACATTACCAGATGAAGGGGAAAAAACCCACATGACCATCTCAATTGATGCAGAAAAGACACTTGACAAAATTGAACACCCTTTCCTGATAAAAACACTCAACAAACTAGGAATAAAAGGAAACTACCTCAACATAATAAAGGCTGTATATGAAAACCTACAGCAAATGCCATACTCAATGGTGAAACACTGGAAGTTTTTCCTTTAAGATTAAGAATAAGACAAGGGGTGCGCCAGGGTGGCTCAATCAGTAAAGCAAACAATTCTTGATCTCAGGGCTGTGAGTTCAAGTCCTGTACTGGGGTCCACATAGGATGTAGAGCCTACTTAAGGAAAAAAAAAGAATAAGACAAGAACGCCTACTTTCTTTTTTTTATTATTTTTTTAAAGATTGATTTATTTATTTTGAGAGACTGAGAATGAGAGAGAGAGAGAGAGAGAGCGCACACATGGGAGTGGGGAGGGTCAGAGGGAGAAGCAGACTCCCCGCAAAGCGGGGAGCCCGAAGCGGGACTCGATCCCGGGACTCCAGGATCATGATCTGAGCTGAAGACAGTCGCTTAACCGACTGAGCCACCCAGGTGCCCAAGAATGCCTACTTTCAACATTCAACAGAGTAATAGAAATGCTAGTGAGAGCAATCAGACAAGGAAAGGAAATAAATGGCAAACTAGAAAAGGAGAAGTAAATTATCTGTTTGCAGATGATATGATTGTATATGCAGACAATTCTAAAGATTCCACCAAAAAACCATGTTACATCTAATAAGTGAAGTACAAAGTAGCAAGATACAAAGTCAACAAACAAAAATCAGTTGCACATCTATACACTAGCAAGGAACAATCTGAGAAGGAAATTATGAAAGCAATTCCACTTAGAATCACATCAAAAATAATAAAATACTTAGGAATTAACCAAGGAGGTGAAAGGTACAACAAAAACTACAAAAAAAATTGCTGAGAGAAATTAAAGAAGACATAAATAAATGGAAACACATCCATGTTTATGGATTAAAAGATTTAATATTGTTTAAGATCTTAATAGTACTCAAAAAACCTACAAATTCAATACAATCCCTATTCAAAATCCCAATGATGTTTTTCACAGAAATAGAAAAACCCATTCTTAAATTCAAATAGACTCTCAAGGGACGCCAACTAGCCAAAACAATCTTGAAAAAGAAGAACAAAGTTAGACGACACACACTTCTTGATTTCAAAACTTAATACAAAGCCACAGTAATCAAAACAGTGTGTTACTGACATGAAGACAGACACAAGAGCAATGAAATAGAATAGAGACCCCAGAAATAAACCCTCACATATATAGTCAAATGATTTCTGACAAGGGTGCCAATACTATTCAATGGGGGAAGGGACAGTCTCTAACAAATGGTACTGGGAAAACTGGATATCCATAACCAAAAGAATGAATTTGGGTTCTTACCTAAAACCATGTGCAGAAATTAACTCAAAATGGATCAAAGACCTAAATGTAAGACCAAAAACTGTGAAAATCTTGAAGAAAACATAGGGCAAAATCTTCAAGACATTGAATTTCTCAATGATTTCTTGGATATGAGACCAAAGCACAGGCAACAAGAGAAAAAAATGGACAAATTGGACTTCATGAAAAGTTTTTAAATGTGTGCATCAAAAGATATAATCAACAGAGTAAAACGGCAAAACCCATAAAATGAGAGAAACCATTTGGAAGTTATGTATCTGATGGGGGCTCACATCCAGAATGTGCAGGGAGCTCCCAAAACTCAACAATAACATGCTAACTTGATTCAAAAATGGGCAAGAGATGTGAACAGACACTTCTCCAAAGAAGACATACAGATGTCCAATAAGCACATGAAAAGATGCTCAATACCACTAATCATTAGGAAAGTGAAAATCAAAACTATAGTAAAATACCTCCTCACATCCATGAAAATAGATATTATTTTTTAAAAGCACAGAAAATAACAAATGTTGGTGAGGATGTAGAGAAATTGGAACCCTTGTGCACTGTTGGTGGGGATGTAAAATGGTGCAGCTGCTGTGGAAAATAGTACAGAAGTTCCTCAAAAAATTAAAAATAGCATTACCATATAACCCAGAAATTCCATTTCTGGGTACATACCCAAAAGAATTGAGAGCAGAATCTCAAAGAGATATTATCACACCCATGCTTACAGCAGCATTATTCACAAGAGCTAAAATGTGGAAGCAACACAAATGTCCATTGACAGATGAATGAATAAGCAAAGTGTACTATATACATACAACAAAATATTATTTATCCTTTAAAAGGAAAGAAACTCTGATATCTGCTACAACATGGATAAAACTTGAGGACATTATAAATGAAATAAGCCAGTGACAAAAAGACAAATCTTGTATGATTCCACTTCTGTGAGGCGCCTGGAGGAGACAAATTCATGGAGACAGAGAGTAGATAGTGGGGGCCAAGAGCTGGAGAGAATATGTGGAGCTGGCGTTTAATGGGGGCAGGGTTTCCGTTTTACAGGATGAAAAGAGCTAGATTGACGGTGCTGATGGTTGCACAACACTATTGAGGTACTTAGGTGACTATTTTAAAATGGTTCAGACAACAAATTTTGTATGTTTATTTTACGACAATTAAAAATGGAAAACAAGGGGTGCCTGGGGGCTCAGTTGGCTAAGTGTCTGATTCTTGATTTTGGCTCAGGCTGTGATCTCAGGGTTGTGGGATTGAGCCCTGTGTCGGGCGCTGGGCTCAGCGCCAAGTCTGCTTGGGATTCTTTCTCTCTCTTGCCCTCTGCCCCTCCCCCTACTTGCACGTTTTCTAAATAAATAAATAAATAAATAAATAAAATCTTCTTAAAAATAGAAAATATATAGAGAGAGGTGAAATAAATGACAAGAGTATAAGGAATGAGTAGAGAGCGAATGGAATCCCACTGCTGTGATGCTGTTTGGGAACCAGTGAAGGTCTGACTGAAGATAAGCAATAATAAATCAAGAATGTATACTGTAATCTCTAAGGTAAACCCTGAAACATAAAAACAAAATTGTGTAACCAGAAACCAAATACAGGAGATAAAATAAAATGATTAATAAGAATTAGGATGCTTCCTTATTTAGGTCGTAAGTAGTAGGTAGTGGCTAGTCATTATGCCTGTTATAACAAGTGGGAAAAAAAACCAGATAAATTGCAAAATTCATGTTTCTCAAAACATCAGAGGGTTGTGGATGTAAAGAGGAATAGGTGAACTACATCTAGGCACAGAAAAGCCTTTCTTGGGTGAACTGAGTTTGTTGGCCATTTTATTCCCCAAGAATATTTGCCAAATCCGGGTGAAGGTTGAGATTTAGACTTGGCATAAGCCGAAGGATTTTCTTAAGGAATGAGAAGCCACATAGCCATGTCAACTGGCATGAAAGACCTAAGTCTAGTAATGCTCAAAACACATGGCCAGTTTTTCCCAGGGCACGAAGATGGTGTGTCTGGGCTGTAACGACAGTGAAACCTCCCATTCCCGTGGTACCTGGGGAGAAGTCTCTCCTGGGGCACAGGGTCTTCAACAATATCTTTCAGTTTCACTCCTGAGACACTTGACACCAGAATGCACTGAACCTGCCCAGAGGTGCAATCTGGCCCTGCCCCCTGCTAATTGGCTGGGGACATCAGCTGCACACACTATATCTACAACAGAGGGAAGTGTGAGCCCCCTCTTAGGAAACAGCATAAACTTCTGTCGGTACTTCCTTTATGGACAAGGTGCAGCACACGAAAAGAGACCAAGAAGAGGCTGAAAAATCTGACGGAGAGTAAAGTGCAAGGACAAGCGGTACAAGGACATCCCAACGCTGGAGCTAGAATTGGGCAGGTTTACAATCAGCCTGGACACTGCAGAAGACAAGGCTGGGAAACCTTAAGATGGGTTGATAGAAAATACACAAACTCAGACTCAGGGAGGAAAAAGGAATGAGGCAAACAGGACAGAGCAAAGAGACGTGTGGAACAGTCACACGGCGGCTGTGCATGTAACTGGAGCCCAAGGAGAGGAGCCGAACGAAGCAGGGCAATATTTTGAAGACAGTGGCTGAGAACTTTCCAAAATTGACGAAAGATTCCAACCCACATATTAAAAAATCTCTAGGTAGAGGACATAACAAAGAAAGCCACATCTAGGCACAATAGAGTCAGACTTCTGAAAAAGGAAAAACGGGGGTGCTGGGTCTCTAGGCTGTGAGGGATCCAGCCCTCGGGGGAAAGGCGGAAAGCCGGGCTCAGCCTTTGGATTCCCAGGCAGCAAGGGGCACCAAAGGCCCTGGAGAGTCAGGAGCGCTGGGCCAGGCAAGGCCTCTGCTGGTCCTGACTATCCGGAGCCCACCTGTGGGGTTCAAATGAGGTAGAAGACATGAAGAGTGTGGAAGGTGCTTGAGGAGATGGTACCCAAAGGTGCCCCCAAGGCGGTGTCATCCTTTTGTAAGCCAACAGCGACTTGGCGGGACAGGCACCAGTGAGTGAATCTGGGTACCCCAACCCCCAGACAGATGCCCCAGTCCCCAGACAGGTGCTTCAGACGTCCCAGAGGTGGGACTTCCTTAGACAACTCCTGATGCCCGCCCCACATCCCCCCTTTAGGTGAGCCAGCAGGGTGCGTGCTGACTCTTGCCACCGAGCACCAGGCGCGTCTTACTGAAGGAGGGAGTAGTACTGCTCTGTCAGGTCCTTCCACTCGTCTTCCGTGAGGCCCCTGGTGGAGTCCTCAGAGACGTCGATGCCCTCATGCTCCAGCTGCCTCAGGTAGGCCCGGCACACCTGGCACGCAGTGTCCACGAGCTGTCCTGAGAGGCCCGTGAGCTTGGATTCGGCATTCTCGGAAGCTGAAACCCAAGCACAGGATGTGAGTGGGGACCACCTGGGGCACTGCACAAAAACCACCCCAGCCCTCTGAGCGTTCTCTGGGCAGCCAACCCGGGCTCCAAGCACGCCTCCCCCCGCTGCACACACCCTCCAACCAGACTCAGCCCCACGGGCGACCATGCAGCACCACTTCCAAACTTGCTACAAAACCTGTACTTTTCTGAGCACACACTGTGTAGTCAGTAAGTACTTGGGCGGGCGATCCTGCCTGATGCCCGCAAGCCTGTGCGCGCTTGGTGGCTGCCTGCGTCCGACCTCTTATGCAGCATCTCATGCTCCTGGGACCCGTGGGTCTCAGGAAGCACTGAGTGCAGGGAGTTCTCCCGTCCAGGTAAGAGCAAACCTCCAGGAACCCAGCTCCCACACAAGGCAGCCTGGCCCCCTGGTCCCCAAAGGAGAATGAGCTGGCAACCAGTAACTGTCTGGGTGGTTACGGGGTAGGAGCCCGGAGGGACTAGGAGGCTTGGAAGGTGTACAAAACCGTCTCCACAAATGTGAGGGGGGCTGGGAGGCGGGGGCTGAGGCATCGCAGACCCAGGACCTCAGCGGTTGTGGACCCAGGAGAAAGTGCTGTGGTTCACCCAGTTGCCGCGGAGATCACAGTATGTGTTTTTAAACTGTATGGAGGTGAATTTTTTCACAGAACATAAAAATAGTCGTTTTAAAGTGAAAATTTGCACTTCTGTTTTCTGGTCAGGCATAGAAGGAGCCTGGAAGTTGCCAATCCATCCTAACAAGTAAAAAGTAAAACTGAAAAATCAACAACTCTTCTTTGCTCCATCAGAGAACTGAGGTCACAAGACAAACTGCTGCCCCCCCCCCCCCAGTCGCAGAGAAAGTCAGGCTGATGCAGAGAATCACAACTCACTGGATCAAAAACCCTAAGCAGAAACCTCCCCGGACACCAAAACCAGGAGAGAAAAACTCGAGCTCTAACTGATGAACTGCTGAAGGCTCAGTGTGGACAAATCTGAGTCAAAAACCCCAGAAGGGTCAGTTTGGGGGGCGGGGGGGCATGTTTTTGTCATTCTTACCTCCAGGAATTTGACCTGGTTCTCACCATGAATATGGGAGAAAATGCCCCCTGCTTCTGGCAAGAAAGGAAGGTGACCATCCCTAAAGTTGTCAGACCATTCTGTTCTTAACAAGGCCTGTCCTCAGGAGCAAGTGTTACCCAGAGCCTGACCCGCTCCAGCCCCTCCAGCCATCCTGCCCACCAAAGGGGTAAAGACGGAGGAGTACTAGTGAAGCTCCCAGTCCAGGGACACAGGCTCACTAAAGACTCAGCCCTCATCACAGGACTACAGAACACTGTATCAGATCAAAAAAAAAGGAGGGGGGATTTTTTTTGCCAGTAGACCTGCTAAGAAATGTTGTTTTCCAGAGAGAAGGAAAATAATATAGGCCAGAGCCACATAAAGAAAGGAAGAGCATTAGAGAAGGAATGAATGAAGGCAAAAAAAAACTTTTCTTATTTATTTTTCTTATTCTTATTTCTCATAAGAATATTTTTGTTATTCTCAATTGATCTGACAGAACAATAATAATTACTATTAAAATAATAACAGCAGCCATGTATTCAATGATTACAGCTCATGGAAAAGTGACATGAATGGCAGCAATGATACAAGGCCCAGGAGGGAGGAACTAGGAACATTTTGTTATTACAAAAATATTGTGCTATGGTGAGGTGGTACGGCGTTACTTGAAAAACAGTTGGATTTGTTGTAAACGTCTATTGCAAACTCTAGGGTAACCACTAAAAATACATGAAAGGAAGTACAACTGCTATGCTCAAAGAGGAGAGAAAATGGGGCGCTTGGGTGGCTCAGTTGGTTACGCATCCAACTCGTGGTTTTGGCTCAGGTCATGGTCTCGGAGCTCCGTGATGGGCTGCACTGTAGAGTCCGCTTGGGATTCTCTCTCCCTCTCCCTCTACTCCTCCCCCACACTCACACACGCTCTCTCTCTTTAAAAAAAAAAAAAAAGGGAGGGGCACCTGGGTGGCTCAGTCATTAAGCGTCTGCCTTCAGCTCCCAGGGTCCTGGGATCGAGCCCCGCATCAGGCTCCCTGCCCCACGGGGAGCCTGCTTCTCCGTCTCCCACTCCCCCTGCTCGTGTTCCCTCTCTCGCTGTGTCTCTCTCTGTCAAATAAATAAGTAAAATCTTTAAAAAAATTTAAAAATTTTTTAAAAGGAGAGAAAATGAAATCATATGAAATGCTCAATTAAAACCATAAAAGGCAGAAAAAGAGTGGAAGGAAAAACAGGAAGAAAGACCAAGGACAACAAATAGAAAACAGTAACAAATGTGTAGATGTTTATCCAACTGTATCAATAATCACTTAAAACGTCAATAGCCTGAAAACACCAACTAAAAGCAATTGTACGGTGGATAAAAAATCAGACCCAATTGTACATTTTCAACAAGAAACCCACATTAAATATGAAGACACTTATAGATTGTGAGTACAGGGATGGAGAAAGTATGTCACATGAGACTAATCAAAAGAAAGCAAGAGTACGTGCATTGATTTCAGAAAGAGCAGACTTCAGAGCAAGGAAACTACCAGGAATAAAGAGAACATTACATAATGATAAAAGGATCAATACTATAATAAGACATAACAATCTTTAATGTATAGGCACCCAAAAATAGAGCATCAAAATACGTGAAGCAAAAAGTGATAGAATTGCATGAACAAATTCATTACCACAGTTAGAGACTTTAATACCCTCCGTCAGTACTGGATGGATCCAGCAGGCAGAAAATCAGGACACAGTAGAACTCAACAACACCATCAATCAAAGGGATGTAATTGATGTCTGCAGGCTACTTCATCCAACAATTGCAGAACACACATTCTTCTCAAGTTCACATAGAACATTCACCAAGTTAGACCACATCCTGTGTCATAAAATACCCGTTAGCAAATTTTTTTATTTTCTATTGTTATGTTAATCACCATACATTACATCATTAGTTCTTGATGTAGTGTTCCATGATTCATTGTTTGTGCATAACACCCAGGGCTCCACGCAGAACGTGCCCTCTTTAATACCCGTCACCAGGCTAACCCATCCCCCCACCCCCTCCCCTCTAGGACCCTCAGTTTGTTTCTCAGAGTCCATCGTCTCTCATGGTTCGTCTCCCCCTCCGATTTCCACCCCTTCATTCTTCCCCTCCTGCTCTCTTCTTCTTCTTCTTTTTTTCTCTTAACATATATTTCATTATTTGTTTCAGAGGTACAGATCTGTGATTCATCAGTCTTGTACAATTCACAGCGCTCACCGTAGCACATACCCTCCCCAAAGTCTATCATCCAGCCACCCCATCCCTCCCACCCCCCCAGCACTCCAGCAACCCTCAGTTTGTTTCCTGAGATTAAGAATTCCTCATATCACTGAGGTCATAGGATACATGTCTTTCTCTGATTGACTTATTTCACTCAGCATAACACCCTCCTGTTCCATCCACGTCGTTGCAAATGGCAAGATCTCATTCCTTTTGATGGCTGCATAATATTCCATTGTGTATATATACCACCTCTTCTTTATCCATTCATCTGTCGATGGGCATCTTGGCTCTTTCCACAGTTTGGCTATTGTGGACATTGCTGCTATAAACATTGGGGTGCACGTACCCCTTCGGGTCCCTACATTTGTATCTTTGGGGTAAATACCCAGTAGTGCAATTGCTGGATCGAATGGTAGCTCTAATTTCAACTCTTTGAGGAACTTCCATACTGTTTTCCAGAGTGGTTGCACTGGCTTGCATTCCCACCAACAGTGTAGGAGGGTTCCCCTTTCTCCGCATCCCCGCCAACATCTGTCGTTTCCTGACTTGTTAATTTTAGCCATTCTGACGAGTGTGAGGTGGTATCTCATTGAGGTTTTGATTTGGAGTTCCCTGATGCCGAGCGATGTTGAGCACTTTTTCATGTGTCTGTTGGCCATTTGGATGTCTTCCTTGGAAAAATGTCTGTTCATGTCTTCTGCCCATTTCTTGATTGGATTATTTGTTCTTTGGGTGTTGAGTTTGATAAGTTCTTTATAGATTTTGGATACTAGCCCTTTATCGGATATGTCATTTGCAAATATTTTCTCCCATTCTGTCGGTTGTCTTTTGGTTTTGTGGACTGTTTCTTTTGCTGTGCAAAAGCTTTTTATCTTGATGAAATCCCAATAGTTCATTGTTGCCCTTGCTTCCCTTGCCTTTGGCGATGTTTCTAGGAAGAAGTTGCTGCGGCTGAGGTCGAAGAGGTTGTTGCCTGTGTTCTCCTTTAGGATTTTGATGGACTCCTGTCTCACATTTAGGTTTTCAGCCATTTGGAGTCTATTTTTGTGTGTGGTGTAAGGAAATGGTCCATTTTCATTCTTCTGCATGTGGCTGTCCAATTTTCCCAACACCATTTGTTGAAGAGACTGTTTTTTTGCCATTGGACATTCTTTCCTGCTTTGTCAAAGATGAGTTGACCATAGAGTTGAGGGTCCATTTCTGGGCTCTCGATTCTGTTCCATTGATCTATGTGTCTGTTTTTGTGCCAGTACCATACTGTCTTGATGATGACAGCTTTGTAATTGAGCTGGAAGTCTGGAATTGTGATGCCGCCAGCTTTGCTTTGCTTTTTCAACATTCCTCTGGCTATTCGGGGTCTCTTCTGGTTCCATACAAATTTTAGGATTATTTGTTCCATTTCTTTGAAAAAAGTGAATGGTATTTTGGTGGGGATTGCATTGAATGTGTAGATTGCTCTAGGTAGCATAGACATCTTCACAATGTTTGTTCTTCCAATCCATGAGCATGGAATGTTTTTCCATTTCTTTGTGTCTTCCTCCATTTCCTTCATGAGTATTTTATAGTTTTCTGAGTACAGATCCTTTGCCTCTTTGGTTAGATTTATTCCTAGGTATCTTATGGTTTTGGGTGCAATTGTAAATGGGATCAACTCCTTAATTTCTCTCTCTTCCGTCTTGTTGTTGGTGTATAGGAATGCCACTGATTTCTGTGCATTGATTTTATATCCTGCTACTTTACTGAATTCCTGTATGAGTTCTAGCAGTTTTGGGGTGGAGTCTTTTGGGTTTTCCACGTACAGTATCATATCATCTGCAAAGAGTGAGAGTTTGACTTCCTCTTTGCCGATTTGGATGCCTTTGATTTCTTTTTGTTGTCTGATTGCTGTGGCTAGGACTTCTAATACTATGTTGAATAGCAGTGGTGAGAGTGTACATCCCTGCCGCGTTCCTGACCTTAGGGGAAAGGCTCTCAGTCTTTCCCCATTGAGAATGATATTCGCTGTAGGTTTTTCATAGATGGCTTTTATGATATTGAGGAATGTACCCTCTATCCCTATACTCTGAAGAGTTTTGATCAAGATGCTGTACTTTGTCAAATGCTTTTTCTGCATCTATTGAGAGGAACATATGACTCTTGTTCTTTCTTTTGTTAATGTATTGTACCACGTTGATTGAGTGCGGATGTTGAACCAACCTTGCAGCCCAGGGATAAATCCCACTTGGTTGTGGTGAATAATCCTTTTAATGTACTGTTGGATCCTACTGGCTAGTATTTTGGTGAGAATTTTCGCATCCATGTTCATCAAGGATATTAGTCCGTAATTCTTTTTGATGGGGTCTTTGTCTGGTTTTGGGATCAAGGTAATGGTGGCCTCATAAAATGAGTTTGGAAGTTTTCCTTCCATTTCTACTTTTTGGAACAGTTTCAGGAGAATAGGTATTAATTCTTCTTGAAATGTTTGGTAGAATTCCCCTGGGAAGCCGTCTGGCCCTGGACTTTTGTTTGTTGGGAGATTTTTGATGACTGCTTCAATTTCCTTAGTGGTTCTAGGTCTGTTCAGGTTTTCTATTTCTTCCTGGTTCAATTTTGGTAGTTGACACATCTCTAGGAATGCATCCATTTCTTCCAGGTTATCTAATTTGCTGCCATAGAGTTGCTCATAATATGTTCTTATAATTGTTTGTATTTCTTTGGTGTTGGTTGTGATCTCTCCTCTTTCATTCATGATTTTGTTGATTTGGGTCATTTCTCTTTTCTTTTTGATCAGTCTGGCCAGGGGTTTATCAATCTTGTTAATTCTTTCAAAGAACCAGCTCCTAGTTTCGTTGATCTGTTCTACTGTTCTTTTGGTTTCTATTTCATTGATTTCTGCTCTGATCTTTATGATTTCCCTTCTCCTGCTGGGTTTAGGCTTTATTTGCTGTTTTTTCTCTAGCTCCTTTAGGTGTAGGGTTAGGTTGTGTATTTGAGACCTTTCTTGTTTCTTGAAAAAGGCTTGTATTGGTATATACTTTCCTCTTAGGACTGCCTTTGGTGCATCCCAAAGATTTTTGAACAGTTGCGTTTTCATTTTCATTGGTTTCCATGAATTTTTTTAATTCTTCTTTAATTTCCTGGTTGACCCACTCATTCTTAAGTAGGATGCTCTTTAGCCTCCATGTATTTGAGTTCTTTCCGACTTTCCTCTTGTGATTGAGTTCTAGTTTCAAAGCATTGTGGTCTGAAAATATGCAGGGAATAATCCCAATCTTTTGGTACCAGTTGAGACCTGATTTGTGACCTAGGATGTGATCTATTCTGGAGAATGTTCCATGGGCACTAGAGAAGAATGTGTATTCCGTTGCTTTGGGATGGAATGTTCTGAATATGTCTGTGAAGTCCATTTGGTCCAGTGTGTCATTTAAAGTCTTTATTTCCTTGTTGATCTTTTGCTTAGATGATCTGTCCATTTCAGTCAGGGGGGTGTTAAAGTCCCCCACTATTATTGTATTGTTGTCAATGTGTTTCTTTGCTTTTGTTATTAATTGCCTTATATAATTGGCTGCTCCCATGTTCGGGGCATAGATATTTACAATTGTTAGATCTTCTTGTTGGATAGACCCTTTAAGTAGGATATAGTGTCCTTCCTCATCTCTTATTACAGTCTTTGTTTTAAAATCTAGTTTGTCTGATATAAGGATTGCCACCCCAGCTTTCTTTTGGTGTCCATTAGCATGGTAAATGGTTTTCCACCCCCTCACTTTCAATCTGGGGGTGTCTTTGGGTCTAAAATGAGTCTCTTGCAGACAGCATATGGATGGGTCTTGTTTTTTAATCCAATCTGATAGCCTGTGTCTTTTGATTGGGGCATTTAGCCCATTTACATTCAGGGTAACTATTGAAAGATATGAATTTAGTGCCATTGTATTGCCTGTAAGGTGACTGTTACTGTATTTTGTCTGTGTTCCTTTCTGGTCTATGCTGCTTTTAGGCTCTCTCTTTCCTTAGAGGACCCCTTTCAATATTTCTTGGAGGGCTGGTTTCATGTTTGCAAATTCCTTTAGTTTTTGTTTATCCTGGAAGCTTTTTATCTCTCCTTCAATTTTCAATGACAGCCTAGCTGGATATAGTATTCTTGGCTGCATATTTTTCTCATTTAGTGCTCTAAAGATATCATGCCAGTCCTTTCTGGCCTGCCAGGTCTCTGTGGATAGGTCTGTTGCCAATCTAATGTTTCTACCATTGTAGGTTACATATCTCTTCTCCCGAGCTGCTTTCAAGATTTTCTCTTTGTCTCTGAGACTCATAAGTTTTACTATTAGATGTCGGGGTGTTGACCTATTTTTATTGATTTTGAGAGGGGTTCTCTGTGCCTCCTGGATTTTGAGGCCTGTTTCCTTCCCCACATTAGGGAAGTTCTCTGCTATAATTTGCTCCAATATACCTTCTGCCCCTCTCTGTCTTTCTTCTTCTTCTGGGATCCCAATTACTCTAATGTTGTTTCATCCTTTCATTATCGCTTATCTCTCGAATTCTGCCCTTGTGATCCAGTAGTTGTTCTTCTCTCCTTTTCTCAGCTTCTTTATTTTCCATCATTTTGTCTTCTGTATCGCTGATTCTCTCTTCTGCCTCATTTATCCTAGCAGTTAGTGCCCCTATTTTTGATTGCACCTCATTAATAGCCTTTTTGATTTTGACTTGGTTAGATTTTAGTTCTTTTATTTCTCAGAGAGGGTTTCTCTAATAACTTCCACGCTTTTTGCAAGCCCAGCTAGTATCTTTAAAGTCATGATTCTGAACTCTAGGTCCGACATCGTACTAATGTCCGTATTGAGTAGGTCCCTGGCAGACGATACTACCTCTTGTTCTTTTTGCTGAGGTGATTTTTTTCATCTTGTCATTTTGTCCAGAGGAGAATAGATGAATGAGAGAACAAAATGCTAACAGGTTAACAATGTCCCGAGAAAATATACTCTAAACAAATCAGAAAAGACCTGAAACCAAGGGAAAAGAAAGGAAAAGAAAGAAAAAGAAAAAGATAAAGACAAACAAAAACAAAACAAAAAAAAACAGAATATGATCAAATATGATCAGGCTGGTGCATAGATCAGTGTCACACAGTAGATTTTGGGTGTATTTTGGTCTGTTAGAGGAAAGTGCCTCCTAAAATTTTAAAGAAAGAAAAACTTATATATGTACAAAATAAGGGTTGATATGATGAAGGGATGGAATATGACTGTAAAGATGAAAATTATAAAAAATTTTAAAAAAGGAATTGATAAGAAGGTGTTTGAAAAAAGAAAGAAGAGGATTTAAAAAAAAAGAAGGAAAGAAAGAAAAAAAAGGGGAGAGAACGTGATCAGGCAGGAGACAAGAACAAAGCCATACACTAGAGATTTAGGGTATATTTTGATATGTTAGAAGAAACTATATCTCAAAATTTTAAAGAGAGAACAACTTATATGCCAAAAATAAGGGTTATTACTATGAAGGGATAGAATATGACTCTAAAAATGAAAAATTAAAAAATTTTTTTTAAAAATGGATTCATAAGATGTTGGTTGAAAAAGGGAAAAAGAAAAATTCAAAAAAAAAGACAGTTAAAAAAATTAATTTTGAAAGACTAATGAATCATGGTAAAAAAAAGCCATGAATTCTTTGTGCAGTATTCTCCTAGCGCTGGAGTTCTGCCGTTCTCCTTGATCGGTAAACTTGGTCTTGGCTTGCTGGCTGCTCCTGCTTATCATCTGGGGGAGGGGCCTGTTGCCATGGTTCCCAAATGTCTTTGCTGGAGGCGGAATTGCCCCGCCCTTGTCGGTCCGGGCTAAGCAAGCTGCTCGGGTTTGCTCTCAGGAGCTTTTGTTCCCTGCAAGCTTTCCGTACAGGTTTGGAGGACGAGAGTGAAAATGGCGGCTCCCAATCTCCGCCCCGGAGGAGCCAAGAACTCGGGGCCCCGCTCCTCAGTGCGCCCCCAGAGAAAAGCAGTCAGTCACTCCCGTGTCCCCGGTCTCCGGCCGCACTCCGTGTTCACCCGGCCTGTGACCGAGCGTTTCTATCTCTGGCACCCGACCCCGCGTGGAGTCTCCAAACCCAGCAGATCCCTGTGGTGCGCTCCCGCGCCGCTCCTCCCGGGGGAGGAAGGGGAGTCTCTCTGAATCTGCCGCTTGTCGGGTCCCCGCTGGAGGAGCAGTGGCCCGACTGGGCCGCGGATCACAGTTTATGGCCACCCCGAGCTGAGAGCCCGCACCTTGGCTCCGTCTCTGCAGCCGGCTTCCCCGCTCCGATCCCTGGGAGCTCTGCCGCACTCAGGCACCCCCGGTCTCTCTGTGACCCCGAGGGTCCTGAGACCACACTGTCCCACGAGGGTTCCACCCCCCGCTTAGCCACTGGAGTGACGTCCCTCAGCGGAACCGACTTCTAAAAGTTCCGATTTTGTGCTCCGTGGCTCTAGCACTTGCCAGAAGTGGCCGACGGAGGCCCCCTCCCCTGCCGTCTATCTTCCCAAATATCGCCTCGGATTCACTTCTCCGCACGTCCTACCTTCCAGAAAGTGGTTCAGAGAGTTGTTGCTATTCTTTTCTTTGATCTCCTGTTGAGTTCGTAGCTGTTCAGAATGGTTTGATCCCTATCCAGCTGAATTCCTGAGACCAGACGAAATCCAGGTCTCCTACTCCTCTGCTATCTTGCTCCCTTCCCCATCCCCCCGTTAGCAAATTTAAAAGAATAGGAATCATACAATATCTGTTCTTAGACCAAAATAAAACTAAACTAGAAACGAATAAAAGAAAATTTCCCAAATACTTGGAGATTAAATAACATACATCTAAATAACACATGGGTCAAATAAAAAAAAATCTCAAGAAAAAATTTTTAATATTTTGAACCAAATGAAAATGAAAAAATTTTGATGGTGCAATGAAAGCAGTGTAGAGGGAAATGTACAGCTTTCAGTGAATGCATACATTAGAAAAGAAGAAAGATCTAAGATCAATTATCTAAGCTTCCTCCTGAGGAAACTAAAAAAAGGAAGAAAGAATCAAATCCAAAATAAGCAGAGGAAAATAAACAATAATTAGAGCAGAAATCAATAAATTGAAAACAAGAAATAATAGAGAAAATAAGCTGGTTCTTTGAAAAGATCAATGAAATTAATAAACCTTTAGCCAGGCTAACTAAAAAGAAAGTTTAGAGGATGTAAATTGCTAATATCATAAAAGAAAGAAGAGACATCATTATAGATCTCATGGACATAAAAAGATAATAAAGGAATACTATGAACTCTATGCACACAAATTTGATAATCTAGGTGAAACAGACCAATTTATTGAAAGACACAACCTGCCAAAACTCATACAAAAAGAAATGGGCAATCTGAATAGGCGTGTATCTATTAAAAATGTTGAATCAATAACTAATAACCTTCTAAAACAGAAAGCACCAGGTTCAAATGGGTTCACTGGTGAATTCTGCCAAACATTTAAGGAGGAAATTATACCAATTCTATTCAATCTCAGTGGATAGAAACAGAGAGCATACTTTCTACCTCATTATTTGAGGTTAGCATTTCCCTAATACCAAAACCAGAGAAAGACACGAGAAAAGAAAACTATAGACCAAAATCATTCATGAACATAGATGCAAAAATCCTCACCAAAATAGTAGCAAGACAAATTCAATAATGAATACAAAGAATCATATACCATATCAAATGGGATTTATGTCAGATATCAAAACTGGTTTGACATTAGAAAATCAATTAATTTAATCTGTTACAATCATAGGCTAAAGAAGAAAAATTCATGATCATATCAATAGATGCAGAAAAAGCATTTGACAAAATTAAACTCTCATTCATGATAAAAGATCTCGGCAAGCTAGGAATAGAGAGGAACTTCTTCAGCTTGATAAAGAATATATACGGGGCACCCGGGTGACTCAGTCAGTTGAACGTCCAACTCTTGGTTTTGGCTCAGGCCATGATCTCAAGAAAATTTTTTAGTTGTTTAAAAATTAAAGCCCCCCAAAATTAAAGCCCTCAGGCTCCACGCTCAGTGTGGATTCTGCTAAAGATTATCTCCCTTTCTCTCTCCCTTTGCTCCTCCCCCTTCTCTCTCTCTAAAATAAATAAGTAAAATCTTTAAAAAAAAAAAAAAAAGGAGAATAGGGCGCCTGGGTGGCTCAGTTGGTTGGGCGACTGCCTTCGGCTCAGGTCATGATCCTGGAGTCCTGGGATCGAGTCCCACGTCGGGCTCCCTGCTCAGCGGGGAGTCTGCTTCTCCCTCTGACCCTCTTCCCTCTCGTGCTCTCTATCTCTCATTCTCTCTCAAATAAATAAAATCTTAAAAAAATAAAAAATAGAAAAGGAGAATATATACAAAAAAAACCCTATAGCTAACACTATATTTAATGATGAGAAACTAGAACCTTACACTCTAAAATCAAGAGGAAGGCAGGACCTCCTCCCTCTCACCAGTTTTTTTTTCCAACATTGTACTGGAAATCCTAGCCAATGCAATAAGGCAAGAAAATAATATAAAAGGCATACAGATTGGGAAGGAAGAAATAAAACTGTCTTTATTCACAGATGACATGATTATCTGTGTATAAAATCTGAAAGAATTGACAAAAAAATCCTCGTGGAACTAATAAATGATTATAGTCAATCACTTTCCTACACACCAGAAATGAATCATTGGAATTTGAAATTTAAAACACAATACCATTTACATTAGCAGCCCCCAAATTAAATATATAAATAAATAAATCTAACAAAGTCTATATGAAGAAAACTACAAAAATATGATAACTGAGATCAAAGGAGGACTACATTAATGGTGAGATATTCTATGTTCATGAATAGTTTTCATTGTCAAGATGTCAGTTCTTCCCTACTCAATCTATAAATTCAATACAATCCCAGCAAGGCATTTTATGGATGTTGACAAACTGATTCTCAAGTTTATATGAAGAGTAAAAATATCCAGAATAGCCAACCCAATATTGAAGGAGAAGAACAAATTGGAGAATTGACACTATTCAACTTCAAGTCTTACCACAAATCTACTGTAATCAAGAGAGTGTGGTATTCATAAAATAATAGATCACTGGAACAGAATAAAGAGCCCAGAAATAAACCTACAAAAATATGATCAACTGATCCTTGACAAAGGAGCAAAGACAATATAATGGGAAAAAGTGGTCTTTTCAACAAGTGATGCTGGAACGGGTGCAAAAAAAAAAAAAAAGAATCTAGACACAGATCTTACGTCCTTCCTAGAAATTAATTCAAAATGGATCATATACCCAAGTGTGAAACACAAAAATATAAAACTCCTAGAAGATAGCACAGGAGACCACCAAGATGAACCTGGGTGCGGTGATAACTTTTTAGATACAACCCCAAAGGCATGGTCCATGAAAGAAATACTTGGTAAGCTGGACTTCATTAAAGTTAAAAACTTCTGCTCCATGAAAGACAGTCAAGAAGATGAGAAGACAGCCACAGACTTGGAGAAAATATTTGCCACAGACACATCTGTTATCCAAAATACACACACACACACTCCCTCTTAAACCTCAACAATAAAAAAATTTAAAACAGCAGGGAAGCTGAACAGATTTCTCACCAAAGAATATATTTACAGATGGCAAAGAAGTATATTAAGAGATGCTCAACATCATACGTCACCAGGGAACTGCCAATGAAAACAATAAGGTGCCACTGCACATCTGTCAGAACGGCCAAAATCCAGAGCACCACCGCCACCAAACACGGGGGGCGTGAGGAGCGGTGCTCGCCGACAGTGGGAAGGCAGAATGACACAGCCGCTGTGGAAGGCAGCTTGGTTGTTTCTTACCAAAACATACTCTTACCACGGTATCCAGCAATCATGCTCTTTGGTGTTTACCCAAATGAGTTGAAAATTTACACCTATACAAAAACCTGTATACAGATGTTTACAGCAGCTTTACTCATAATTGCCCGACCAAGACGTCCTTCAGTAGGTGAATGAATAAACAAGCCAGACAATGGACCCTCCAGACAATGAGCTACCAAACCGTGAAGTTTGGAGGAACCTTGAATGCATAACCCTGAGCGAAAGAAGCCAATCAGCAAAGGCTACGTTTGTACGATTCCAACCGGAGGACATTCTGGAAAAGGCAGAACTACGGAGACAGGAAAAGGGCCGGGGGGCCAGGAGCTGGGGAGGAGAGAGGAACAGGGGAGAGCACAGGGTGTGGAGGGCAGTGAAGTGACTCTGTGGGACGCCATAAAGGTGGGTCCGTCCCTTACACGGTTCTCCAAACCCACACAACGCCCCGCACAAGAGTGAACCTCAAGGCCAGCTGTGGTCTGCGTGACAGTGACGTGTCAACGTAGGTTCACTGATCCTAACAAACGCACCACCGGTGGGGGTGGTGATAGTAGAGGAGGTTGGGGGGGCAGGGCGTGTATGGGAAATCCCTGTACCTTCTGCTCAACTGGACTGTGAACCTAAAAATGCTCTGAGAAAGTGAACAACAAAATACTTATTTGGGTTTTGTAGGCCTAATGCCACGTGGCCCTACACCACGCAGGAAAGCCATTCCCTGTCACCCTCTTCTGTGGGGCAGGGGACAACACCGCCCTGGACACATGGCCCCACTGATCCTCCTGGCACAGCCCTCCCTGCACGGTGTAGCCTCAGGCCCCCCACACACCTTTCTTGTTGCCAGAGCCCGGCTCGCAGGCCTCCCCCTTGATGCTGGGTTTGCCTCTGCTGTAGTTCTGGTGGCTGACCACCCACTTGAGGATGCTGGAGGCCACTGTGCGCCGGAAGTCATCTGAAAGGACACCAAGGCCTCGCCTCCTCTGCGGGCGCTGGGGACCAGGGACCTCGGCCAGCACCAGCTGTCCTCAGCCTTGGTGCCCCACAGCCTGCAGCGGCCTCCCTTCCTGCCCTCACCGCCTCGAGGGGCCGTTCACTCTGCCCTCAGCCCGTGCTTCCAACCTGGTCCTGCTCCCTCCTGCTCCTCTGCAGATGGGAGTCTAATATACCTCCACCTGCACATCCCTCCCTGCCTCCCTCCTGCTCTCCGCCCCCCACCCAGGGCCAAGTCCATGGAGGCCACGTGCTTGTCCTTGTCCAGGCTCCCTGTGCCCTCAGCCCTGCACCAGAGGACGGAAGCCCCTTGCAGACACACGAGGACCCTCCCCATCCCAGGAGGCTCTCTGGACCTCCTTGGACATGCTGGCTTCCACGGCTCCCGGTGTGGATGGCCAGAGGGGCCCTGCCACACCCACCTGGCACGGAAGGCAGCTCTGGGTCCCACAGACCCAAGCTTGGGGCTGGCCTGGCTCCGAGTGCTCTTGGGCCAGGAGAGGCGGCCTGCATCCCCATGAGCGAGCCCACGCTCTGAGGCCTGCCTTAGCCAATTCCACTCCCATGCATGCCCTCTGGGAGGTCTGCAGGAAATTCTGGTACCTTCTCACCGAAACCAAACCAAAGCCTGCTCCTTGCTCATCTCAGCAGAGAAGGCCCCACCTGCCGGCCAAGCAGTTGCTGCCTCCTTGGAAATACCCAGAATCTGCGCTCCCTTCCCCAGCTCCTCCAGGGCCCAGAGCTTCTCACCGGAGTCTCCTTCCACCAGAACAAACGCCCCTGAGCTTGCCCACCAACTCCTAGCCCCTGTGCCCTGTGGGCACGCAGGCACATGGCCTCCTCCAGCCTGGTCCCTTCAGACCTCCCTCCCTCCGGGCCTCACCAGTACCCCTTCTCTGAGATGCCCCTGCCCACCACCCTCCCCTCCACTGCACTTCTCACCTCCAGCCCCCGTGGACCCTGCCTTGTTCTGCCTGCGCCTGTTTGCTTCTGGGAGCCCCAGAGTGGGGTCAAGACATACGGCACAGGTGCTGGTAGATGCCACATCTCCACGGCCCCCAGATCAGGCGCTCAGAAAACACGGTCACCCCCAAATGAACACTGCCCACCTGCTCTGACCTTCACTTTCTGTCTCTCTCTCTCTTGGCAGGTCAAACCAGGAATCCTCCCTCTGTCCTCAGGCCAGAGTCCGTGGCCCACAGGTGCTCAGACCTGGGTCCCAGGACCAACCCCACGCAGACCTCCCCCAGAAACCCAATCAGAACCAAGCTCCTGACACGCGGCTCCACAGCCTCCATCAGCCTCCACCAGCCTCCACGCAGCCTCCCATGCCATGCTGCCCATGGAAGTGTCTGGACCAGCCCTCACCCCTCAAAATGGAGCCGAGCCCCTGGGCCTTGGGACAGGACCAGGCTGTCTGTCATTACCTCCCACCAGTCCCCAGCCCTGCAGCTGTGGCCCAGCCCACCTCCCTTCCAAAGGTTCCTGCAGCCCTTCAGTGGGAGGTAGGCCACAGAGGGGCCCTGACACCAGGTGGTCTCCGCCTCTGGCCATTGACTTACCCAGGAATTCCTGCTTCTCACTCTCAGTGCAGAGGCCGTAACAGCGGGGGAAGAAGGAGTCAGGGTTGGCTTGGACGTACCATGGCAGGCTCCTCATGTTCACACACAGCCCGATCTCCAGAGACAGCGGCACGTTAGGCCCCCACAGGCCACCTGCTGGTCCCCTCAGACCAGCCTGAACACCTACAGGTCTGGCTGGCGGCACCTGCTCCAAGGAGCTCTTGGAGCAGACTCCCCCCCAGAGTAGACCCCCCCCCGGCCTCCGTGCCCCTCCTGCCCCCAGCCAGCTGGTTCAAATAACAGGGTGACCCCTGTGCAGGCCAGGGCCATCTGAGGGCACAGGGTGGTAGGTCCCACCTTTATCTCCCAGGTTCCCCAACTGGTGCTGGGCCCAGCAAGCTTCTGGGCACACTCACCACAGGCCCCATTTGGGAAAAAGTGCCCAGTGCCCCCCGTGAGAGGCAGTGCCTGCTGCCTGCTGGGCACACTGGTGGCCATGCTACATGGGGGCCTCTGTGGGGAGCCCAACCCGACTGGGCCACCTGCAGCTATTGCCCGCACCCTGAAGGAGGCCAGCAGCTGAGGCCGGGTGAGGATGCATGGGGCCAGACCCTCCACAGGGAGCCCTGGGGGTGGTGCGAGCCTCACCCCGACCCCCGTGTCGTCCTTGCCTGTTGGGGGAATGGTCTCCTTGTTGCCCAGAAGCCCCTCTCCCCAAGCTCTCCTGCCTGGGTACAGGCAGGCCTGTCCACCCTGGGCTGACCCCACCCCTGAACCTCAGCCCTCAGAGTCGCGGGAGGGGGCCGTGGGACCAAAGGGCGGTGAGTACAGGAGGTGCCCACGCCGCCTGCAGCCAGAAGGCCCTGTGCAGGGGGGAGGCGGCCTGGCTCTCCCTGGGACCCAGGGCCTCTCCAGGGTGCAGAGCTTATGCGGGGCTGCGGTGGCAGCCCCCACCTGCCCTGCCTGAGGTTTGGCCTGCGCACCCAGAGGTGGGACTCAGGGCTAAGGGCACATGGGGCTCTGGGGATGCGAGTGGAGCAGGTGCTGAGGGCCTCTGGACACTGGTAACGGGCAGTGTGGCCTCTGCCCGGGCAGCAGTCATCCTGGGGAGGAGCCCCAAGGTGACCATTCCATTCGAGGCCTTCCCACACTCAGCCATTGGACTTGCAGGAGGCGAGGCATTGCCCTGCACCTGCTCCCGCCCACTTCCCCCCAAGCCCTCCCTCTCACCTTGGTGGTGAAGGAAGCCGTCTTCCCGTAGTGATTCAGCATCTGGTCACAGCTCAGGCTGTGGTAGTCAATGACGTCCCTTTTGATAGTCCAGAGGAAGTACGGCATTTCATTTTTTACCAACCTGGACTGGCAAGAAAAAAAACCCTCATCAGTACCCTATATCCAAGCTTCCTATCTTTGGATGTTGGGATGCAAGTAAGAGTGAAGGAAATCAGACTTTTTCATTCTAGTTAGTTAGCATATATGGTAAAAATCAGTTTGAGGTGTAGAATTCAGTGATTCCTCACTTCCGTGAGACAGCCGGTGCCCCTCATGAGAGCCCTCCTTAATGCCCATCCCCCGTCCAGCCCCTCCCCCACTGCTCCCTCCATCAGCCCTGCTTGTTCTCTTTCATTAAGAGTCTCTTATGGTTTGGGGCGCCTGGGTGGCTCAGTCGTTAAGCGTCTGCCTTCAGCTTGGGTCTGGTCCCAGGGTCCTGGGATCGAGCCCCACATCGGGCTCCCTGCTCGGCGGGAAGCCTGCTTCTCCCTCTCCCACTGCCCCTGCTCGTGTTCTCTCTCTCGCTGTGTCTTTCTCTGTCAAATAAATAAAATCTTAAAAAAAAAAGATCCACTTAAAAAAAAAAAAAGAGTCTCTTATGGTTTGTCTCCCTCTCTTTTTTTCCTTCCCCTATGATCATCTGTTTTGCTCCTTAAATTCCTCATATCACTGAGATCATATACTATTGGCTTTCTCACTCAGCATAATCTCCTCCAGTTCCATCTGCATCGATGTAAATGCTGGGTATTCATCCTTTCTGGTGGTTGAGTGATATTCCACTGTGTATATGGACCACATCTTCTTTGTCCATTCATCTGTCGATGGACATCGGGGCTCCTTCCACGGTTGGGTGTTGGGCTCATTGCTGCTGTGAACATTGGGGGGCAGGTGCCCCTTCGGATCCCTATGTTTGTATCCTTTGGGCAAATACCCAGGAGTGCAGCTGCTGGGTTGTAGGGTAGCTCTATTTCTAACTTTCTGAGGACCCTCCATACTGTGGAAATAAGGTATTAAACAACACTGGAAGTGTGTGATCTGTGACTCTCTGGTCTGGGAGGCTGGCAGTGGTGTTCCTTGGGGAGCCACTGTGTGCTGCACTGGGGGAAACCGCCCGCATGCGGGGCTTCTGCTCTCAGGAAGCAAGGGCGGGCTCCGCACCAACAGCAGCCCCCCTGTGTGCGGCTGAGTGAGGCCAGGGCTGCCCACCCCGTGGGTGTCCTTGTGGGGTTCAGGGACATGCCACACAGGGGCATGGGGTGAGTGCACTGCCTCGTGGCCTGGAGACTGTGGGAGCCAGCCTCCTCCCTGCCCCCACTCCTTCAGAGCTGGCGGCCAGGGCCACCAGAGTGCAGGGACCAAGGGTGGACTTGGCGGCTCTGATTTTACAAACAAGAGCACCTGTGTGGTCAAAAATTCTTACCAAAGAGATACAAGGAAAGGAAAACATTTTCCAAAATTCTGACACCTTGAAGACCCTGCGGGGTCATTCTCTGTAGACCAGCATTTGAGGACACACCTACTATTCTGCAACACAGGCTAGTCTACCTTGACCCCATGTTAGGGCAGGACTGGGATCCTCCCATCCTGATGCCAACAAGAGTGCCCGGAGGGAGCGGGGAGCTGGCTGCCAGCATCACTTCCTAAAACTTATCCCAAATGCCGGACTCAGCCTTCCTTCCTACTCCAGAGCAACATCCACAGCTTCTGTTGTCACTTTCTCCCATTTGTTCAAGTGAGGCATGAACCATAAGACAAAAGTATGAAGGGCAGCACGCAAGTGCACACACCTACACAGGTGCACATGGACGCACACAAGCACACACACACAGATGCACATGGACACATGAGCGCACACACAGATGCACATGAGTGCATGCACGCACACAGGCATACATGGACACACATGAGTGCACATGAACGCACATGAGCGCACACAGATGCACACGCAGACACACACGAGTGCACATGGACACATGAGCGCCCACACAGATGCACATGAGTGCATGCACGCACACGGGCACACATGAGTGCACATGAACGCACACGCGTGCACACAGATGCACATGGACACATGAACACACACAGATGCACACGGGCACACATGGACAAACATGAGTGCACACGAGCGCACACAGATGCACACGCAGACACACACAAGTGCACATGGACACATGAGCACACACAGATGCACACGAGCACACGCACGCATACTTGTACACAGGTGCCTATGGACACACACGAGTGCACACACAGAGGTGTACATGAGTACACGTATGCACACGGGTGCACATGGACACACAAGCACGCACACACATACAAATGAGTGCAAGCATGCACATGCGTCCAGCAGCCTGGTGTGACTGGCTTTGCCACCCGTCCCCAGGACACGGCCCAGGGAAGGTGACAGTGTGAGGAGGCATGGGGACATCGAGGCCCACCTGGCCCAAGGGAGCTCAGGTATGGGGACCTACCATCACATCATGGATGTCATCTGTCTTCTCCAAAGCCTCTTCTTGGTTTTCTTTGCCTTCAGCACATTTATGTTCTGCAAACACAACCCCCAGAGAGCCATCAGCCTGTCCGGCCCAAGCACCTCAGCACAGCCCCCACACCCCACAGCCGGCAGCGGCCACGGCCACGGCGCACTTGCTGACACCCCAGCAACTCATCTCCAGGGGCCTTCCGTCTCCCTGCCCCAGTGTTCGCTGCATGGCCCCTCTGCCAGGTGCAGTCCCAGGGTCCAGGACCCCAGGTGTGGGGCGGGACAGACAGCCTTGGGATAAGTGTGGTGGAGAGGGGTGCGGGAAGCAGGACAGCGATGGGGTCGGCATGGGCCTCAACCACCGTGTGGGAGCTGGCCCCCTGCAGACCGAGGGCCAAGAAGGTGCAGATGTTCTCTGCAGAGTGGGAGGCAGGGCCTTGGGCAGAGTGACCGAGGAGTGACCAGTGGGGACCCAGGGCTAGAGGAGAGACAGACAGGGCAGGGCCACTGAAGGATGGTGGCAACTGCCCAGACATGGGAGGAGGAGAACTGTTGTGGGCACGGACGGGGGACACCGAGAAGTCGTGGGCACGGACGGGGGACACCGAGAAGTCGTGGGCACGGACGGGGGACACCGAGAAGTCGTGGGCACGGACGGGGGGACACCGAGAAGCAACCAGACCAGGTTTGAAAGCACAGGCCTGGCGTGGAGATACTTGGGGAAGGCAGGCCGGGAGGGCAATGGCCTCTGCCTGCCCAGGGAGACCCCCAGACATGCAGGGGAGGCCCAAGTCACAGGCTCTTCAGGCCAGAAAAGCACTCCCTGGAGAGGTGTGACTCACTCAGACGCACACACAAGCCTTACACCGAGACAAGACACCTTCGATACTCTACCAGGCACCCCCGCACCGTCATCGTCTGCATTTGGGATGACCTTGGGCAGAAAGTGGAACTTCTTCTCCACCCAGCCCTTTCTTCGAAGGGTGGCCCGTATCACTGGGTAGTGTCCGTAGATGGAGAAAATCTTCTTTTCCTCAAATTGCAAGAGCATATTTTAAATTAGAGAATGAAAGACAAGGCAGTTAATTGTCTGTGAGGGGAGGCTTCAAGGCAGAATGAGACAGACTGTGCCAGTGAGTGGGATGACACTCAGGTCCCGCTCCAAGGAAGACACGCAGAAACATCCAAGAACACACACGGGCACGGAGCAGGGCCCTCCTCTGTGGCACGTGCTCATTCTTTGCGGGCCTTGCACACGTGGCTGTCGCTCCCACGAAGGCTAGGAGACCCCGCACAACCAGGACCACGGGCGCGTGCCCCGCTCAGGGCAGGTCCTGGTCTGGAAGGTGGGGCTGAGGCCGGAGGCCACGCACTCTAAGGCTTTCTTTTCTCTACGAAGGTGACAGTCTCTCGTGCTGGGGGCGAGGGGATGGGCGCCTGAGACTCGAGGAGGAGCGAGAGGGAAGAGCTGCTCAACCGCCCAAGAAGGGCCACAGCGGGACCGGAGTGCCAAAAGCATGAGGCCAGCACCAAGGAAGCTGGGGGCTCTGCCGGGACTGGGCACCAGGCAGGGAGCGGGCGGTGGGTGGCGTGTACCGAGGCCTTCCCAGCTCAGGGATGGGAGACGGGACGGTGACGGGCATGCCGGAGCCTCCGGGGCCCACGCTGCTGAGGCACAGCCTGGGCAGGGTACAGAGGACGACGGCCACACGGCAGGGTCAGCAGTTAGCTCAGTGCCTCCCGAGCTTGTGGGAGCAGGCGGGGGCGGGGCAGGAGGGGAATGGCTCAAACTCACGGTGTCCCTAATTAGACGACTTTGAATGAATCAAAAGACAGACTATACTGGGTGGGCCTGGCCTAGTCAGGTGCACCTCTTAAAAAGAGGGTCCAGGGCATCCCTGAAGTTGGAGAGTCAAAGCAGCAGAGACCCTCTCCCCGTTGCTGGCTCTGAAGAAACCAGCTCTACAGCCACAAGGGAGTGAATCCTGCCAACCAGCCAAGGGAGCCTGGAAGCGGATCTTTGCCCAGCTGAGCCTCTGGATGAGACCCCAGCCCAGCTGATGCCTCATTTCAGCCTCGAGAGATCCTGAGCAGAGGCCCCCGCAGAAGCTGTGAGATAATAAATGTTTAAGTGTTTAAGTAGCTAAGCTCATGGTGATTTGTTACACGACATCGGTAGCAGACATACCCTATAGTTCCCACAAGGAGGACTTGCACTCCGCACCCAGGAACACATACAAGAAAGCTTGCGTCGGGCCAGAAGCTGGGAGTTCCAGTTCTAGCACCCACAGGAAGGGCCCAGCAGGTCAGAGGACCTCTCTGAGCCTCCTTCTACACAGAAAATCTGTCCAAAGCCTGCCCTCTTCCCCCACGGGCTGTGCACCAGGGCAGAGGGATGGGATGACCTTGGCCACCGAGGGGCTGCTGCCATGCAGAGACAGGCAGGGGACCTGCCCCAGCAAGAACGCCCACCTTGCTTACAGTCAAACTGAACAACTTCAGAAAAGCTGATTATTTTAATCAACAGGCTAAAATTCCTCAGGGAACTACAAAAGGAAGAAAAACAGAGTATAAGATTTACAACATACAAGACAGGGGAAATGGAATTTAAAATGTAATCAGTCCACACAGAGCCACAAAGTGAGCAGACGGGGCAGACTGAACGAGGGAAGGAGGCAGGGACACACGGGGATGCCCAAGGACCCCAGGGGTGCAGTCATAGGTAAACCCACCAAAGGCTCCAGGTAAAAGGTGAAGAGTGCCAGGCTGGATTTCTAAAACCTCAGTCTATGATGTTTACGAGAGGAAATCAAAAGCATAAGCGTAGAGATAGGTAGAACATAGAGAATCTAAGTATGAGACAAAACAGCCTTTGCGACAAAATAAACCCCTAAAGAAAATCACGCCATAATTTACAAAAAGATTCAATTCACCAGGAAGATGCTTTTGTATGCTCCTAGTAAGAGGGCTATAAATAATAAAGCAGAATTTGACAACCACAAAGTGAAGGAATCCACACTGATAAAAGGGTATTTAACATGCTTCTCTCAGTCAGTGACAGAACCCACAGACCAGAGATTTCCATCAGCCTCGAAGACTTGAACAACACAATAACCAGCTCTGCCCTGAGGTCTATGAGTGGGGTACCCCACGTCAACTTTCACATAAATGCACAAAACGCTGGGCGTAAAGCAAGTCTGAACACACTTCAGTGGAATAACATTATGCAGATTACAGATTCAACCACATGCAACCAAGCTAGAAATCAGTAACAGAATAAATAGAAAAAAAAACAATTATTTATCCAAAGGATACAAACAGAGTGATCCGAAGGGGCACCTGAACCCCAATGTTTATAGCAGCAATGGCCACAATAGCCAAACTATGGAAAAAGCCCAGATGTCCGTTGACAGATGAATGGATAAAGAAGATGTGGTATATATACACAATGGAATATTATGCAGCCATCAAAAAAACGAAAACTTGCCATTTGCAAAGACATGGATGGAGCTAAAGGGTATTATGCTAAGTGAAATAAGTCAATCAGAGAAAGACAATTATCATCTGATTTCATGCATCTGTGGAATTTAAGAAACAAAACAGAGGAGCATAAAGGAAGGGAGGGAAAAATAAGACAGAATCAGAGAGGGAGAAAAACCGTAAGAGAGTCAACCATAGGAAACAAACTGAGGGTTGCTGGAGGAGAGAGAGGGGACGGGGTAACTGGGTGATGGGCACTAAGGAGGGCACGTGATGTAATGAGTACTGGGTGTTGTATGCAGCTGATGAATCATTAAATTCTACCCCTGAAACTAATGATACAGTATATGTTAATTAAATTGAATTTAAATAAAAAGTAAAAAAATAATAAAATAAAATGAGAAAATCTTGTATACATGAAAAAAATAGGAAAAAAAACCCCAGAAGTGTAGACATGAACTCTACTTTTAAGTAACCCACAATGAATGAGAAGTAATAATATGAATTATAAAGTACTTTGAACTACATCTCAGCTAAAGTACTGTAAAAATAAAAGCTTGTGAAAGCAGCTAACAAATGCTTAGAGGGATGTTTATAGCCCTAAATGTTCACCTGTTTTTAGGCTTCAGTAGAAAACCCGAGAATTAACAAGCTGGTATGGTTCGTTGGTATGAAATCCCAGAGAGCGCACACAGCCACCAGGATCAGGCGGGCGACAGGGGCCCGCCCCCCAGGGCAGGACTGCTGGCGACCGCGCACCTGGTGCACCCAGCCCGTCCCGTGGCGACCGGGGTTCACGACCCATGCTCTGCAGGTGCACGAAGAACCTCAGAAGCACATCCCCGTGGTTGATGCACTGGACTTCCCGAGCCCTTCATGCCCAGCCTTCTGAGCAAGGGCCGCCAATGTAGGCAAAGCCGGAGAATACCACCTTTCCCCAGCGAAGGCTCCCGGTGCTCTCAGGACAGCAGACAGACCCTGCTGCCCCGTAAAGAACAGGACGTACCCCCGCTCCCCTCCCCCTGGGGCCCAGCGCTGGGGTCCAGGGCCAACCCAGGCTGGCGGACTGTGGGCAGCTGGGAGCTCAGCACATCAAAGCAACCCACTTGCTTTCCAAATTCCAAAATAAGTTTCCACATTTAAAAAGTGCCCCCCCCAACCTTGGGGCGCCTGGCTGGCTCGGTCTGAATAGCGCGGGACTCTTGATCTCAGAGTCATGAGTCGAGCCCCACGTGGGGTGAAGAGATTATGGAAATAAATAAAACTTTAAAAAAGTGCACCCCCAGCCCCAAAAGACATTTACCTTGATGGCCTTTTCTGTTAATTGTCTTGCTATTTTGTATCTGTCTAATCTGGGGGAAGAAGTCAAGTCTTGGGAAATTCCTCGTTTTAATTCTGCAGAAGAGAAACAGACATCCAGGCTAAGGTAAAAGTGCGCGGGGGATGCTTGGAAAGGAAGCCCAGCCCACCCGCACACCCATCACCTTTCCACCCAGCCCACCGCTGGCCCCCCGACCCTCCTCCTGCAAACCCTAAGCCCCTCCCCAGGCTGCGGCCCCCCAACCCTCCATCCCCTGGCCATGCCCTCTCTCTGCCCCCCGCCCACCTGCCCTGCAGCTCTGGCTTGCGCACGCTCTCTCCTCGCTGTGCTCCCCACCCACTTTGTGGCCACGCCACGCCATGACCAGCCCCCCCGTCTCTGTCAGGGCCAGCCCTCCCCGCTCCTCCCCTAACTATGGCCACCAGACTCCCCGCAGCACACACCTTAAAGATTAAAATGGAAACCCTCCTCCCTGTACTCCACACCTCTCCACATCCCCGTCTGCTGGACTCCACCGTGGACACCACCCATGCTAAAGTCATACACACACAAGCCGATCCCTTGTCACTCCCTCGGGCCCTGGCTCCTGGGAGCACCGGACACTTGGCTGGCCAGCCCTGCTCCCCTTGGCCCCCCGTTTTCCTCCTCACTGCAGCCCTTTTTCTCCCCCTATGCCCTAACCTTGGAAGTGCGCAGGCCTGGATCTCAGACTCCATGCTTCCTGTCCACACCCACTCGCTGGAATTTTCAATTCCACCATGCCCAGACCCCTGGAATGTACACCTTCCACCCACACCACCAGACCTCCTGACACCTCCAGGACCCCCGGTGCCTGGATGTCCAAGGAACATCGCAGGCGGGACAGGCCAGCAGCAGGCACCCCTCCAGCACCCACTGCTCTTCCTCCCCCTGTGGGCCCCAGAGACCCACAACTGCACAGCCAATCAATACAGACAGAAGCAGCAGAGCCTTTCAGTGGGGATGGTGCTCTGACAACTGCACGTCCAGATGCAGAACACAAATCGAACCCCAGCCTGGCAACGACCCTCCGTGGCACCCGGCCTTTGGTTTCTAAGCATGGGCTGCCCTGGCTGGAGGGATCTGAGCTCTCTGGGGAGCTGGGAGCCCTCAGGGCATCTTGAGGCTCTTACAGACTGGGATGGGGGACAGCAAAAAGATGCAGAAGCAGCGTGCAGAGGTGGGAGGGCTGAGTGTAGACCACTGGTGCGTCACAAAATATGATGGTCACTGGCCAGACCCAGCACAGCCGTCCAAGAAGACTCTTGAGAGTGAGAGAGAGAAGGGCAAACACAACCCTCACCCGAGGCCATCAGAGATGCCTGTGTGCCAACACCTTCCCTGGAAGCCCGTAACTGCAGGGCAGAAATAAGCACCCGGGCACACCTTCTGGAAGGATCGGAACTTTGCAGAGACTGAGGAGGCCCACCGGGGAGGACAACACTCCTTAAGGAGCGCAGCTCCTCGTCTGTTCTTTGTGGAGAACCAGCCATTCAAACAGGGGCCTCCCAGGGCAACTGGCCCCCTGGGAGGGTGAGGGGCGGGTGAGTGGGTGCAGCGTGGTGTGTCCAGAGCGGGGGCTGGGGTCGCTGCAGCCTACAACGATATCCTCTTGCCCAGGCCTGTTCCTCACTGATCCAGAAGTACTTTCCCGTCAACCTCCAGCACCACCTCCTGCCCAACCTCCAGTTCCATCTCAGAGGGATTCTCTGCGGAGTCCCCCACCCCCACTCAGGGGCCTTGGGTAGTCACCAGGTGCCACAGCTCCACTCCTCGGGTGGCCACGGAAACACAACCCTACCCTGGAGGGGTCCGGCCAGCACTGGTCCCGCGACGGGCTGCAGCACCGGCGACAGCACGGTCAGACTCTGTGGGCAAATTAGGGGCACAGCACCACCTCCAAGGAGTCTTGGCAAAACACTCAACCCAAATCTCATCAGGTCTCCAGAGCTCATCTCCAGATTACAGAGGAGGGGCAGAGGAGGAGAGTAAACCACCCCAAGGCCAACAGCTAGATGAGTCCCAAAGGTAGGACTTTCTCCCGAACAAGAGGTTGTCCTCATCAAGTCTAGATCCTGAAAACACAAGGCAAGAGGGGTGGCCACTCCAGATCAAACAATAGCAAAGAGAAAGGACAGCCTGATGCAATGTGTGGTCCTTGACCAGATCACGATCTGAACAAACCGACCCCGGGATTAATGGGGAAATATGAATATATTCTGGGTATTGGATTTTAGTGAGGAATTATTGTCCATCTTATCAAATGTGAAAAAATAGTTTAGTTATTTAGAAAATGTCACTTTTAGAGATATTTAGTAAATATTTAGATATATACTAATATTTACTTATAAATATTAACAGAACTTTAATAAAATAATTATTAAAGACAAAAGAGAGATAGCCCATAATATTAAAAGGATCAATTTGTCAGGGAGATATAAAAATTCCAAATGTGTATGAACTTAATTATATATAAAGATACAAGTTGACAAAGCTAAAAACAAAAAAAGAAAATCCACAATCATATTGAGATATTTAACCTACTTCTCTCAGTAAATGAAAGATTAAACAAAGGGGGCACCTGGGTGGCTCAGTCCATTAAGCATCTGCCTTCTGCTCAGGTCATGATCCCTGACCTTTTTTGTTGGGAACAAAAAAAGATGTCCACTATATCACTTCTATTCAACATTATACTAAAAGTAGTAGCCAATGCAATAATGCAGGAAAAGGAAATAAAAGGTATAAAAGCTGAAAAGATCTGCAGATGATTGTGTACATAAGAAATCTAAATGAATCTACTAGCTATTAGAATTAGTTAGCAAAGTCACCAAATGCCAAGTCAGTACAATAAAATTAATTATATTTCTATATACTGGGAATAATTAGAAAATGAAACTCAACAATGTTATATCTAAAAAACATCAAATATCTAGGAGTAAATCTAACAAAAGAGGTTTTCCATATCTGTACTCTGAAAATTACAAAACACTGTTGATAAGAATCAAAGAACTAAATGTTCCTGGGTTGAAAGACTCAATATTGATAAAATGTTAGGTTTCACCCAAATTGATATATAGATTCAATGTAACCAAAATTAAAATCCCAGCAAGACTTGTGTGTGTGGGTGTGTGTTAAATTAACAATTTGATTCTAAAATTTATATGTTGATGCAAAAGTCGAAGAAAACCTAAACAAATCTTGAAGGATAAATCCAAAGGCTTATACTACAAAATATTAAGACTTATTATAAAGCTACTGGAATTAAAACAGGGTAGAATGGACTCAGGATAGGCAGAGAAATCAATAAAACAGAATGGAAAACAAAAAAATAGGCCTAGGCCTGATTTTCCACAAAGGTGACATTGCAGGGCCCACCTGGGTCAATTAGATATTCACATGGGGGAAGAGTGAACATTTGCCCACTGACCCCTCACTCCATACAAAATAGTCAATCCCTGTGAATTGTGGAGGTGAATGTGAAATGTTACATTATAAAGTTTCTAAAGGAAAACATAGGATACTGTTTTCTGAACAATGGGGTGGCTATAGATTTCCTAGTAAGACTCAAAAAGCACTAACTATAGAAGAGAAGATTGACAATTAAACTTCCTTACAACTAAGAAGTTGATTTTCTTTCTTTCTTTCTTTCTTGACAGAGAGAGACACAGTTAGAGAAGGAACACAAGCAGGGGGAGTGGGAAAGGGAGAAGCAGGCTTCCCACGGAGCAGGGAGCCCGATGCGGGGCTCGATCCCAGTTCGCTGGGATCATGACCTGAGCAGAAGGCAGACGCTTAACGACTGAGCCACCCAGGCGCCCCTGAGAAGTTGATTTTCAAAGGGAATGGTTAAGTGGCTGAAAACACCAGCCATGGACCAGAGGTATTTATAATACATCTAACTGACAAAGAACTGGTATCCGTCCAGAAGGGGCAAAGAATTCCTACCACTCAATAAGGAAGAACCCACAACCCAGTTTAATAATGGCCAAAAGACCGGAACAGATACTCCACAAAGAGTCCCAGAAGGGAAAGTAAAACGGAAACCACAGTGAGGCGGCCCCCACACCCACCCAATGCCCAGAATGAATAGGACGATGCCCACTGTTGGCCTGGGTGTGGAGCAGCTGAGGCTCTTACCCCCGCGCGGTAACATAGAGCTGAACAGGAGCCTACCCTGGACCCAGCGAGTTCACTCTTAGGTATTTACCAACGAGAATGACCTCACTGGCAAAAAGGCAAGTGCACGGGTTTACTCAGACCTAGGAAAGGGCTCACCGGGACTTCTCCCGGACTGCGCCTTAACCCCGAGCATCTGACTTTGCACCCCTTTCCCAAGTTGAGCTCTGAAGTCGACCAGCTTGGGCAGAAAGGTGGAGGGCAGGGGGCTGGAGGGTGCGGGGGAGTCCGGAGAAGAGCGGGGCCCAAGCACAAGCTCCGCGGCCAGGGTCCCCCGACCGCCCTGGCGGGCCTTCATGCCCCTGAACGTCCTGAGTCAACCCCGGGCCCTGCGCCTCACGTCTGAGCCGCTTGCCCCCACGCCGTTCCCGCCTCGAACCACGAGTGGCCAGAAGGTGGGCGAAGAAGACACTGACTGTTCTCTTCTCTCGGGTCTCCTTCCAGTGAAGCGGACGAGAGCCTCTTCCTTTCTCCCGGCTCCATTCCGGCCTCCGGCAGCTCACCCTTCCTCGCGCCTGCTCGCGCCCCTGCAAGGAGAGGGGGCGTCGGCGAGGGCTCGCGGCCCAGGGCATCCCAGCGCGGGGAGGCAGGTCGGTGCCGGGGCTCTGAAGCTAGGTTGAGGGGAGGACAGGTGTAGGGTCTCGGGGCAGGTCTGGGGGGAGAGGGGCAAGTCCAGGTTTGTAGGGGTAGGTCCGGGCTTCTGAGGACGGGGCTGGGCAAGGCTGGAGCGCCAACGGGAGTGGGAGGGAGGGCGGAGGGGGTGGGACTAAGGTCCGGGCTCCCGAGGGCAGCGTGGAGAGGTGAAGGGGTGAACGTTCCGAGGAAGAGTGGTTCTGGGGTTCCGAGCAGGAAGTCTAGAATCCTGGGGCGAGGGGAGGGGGGTCTGGAGTCCCGGGACGGGGGAGGGTGCGTCAGGGATTCCCGAGGGCTCAAGCAGGGCGGGGCACGGGTCCTGTCTGGCATCCGCAGGGGCACAGGTCCGGGGTTCCGAGGCGAGGGGGCCAGTGCTCACCCGGGATCGGCCCCGTGGGGCGCACTGCGCCCCCGCCCCCCGCCGCGCCGCCGGGCGTCCAGCGGTTGTCCGGGGCAACGGGCCGGGGCTGCGCGGTGCATTGTGCAAGCCTGGCCCGCGGGGTGCGCGGGGCGCGGGGCCTAGGGGCCGCGGCGCGGCGGCCAACGCGGGGCGTGGGGCTGCGCGGGCGCGCGGGAGGCGGGGAGCGCCAGGAGCGGTTGCGGTGGGGCCGGCGGCGAGCGTGGGGCGCGGATCCCCGGGGGCCGCGGTCAGTGGCGTTAGCGCTGGGCCCCGGGCCGGGGCTGCTGTCCGAGGCGCGGGGGCCGGGGCGCTGGGCCATGGTGTCCTCGGGAAGGAGTGGGCGCGCCGCCTCCGCCCGGGGTCACGCGGTCACCAGGCGCAGGTCTGGTGGGGGTCAGCAGACCCACCCTGGCAGTCAGAGGCCCCCAAGTCATAAAGAACCAAGAGTCACAACCGGCCCCCGACTCCACCCAGGCCTCCCTCCGACCCTCACTCCTGGTGCCCCCCAGCGGCCGGGCTAGGGGAGCAGAGACGGAGAGCGCAGTCCCTGGGGTGGTGATGCCAGGCGGGAGCTGTGCACGAGCTCGTGGGCTGTGGGCAATCAGGGCAAGCGGGGCAGCTTTACCGTCCGACGGAGGAACCCGAGGTGGCCTTGGTGTCTCCGGGGTCATTCACGGAGGCCTGTGCTGCGACCCCGCGAGTTCCAGGTGCACCCAGGGTCCCACGCCAGCCAAAGTCCCTGTGCCCTTTGCGTCCTTCTTCCTCCCTTCCTCCTCGTGGAGGGAGGGATGCAGAGGAAAGACCCACCCATCCTATTAATGCCTTTGCTCCCAGTAAATTTAGGAAAACTATTATCTTTATTTGGTTTTAAATCATCTTTATTTTGCACTTAACTTCCCAAGATAACCCAAAAGTGAGGTTCTGCTCTCACTCTGCATTAGCTGGGGGGGGGGGGCAGTTCCCCTGGGCAGGGAGGGGTCTTTGTGCCCCTTTCCAGTCTTCGCTAGCAAGCGCTCACCAGTAGCCACCTCCACATGGCCTCACGTAAATCACAAAATAAAGTATGGCCTTCACCTCCACCAGCCCTCCTGTGCTGTACCTCTCTCTCTCAGAACCTGGGCAGAGAGATCCCTGAGAGACCCAAAATGAAAGAGACCGCAGTTCCATGTTAGCGTTTATTGCTCAGGAGATACTAAACAACATCAGACGAAAATGAAAATGGACAGAATTATAAATGTCTAAAACCCCACTTGCCTGGGTTTCTCAAGCTCTCTGAAATAAAGTACAAGCCAGTGCTAAGCCCCTAGGCATCTAATTCCGTCTCTAAGACTCAGACTTTCTGTTCCCAGGACACCACCAGCACGGCCTGTGCTGCTTCTCTGGCTCCCGTCCCAGGCTGCTGAGCAATGCCCCGGGCCTCCCAGCGCGGAGGCCGCAGGAAGGGGGGACCTGGACCGCGGCCGGCCCGTGCGTGTGCGTGCACGTGTGCGCGTGCGCAGGCTATCACTGCCATTCGGAGGACAGTCCCCCTCTCCTGTGTCTCACCTGCTTTTCCTCCTGTTTCAAAATGACCCAGCTCGTCAGTGCTCGTGAATACGGGCAGCCAGTCACTTGTGCTTGGACGTGAGAAACCAGGGAGGATCCTGGAATCCACCCCCTAGGTCTACACCCAGCCAGCCCCAAACAACCCTCACCAATGAGCTACCGCAACTCAGCAAAGAGCAAACATCGGCACCTTTCCGCAGAGCAGAGTGCTGCCTGCTCCTTCTACAGGGAGGAAAGGTGGGTAGCCTTGTGGATGAGAGCACAGCCCCAAGACAGTCCCCAGCACATTCTCAGAAGGTGCTCCCACCTCACGGGGGATTTACGAGCGTCCATATCAGTTGGGAAAAGCTAACTGTGCTTCCAGAAATCGGGTATACTCAGGGACGAGGAGATGGCATGCAGACTAATTTTGGGCCATGACTTTAACTGAAGCAGATGTTATTCTCACACCCACCCTGTCTCTGCTGTTGGGCAGGGGGCAGTGACAGATGGAGGAGACCCCCGGCCTGGGCCTGACCTCAGGTGAGTGAGGTTAGGAAATGGGCTGGGCTGGAGCCTGCATGGAGACGACCCTGTGCGGGTTCCTGGGGCATCTGTCTGGTATCTTGAGCATGGTGATGGGAGTGGAGGCAGAACCCATGACAGGAGGGAGGGACCCACCGCACCCGCATCACCAAGGCCAATGAGACCGGGAAATGGAGCCCAACTTTTCCAAGCCTTGGACATGGCCCCACCACAAAGAACACTGAGCTGTGGCAGTGGCTAGGGTCACGCCTAGTGTAGAAAGCCCCTGGTGCAAGTGCAGACCACCACTGCTGACGCGGTCTCTGCATGGCAGGCACCAGCATCAGGGAGCAGGCGGGGTCCTTCTGGAATGACCGGGTCAGGTACGGAAGGGCCGACATTTGGGCACGCGGGCTTCACAGAGGGACAGCTGTGGGTGTGGGGCTGCCGTGTGCCCACAGCCCTGGGGACAAAGGGCCCCCTGGCTGCGGGGACACGACAGGAACACACAGCTGTGCTCTCTTGTCAGAAACAGTGCTGGCAGGCTGGGCTCTGGTCCAGGCGCATCTCAGAAGAGAAACCCTGTAAGACCCGTGTGGGGCTGTGCACAGCGTGTATGCTGTCTGCTCAAAGGGAACAGGCCGGAAAGCCGGCCAGGGGCCGGAGGAGCAGAAGGGGGCTGGCCTACATATCAGCCCGGGAGGGTCTGGTTCCGCACGAGCCCGGCCTCACCTGCAGGCCCCACTGCTCACGAGGTGGTGCCTCGAGAGCCAGGAACCGACAGACTGATAAGCAGAATTAAACTACTCTATGAAAACGCCACCTTGCAGCCTGGCCTGGTTAGACGGTGGTAGCCAGGCAGGGCCCTGCTTCTGCCTCGGTCTCCCTGCCCCGTGCTCACTGGGCCATCTGCACCACGACGGCCCTCCACGCTTTCTCCTTGTCGAACTCCTTCAGGGGGCTTCTGGACACCTGTGGCCAAACAGGCAGAGTGTCATTTCTCCTGCTCCCCCCCCACCCTGTGGCAGCAGGCAGGTGGGAACCTGTTACCTTGAGAGCTTTTCTCAGCCTGTGACAGCATAGAAAACAGCCCTGGACTCCTGGGAGGGAGCACACGGACGTCCCTGCCCCTCTGCCGCCCACGTCCCCCCAGGAGCGCAGCCTGGACAGGGGTGGGCTCTGGGACGGGGCGGGGGGCCGCCATGAGCCTCTGCCTGACCGCCGAGGACACGGGCTGCATCCCAGCAGCAGACAGAGAAGCATCTGCATACGGTAGGTGCCCAATAAATACTCCCCGGCGGGGCAAGGATAGACACCACGGGGCGGGGTGAGGGCCTCCAAGCTCTTCCTGGGGTCAGGGGACCGGCGCCTCCACACAGAAGGGGCCTGTCAGCCAGGGAGGGAGAAGGCTTGCGGCCGAGGTCCCCACACAGGAACGGGGAGGCCAGCTGCCGGGCCCTGAGCCTCTGGACCTGCTCTTCTGGAACCCGGTGGGAGCTCACATTCACCAGACTCAGCACATTGCTGTCCCCACCCAGAACCAAGTGGGTCTCTTACAGGGCCTGGGGGCAACGCTGCCCCCCTGGGAGACCAGCTGTCACCGGTAAAAACAAGGAGAGGACACTGTCTGCAGATCTCAGGGAAGGAAGGCAGGCACAGGACAGGATGGAGAGGCTGGGGTTGCTGAGCAAGGGCCGATGGCGGAAGCAGGAGCGCGCTCGCACAAAGGCCCTCGTGGACCCTGCAGCACTGGGGCCTCCCTTGTCCACAGTTGTAAACACCTCTGGGAGGGGGCGCCTCATGGGGAGCATACTGACTCCCCGGCCTTCCAGCTGTGGAGGGCAGAGTGTTGTCCAGGTGGCCTTGAGCCTGGCAGAGGGGCTGGCCAGAGGTCACTGATGCCACCCTGTAGAGGGCTGGGTGGGCGCCACCCCCCCCGAGAGGGGCCAAGGAAGGAACTTCTGTGACCTGAGTGGGTCCTGAGCAACTTCTTGTCCACGTCTGTAGGAGTGAAACTGAAGGCATTCAGTCCATAATCCTCTCAGGAATGGATCTGTGTGGGGGGCCACCCCACCAGCGCAGGGCGGTCACAGCGCCCAAGGCCACTCACCTCCCCTGCTGGGCGCTCCTGCCGGCCGGTCTGCGCAGCATCCCAGGACGCACCCAGCTTGAAGCGCACACACTGGATGACGGTGCCCGTGTTGAGGCCTGCCTGCAGCAGCAGCTCCAGCATGAGCAGCAGAGGCAGCACGTCATAGGACTGCTGGAGAGAAACGGGCCGGTGAGCCCCGCGGTCTGCCTGGGGCCTCAGCCACCGGGGCCTGCAGCTCGCGTGGCACAGGCCACGCCCTCCAGCCAAGGGAGGCGATGCAGGCAGCGCCCCAGGCCCTGCGGCCTTCCAAGAGTACGCGGGTGAGTTGTGTGAATCATGCCGGCTACGCGCACGCCTGCACGAGGACTTCCGCTCATGAATGGGAGTTGAGGAAATCGATTCTGCGCTAAGTTCTGTTGTCCTGGGTTTAACAGATAACATGAAAACGGCCCACAGGCGACTAAGCCCCGTGGTAGCCCCAAAACAACCACCGGCAGAGCCCCGTGTGGTGACAGAGGGTGTCCACGTGGGGTGAAGCGACCAGGCGTGTGTGAGCAGCCTGCCCCGCGGCCCCTGGGCAGAAGCACACAGACGGCAGCGGCAGATTCTCCCAGAGTGGAGGCTGGTGGCTGCTGGAGGGAAAGGGTCTGGGGAGCGCCTGGCACCCGCAGGGGTAATGGGAAATCAGGGGGAGCCCCCTCCCCTTTGGCTGAGATACAAAGCAACCAAATGTTAACACAAAACCCCAGCTCCGTACAGTGTCGCTGTGGAAACAGCTCTCCTCAAGTTAAGGTACAAATTTAACCACAAGCCCAGTTTAAGGAGAAAAGTGCTTTCTGGAGCCAGGCAAGTTGAAAACGTACACAGAAAAACAAACATGCAACAAAAGTGAGGTAACCCTGAGAAGCAGTGATGGGTGATTAGGCAAGCTGCAGCCAGCTGGTGAAGCCAGCCGGCAAACGTCCACGACCGGAACAGAGCGGCATCAGACTACGCGTGAGACGTCGGGCGCAGAAATGGGCCCCGACAGGAACAGAAGCTCAGCTGTGATCAGGGCGGCATCTCAGACGAGGGCGGAGAAGGTGGGCATTCCAGTCCACAGAAAGGCCAGCTGCCTCGTGCTCTGGGGCAAACTCCTGTCGGACGCAAGCACTAGCCTTTCTCATTGCCACGAAAAATCCAGAAGCAATCAAGCAAGATACTGACAAACTTAACGACATAAACAAACAGAAACTTCCTCGGGACAAAAATCACAGCTGTTCTGCGGAGGCCTCCCAAATCCTGGTCTAGCTCCAAGCCCCTGGAAAGTGGGCAGGGCACAGAAGCAACTCCACCAGGAACGAGGGGTCAGCACTGCCAGGCGCAGTCCACGGCCACTCATGTCCAGAGAGACGCCATGGCAGCCACACCGGGCGTGTGGCCTCACCCGCGTGACAAAACCGTGTGGCAAGCCTCCGTGCCGGGCTGTGGACAAGGCCAGCGCTGGGTGGGGACATGGGACCTCCTGTGAGGGGGACTCGTCACCATCTAACAGACCTACAGTAGTGTCCACCCTCTGACCGGCAGTCCCTCTCCGAGCTCATGTCCTAACGATGCACCACACAGACTCAAAACCTCCTGTGTGCACTGAGTTGTTCAGCAGATGGCTGGGAGCAGCCCACCCCTGCCCCGACGTCCTCGTGCGCACGTGTCAGAAAGGACATGGGAGAGCTCCCAGCCTGGGGGGGTCCAGACAGAAAGGTTACATTTGAGCACGAATCAAACAGTACAGCCACGCCCAGAAAAGGGGTTACTTCATCGAGCAAGCGGGGTCACCTCCTAAGTGGGGTCCGAGGAGGCTGCAGACTTTCTCAGCTGGGCTGCTGCTGCTGGTGGCCCTGGTGGTGGGCTTGCGAACGTTTTACGTGTATTATAAGATAAGACAGTAACCACGTTCAATGTTTCAGGAAACAAGAGTTTTGGAGAAAGAGAAAAGAGATACAAATATAAAATAACACAAGTTAACAAAATTCAAGTACATACATTTTGAATTCAGGATCTTCAAAATCTAGATTTCTCAGCTCTGTCCACTGAAGAGGCGTAGAAGCAATGATGCCCCAGCATGAATGAGTGCACAGAGCCCCCAGATCCTGACTCGTGTGTACGGTCCCCTCCGAAGGGGCCTGGGATCGCCGGCGGGGGGCAGGACAAGGTGACTGCGGGCAGGGGCTCCCTCTGGCCATGGCTGGGCTAGCTCGGGCACCAGAGAAAAATGGCTGCAGCACCGTACAAATAATGAAAGCCCGTGAGTCCTTGGTGGCACTCAGAAGGGAAGGGCACCACCAGTCACACCGTGTGCCAGCTCATCAGGGACGTGGGACATGAGAGCCAGGCATCCGTCACCTTTCTTCACCCCTCAGTGTAAAACAACGGCTCAAGCAAGGCCAGCCGCCAGGGCCAAGCCCATGCGAGGTGCTGGGACGCGGCATCCGCAGGTGCCGACTCACATGGCGGTCATGGTTATTTCCTTCCTGCGAGAACCCCCCCGCCACCCAGCACGCCGCCAGCTGCTGCCAAACCAGGTGGGAGGTGACCACACGTGGTCCTAACCCCACTCCCACTGGCACCATGGGAAACAGATCCACACGTGGGACCTTCTCCCAGACACATGGCCTGGACCCCAAAATGTCAGTGTCATGGAGGAAGAGGCGGGGACTGTGCTGAATCGAGAGACTCAAGGGCAAGTTGTGGCCCTCGGCTGGGCCCTGCTCAGAAAGCTTCAGCCGTGAGGCACACTCTTGGGATGGTCCGTGCACACGGCGTGAAGGCAACACCGCATGGGGCTGTGGTGTGTCGGAGGCAGCCCCCTGGGAAACACTAAAGTATTTACGGTGAAGGGTCCCATTGTCAGACACCTGCCACTCCCTTTCAGAGGCTTCCCAGAAGCGACACATGCGTGTGTGCTCCCAGCTGTCAGTGTAAACACGTGTGTATAAACAACACATAAACTGCTGGGGAATCTTGGTGTTTACTGCAGAATTCTTTCCGTTTTTCTGTATATTTGAAATTTCTCGTGATAAACATTTGGGAGCAAATACATACATACGGGTAACAAGGCAAGGTATCCAAGCGATAAGCCTGGTGCCGGTGTCTGAGCCCACGGAGAGACTAGAAAAGTCCTAGTTATAGCACATTCATATGTGAAAAGGCCCTCAATTCTCCTCAAATTTATCTATAAACCTAACAGGATTCCAGCAGAAATTCCAACAAGGTTGTCACACGCCTAGATGAAGAGCGGATTCTACAGTGCGCATGGAAGCCCCAAGAGCACTGAGAAGAAGGGGTGTCCAGGCGGGCTGTGAGACCGGGCAGAATGGCCCAAACTTAGAAAAAGAGGCAGCCTGCGCAGAGTCGGGCTGGGGTGGCGTGGGCAAAACAGTGGAGCGCAGACACCTGGCTGTCAGAGGGGAGAAGTCAGGTGCAGCTCAGGCCACAGGTGGGAGCAGCTCCAGCAGGTCGGACGCTGGGCCGGGCCACCCGTCCTGGGCGACTCCTCCCACGGGGCAGCAACGCCATGTCCGCACAGAGCTCCCAGGACACGTACCTCGATGGCCGGCGGGTAATCTCTGAAGAGCTCCAGGATTCTCATGATGCTGAATGACAGGTACCCAGAGGCCGTGAACAGCAGCGGGGACGTGAGGCTGCAGATGGCGATCAGCACCTCCACCTGACGGGAAGCAGACGCGAGCTCTGTTTCGGCCAGCCCGCCGGGCCGGGCAGCCGTGGCTGCAACAGCGCCTGTCCACATCTGCGTCTGGGTTCTGCCTGAGGCTCCCGTGAACCCCAAGCGCGGCTTGTGTCACGCGAGTGCCCCCAACCTCTACACAAGTGTCCACTCTGTGGGGAGGGTGACGCGCGGAGGAGACTGCTGCCCTCACAAACCCCGTGCCCGTCGGACAACGGTGCCAGCTGGTCTGGGGCGCACGGCACACGGGTGCTGCAAAGTACGAATGCAGGGCGACCGGGCTGACTGAGCAGCTGTCCCTGTCAGCCGGCGGACCACCTGACAGGACGAGGGGATGCGGGCTGAGGCTCGCAGGCCACGTCCTCCTCCCTTTGCTGAGTCCCAGGACTCTC
Source organism: Callorhinus ursinus (assembly GCF_003265705.2). Classification (NCBI taxonomy): domain Eukaryota; kingdom Metazoa; phylum Chordata; class Mammalia; order Carnivora; family Otariidae; genus Callorhinus; species Callorhinus ursinus. The sequence continues at coordinate 241,897 of NW_027397110.1, read as the reverse complement.
TCCGGACGCTCCACCTGGTCCCACAGGCAGTCTGCCCTCAGAGCAGCGCGCGGCGCTCAACAGGCCTCCCCTGCTCAGCCCCCCAGCCCGGTTCGGCGGCCGTGGCCAGGGGCGCGAGCCCATCACGTGGCAGCCCGGGAAGGGGGCCGGGCACCTGGGGACAGGGCCTCACTCACCAGGCACTTGCTGGGACACTCAGCTGTGACGTGACTGGCAATGGCACTCGGAAAACACTAGGAGGAAAGAACACATGGCCTCAGAGGGGATGGCTGAGGTCAGCTCCGGCACGGGCTCTCCTGTTTCGAGGGGCGGCATCCTCGGGGCCAGGACGGGTCGGGCGGAAGTGGGGTGGCCTCCCCGAGGCTGCAGAGAAGCCGGAGGAGCTGCCCCAGGGTCGCTCCACCGGCCGAGACGGGCCACCTGCCCCCAGCAGCTGTTTGCGCGCCGGCTGAGACGGAGGCGTTCTCCGGAACCCCTCAACCAGCACCCACCAGGGAAATTCCACACGGACTCCACAGCACTGCCCGTGTCCAGAGCCTCCCATAGCCCCGATAATGTCCTGTCATAGGCACTCTTTGTTCCCGGCTCGGGGCGCAATCAGTGGCCCTGCTTTGCATTTAGAGTCTCCTTGACCAGAGACCCTCCTCCTCCGGCCGACGCGGGCATTTCTGAAGAGCACACCAGCTGGCTGCAGAGTGGCCTCGGCAGGGTCGACTCAGGGAGCCCCAGGACCACCCACCACACTGACCCTGCCCCACTGCACAGCACCCCTGCCCCTGTGTAACTGACACAGGTCTGCTGCGTCTTACTGGAAGGGACTGGTTTACTCTCACGCAATCCCGGCACAGGGAAGCACAGCAGGAGGACGCATCCTTCCCGAGGAGCCCGGTGCCGGCCCGCTCAGCCCACTGCACCCGTGGCCCCAAGTGTGTCCAAGCTCTACTTACCCAGCCACACACCCACACAGGAAACGACCGTGCCCTGCGTGGGAGCAGCTCGGACCCCTGGACACCGGTAGGGCTCGGGCTGAGGCTGAGTGGGACAACGGTAGGCCCCGCAGCAGGAGGACTGGGAGGGGAGCAGCACTCTGAAGGTGCTGGTGTGGGCACGACAGGGGAGCCCCGTGTGGCCGGGATGTGGCGTGGCTGCAGGGCTGTGTGCGCCGGGCCACCAGTCGGCTCCTCTAAGGAGCGTAGGGGCGAAGGTGTTCCAACAAGCTCTCTGGCTGGAAGCAGGGGGGACTGTGGGTGCGGAGCAGCCAGTTAGGAAGAGGCTCGGTGGCCCCGACAAGCCAAGAGCGGGGCTCAGGTTTGCTGGTGGCTCCTCCAGCCCCAGGCCCTGGACTGGCAGGAGACTGGCCTGTGGCGGCAGGCTGTTCCCACACACACAGCCCACCCAGGGACGCTGCAGGGACAGGCTCTCAGCCAGGCCCCGAGCCCTAGACTCCTGCCTGGTCTGTGACTGGCCTCTCCCATCCCCGGACCACCCCCAGATCCTTTCCTCTCCGTGCGCCCCCCCGTCCCTGGCCAGTTCTTCCACAGCTGGGGAGAAGGCCCAGGGAGGCCGGTCTGGGGGCGACGGCCACATCCTCTGTGATGCATGGTCACTGAGCATGTCAACAGGGCTGCTCAGGCGAGTCTCTTCTCCACCAGCATTAGGGGAGTGTTAGGTCTCTGTGCTCAACAATCCGAGGCTGTAATCCCAGGCCCTCCAAGGACATGCACAGCCACACTGGCCGGGCAGACCGGGGCACGCTCTCTCCTCCGCAAGCCCCACTGTGCACCAGGTGCATGGCTCCGGCCACGTCCTCCCTGCCTGCTCTCTCTCCCCGGGCTCCAGTCCTTGGGGAGCACAGCGGCCGGTTCCCAGGGCTCGGCGAGATTGGGCACAGGTGCCCACGGTGTTGCTCTGAGCCCTGGGATGCAGCAGGAGTCCGGGCCCGGCGTCTGGAGGAGACACCAGTCCCGGCCTTCCTGCAGCTGGATGCACAGGCCGTCGGGCAGCACCAGGAAGCAGAGCGTGAGGACGAGTCCAGGGATGCTCACTGTGTCCTGGCCACTCACACGGGATGGCCCTGGATAGCAGCGTGGGGAAAACCAGCCCCTCCTGCAGGGATGCTGCTGAGCAGCCCTGGGGTGACCACGCCTGGGAGCACGGGGCCTGTCACAGGACAGTGGGACTTCGGGCGTGCAGGGTCCATCTCAACTGTTCCACGCGGCGGTGAGGAGCCCACACCTGCCAAGGCTGCCTGTGGCCACGAATGGGAGGTGCTGGGCATTTCAGTTCAACACTGAGCAACACTAGCTTCGGTAAGCGACGACAGAATTGCTCATCAGATGATGAGGCCCCAGAGTGTACTCACGGCCACTAAGATCCAAAAGAACGTCACTGAGAGGTGCGGCCCCGAGACAGCGTCATCCACATTCAGAGCGATGACCCCACCCAGGACGGCAGAGACGCCGGCAATCACCTCGATGACCTGGGGGGCAGAGCACGCAGGCAGGGTCACCTGGGGAAAGCGTGTCGTGTGCAGCAGGTGGACAGGGGGCGTGAAGAGACTGTTCCAAGAGCTCAGGGCAAAGGAGCCAACATGTTGAAATGTTGAGGATAACCTCTAAGAGAACATGGAAAAATGCAGTTTCCAATTCAAAATTAGTGGGAAAAGGAAAAAAGCAGAAGGAGGGACGACGCTCCCACCAATTCAAAGGCAGATGGGAAAGGCAGCAGAAGGCAAAGAAGCTAGAAAACAGAGAGGTGGCAAAACTCAGTATAAACGTGGCAGTGCGGTGATGCAGGCCCCACGTGAGGGTCTGCATCCACGAGGCCACAGAAAGGGTGGCAGTCCCAGGGTGCTGACGGAAGCATCCCCAAACACAAGCGGAGCTGAGCGTCGGGGCAGAAAGACACAGCCTGCGGGGCCCACCGCTGACCCAGTCAACACAGACTTTACGGCCGACACCTGCAGCAGATGTAGAGTCGCTAAGTGACAAGAGAAGGAAACTTGGACGTGTCTGGGGACACAGCTCCAAACCCCAGCCAAAAGCTCCAGAGCCACAAGCAGAAACGAGGAACACCACGCTCAGAGCGGGGGGGTTATCAGAACAAGTCTGGGAACACAGGTAACCAGAGAGCGTGGCCACGTCACTACCCTTCCAACCAGGACCCTTCTGGCAGGAAGAGGGGTGAACTTAAGGACTCCCTGGGGACGCAGGGTCACTCAGGACGCTGTGTCACCACGGACCTCCCCCACGTAAAGGAAAATAACAGGCAGAGAGGAAAGATTATCTTACTGAATAGGACTTCAGGACCCGGGCGGGAAATGCCACTTCATACAGAACGTTGGAGCTATCCGGCATGGGACCCTGAAAGGAAACAACACGTTTGGTCTGGTGACTTCGCAGGTGCTGCGTGAGGGCGGGGAGGGGTGCACCCCAGGTGAGCTGCCGCCCCTGCTCTCTGCACCTACTGGCCGTGCTCTGAGTTCAAATGTTCTCCCTGCCTGCGAAAACGGGATTAACCGCTGCAGTCCTGGTGCTCAAGGCGACATGCTCAGCGGACTTGTCTCTCCACGGGAAACACTGGGCACTGGACCAGAATCACACGATGGGGAGGTCGTGTTGCATCTTCCACTTTGCCTCCCTGAGGCCATGAGCCTCGTGACTCCCTGGAGATGTGGGGCCGCATGGGGCACCCTGGGGCAGCCTACCCTCCTGCGGACTCATGCTCTGGGGAGCCAGGCGTGTGCCCCGTGCAGCATAGGGCTGGACCCACCTTCTGCTTACAATGCACCTCGCTCGACCGTGCTGAGATGATCACCATGGCCGCCATGAAGAGCTCCAACAGAAGGAGCAGAATCAGATTAAAATTTATCTGCCAAAAGAGAACACATATGTCTACAAACAGGCTCTCTTCACTTTTATTTTGTAAATGTAGACAATCCCACAGACAGGTTTAGAAGTCTGTTCAAAGCTCTGGGCAGCTTTTCCTGTCAAAGGCCAGATGCTAGGCCCAGGGGCCTCACACCCCCTCTGACTCTGAGTCTCTCTCTCTAAACCATTTTTAGCCCAAAGGCTGGATTTGGCCATTGAGCTGTAGTCTGCTGACCCCTGATCTAAACCTTCCTTAGTGGTGTGCCCCTGCTGGGTATTTAAAGATATAAAAACTTAAGTTCGTATCAGTGAGCCTTTACACAGCTCTATGCATAAGTGCCAAAAACTAAAGAGACTGGGGCCATGGGGGTGGTAGAACTGTTCCATATCTTGATTGTGTTTGCAATTATAGGAATCTATACCTCTGTTAATAACCATAGAACAAAATGCTAAAAAAAAAAAAGTTAATTTAACTGTAGGGTATGCAAACCAGCCAACCCGGAGCCCCGGCCCACCACCCCCTCTGTGGGGCCCCCACCCTCGGGGCCTCCCTCACCTGCTCCCACCACCCAGGGCAGGTGCCCACCAGCCAGGTGAGCCCGGGTGAACCCGTGGTCGGTATTCACGCAGGCCAGTCCTAAGCCTGTTCACCTGCCTTGTCCGTTCCTTCCTGCGGAAACCACAGGAATGGCTCCTGCCCTTGTCCCCCTCCCGCTCTGCCTGCTGGTGCTTCCCCCCAGCGGCCCCCAGCCTGGGCACGGCGTGCCCCCTCCTCCTGGGGGAAGCTGTCTTCCCGATGGCGGCTGTCTGCTGGTCGCAGGCCTCAGCAGACCTGAGTGATGATAAAACCTACGTTTAAAATCAGATGAAATTAATATGTTTGATCTACAGAACCCTACCTGCAAAATAAAACAGAGAACATTTGTTCTTTCATAGTATTTGGTGGAACGCTAACAAAAACTGACCATCTATTAAGCCACAAAATAAAGCTTGGTAAATTCCAAAAAATCTACACTACAGGCTGTGCATTCTGACCATAATAATAACATCAGAAAACATCAACAAATGGAAAACTTTAAAAAATAATCCCATGGGTCTGTTTCATCAGGTTCCTGGCAAGAAACCCAGGGACAGTCACGAGGAGGGACTGGAGGAAGTTCAACCAGAGGAGCTGGAACCACGGGAAACCTACCAGGGCAGCACGACCAGTGAGAACCAGGGCAGGGAGGGAGTGGCCGTGAGTGGGACCCAGCCCCCATCCCACCACACCGTGGAGGGCTCGGACACACTAACCACTCGCTAATGTCCTGTCTTCCTCTCTCATGGGCACACGTGCCACCTCCCTGGCACAAACAGGGAGGCAGTGCATGGGAGGTGGGTCTGGAGGGGCAAACGGGAAACGTGCAAACACCTAGAACCAAACAAGGATGAAATGCTACGCGTCAAATCTGGGATGCAGCTAAGCTGGAGATCAGAGACGGGGCCGTGCACCCGAGTGAGCTGGGCTGCCAGCTCACCACAGACAGCACACTGAGCGCCCCGCCAGCCGACCCAGAAGCAGCCCTGGAGACACGGGAATGATGGCCACCAGTAAACAGGGAACGGCAGCCACAAACCAAAGAAGAGCTCGTTCTTTCAAAGATTAATAAGGTAGATACAATAAAGACACCAGTGGAATTCTGGAATGAAAATGAGAAATTATAGATAGCACACATAAAATAGTGAGCAATTTACAAGCTACTACATGCTAATAATTTTGAAAAACTGCATGATATGGAGAAATTTTTGATCAAAAGAGAAAAGCCAAACTTTGGCACAAGAAGAAACAGAACTTCGATGCTCATAATGACGTCCTCCCTCGGCAACGGCTCTGGGGGGAGACTCTACAGGTAAGTTCTACCCAACTTTCAAGAAGCCGTTTCCTCTATCACGTTGTTCCTAAACACAGAAGAGATCGGTGCTGCCTAGTTTACTTTATGGCCCAGTGGCAGAAGGAAACCTAGGCCCATCTCACCAGGTGATGCAGAAATCCTAAACACGGTACCAGCTATATATCTGAATATCTACAAAAACACCATTGTCATCAGGGGAGGTTTATTCCAGGAAAGAAAGGCTCAACACCAGAAAAATCTATCCATCTAACAAACTAAGCGAGGAAAGATCATCTTACATAGCAAAATCGAACTATTAAACTTCAACTCCTGTTTATGTTTTTAAAATGGAAAAACTCATGGTAAACCAGCACTTGAAGAGAATATTATTAACTTGGCGAGAGTTACGCATCAAACCTACAAACAGAGACTCTTTGGATGCAACTCATGTGGGGTCAGGAATAAGACAGAGAGGTGCACCACTCTTTCCTGCCACGGCGCCACGGAAAGAAAGAGCCAGCCGGCGGGCGGACAGGGGGTACTCGCAGGTGACGTGCTCACCTGCACAGAAAAACCCACGCAACCCACAAACACTGTGAAGAATAAAAGAGTTCAGCAAAGTTTCCAGACACGAAATAAACTGATGAGAGACCCTTCTTATTTAAAACCTGGTACCATTTGAACATTCACCCAAGTGAGTATTCAGCAGCAAAGGTCAATCTCCTGGCTGATTATGTGGGACGCTGTCGCTTGGGGAACCTGGGGAGGGGCACACAGGAACTCTCCTATTTGTGCAAATTATTTTGAGTCTTAAAATATTTCAAAATAAAGAAAAAAATTAAATCAATCCCCTGTTTCTATACTCCAATAATCCATCTGAAAATATCATTTAAGCAATAAGACACCCTACTAGCAACAGAATCTGTAAATGATGTAGGGATTACTTGACCAAGAATACACAAAACACTGAGGCCCTAAGACAGGACCCAGAAAATGATCTGAATACATGGAGGGACCAGGAGGCTCTTGCCCAGGATGATTAACATAACAAAGATGTCACTTGTCACAAAATTATTTTATAAACTTAAAATGATCATAATGCAATCCCAGGTGCAGCTGTGGAGGAACTCAATAAACCTGTTGTAAAGTATCCTTGAAGTCCGCGAGCTTGGCTTTGAAGGACGGGGAGGGGAGTGTGCCCCACAGACAAACAGGGCAGGGCGCAAGTCCTGGGCTCGAGAAGAGAAAGACAACCTCAATTTACCGATTTACCAGTGGGCCGAGGGCGAGACTGGGCAGTGGTCGGGACAGGAAGCTCAGGAGGTCAGCAGAGAACCAGGTGCTCAGGAGCAGCGGGGATGAGACCGCGGAAGAGAAGTAACAAGCAGCTGCCACTGGGGTGCTCCCCGGGCACAGCAGACCATTGGTGACGCCAGATGCAGGGCAGCTTGTGGGATCTGAGAAGCCTGAGCAGGCAGGGAGGGCAAGAGCCGGGCTGCTCCTGTGCGCGGGCAGGCAGAGCGCGCTCCTTGGAGTAGGAGACCCCGCAGAAATGCGTGGACATGCCTCACTCACGGCAGCTGAGCCACCTGGATCCACCCCCGAAGAATGCTGCGGAGACAGGGCCCCACCGAGGACACGGCGCAGACTCACAGGGAGCTGGATGGGGGATGGCGGGGAACAGATGGGCTCTCCTGTGTACACCGTGTGGGGACATCAACATGTACTCACCCAGGGCCCAGCGCAGCAGGGACGAGGCGTGTGGGAGCCCCAAACCTCATGTCCCTCCCGTGGTTTTCTATTTCCCTGTGTGTGGGGGGGGTGTCTGTGTGCCCGTGTGCATGCGTACGTGTGTGTGTGCGAGTGCATGTTCACGTTGCATGTGCGTGCGCGTGTGTTGTTTGTGTGTGCGTGCACTTGCATGTGTACACGTGTGCACACGTGTGTGTTGTGTGTACGAGTGCGTACTCGCGTTGTGTGCGTGTGTTGTGTGTGTGCGTGCACGAGTACGTATTCACGTTGCGTGTGTGTGCGCGAATGCGAATTCACGTTGCGTGTGCACGCGCGTATTGTGTATGTGTGCATGCACTTTTGTGTGCATGTATGTGTGCGTGTGTGCACGTGTGTTGTGTGCGCGGGTGTGCACTCGCGTTGCGTGTGTGCACGCGTGTGTGGTGTGTGCACGCGAGTACATATTCACGTTGTGTGTGTGAGCGCGTGTGTTGTGTGTGCGCGTGTGTGTTGTGTGTGTGCACACACGCACACATGCATCCCCAGACGCTGATGGTTCAGGCGTTAGAGCATGTGTCCTCAGTGCCACAAACAGCACTTGCAGTGTGCTGCAGCTCGACCTTCATATTCCGGGAGCCCCCCGAGGGCCTGGTTACCCGTGGATTCCTGTGCGCTGGCCGGGGTGGGGCAGTGACTGGAGTTCCAGCTCCAGGACAGGCGGCATCGCAGCCACAGGCCACACTTGAGCAGAAGGCTGGGTGGCTTGGGGCTCTCCACCTCTATTTACCCAGGCTGTGTATTTGGGGGCACTGTCCAGGGAATGGACACCAAGTGTCTGTTTAGGTTCGGGGTTTTGGGCACCATACCCACAGCTGCCAGAGCCACGCTTCCTGGCCAAGTGCACACGTGTTTCCCTGGGGTCTGCACTGTCGGGGGGGTTGTACACAGAATCCCCGTGTGTGTGCTCTTCAACATACCAGCAGACGCCAGACTGTTTCCAAAGGGCGTGAGAGTCGTCCCAGATGGGAGGCAGGCTCCTTCTGCCTTCCATGGCTTCTGGAAACAGCATCTCCCTGTGGTTTCCTTGACCTCCTCTGACTGCAGCGAGGCTGAGTGCCTCCAGCCGCCTGGGGCACTGTGCTTTCCTCCTTCTGCCATATGGATCCACAGCAGGAGCACCCCACATGCCCTGGGAGGGGTCCCCCTTACAGCATGAGCTCCTGTGTCTGTCCTGGCCAGGCTCCAGCAGCACCAGCGAGTCCCACGTCCAGGGCAGCGGTCTGCACGTGTGGGGCTGCTCCGGGCCGGCCTGGGCGGTGGGGGCTCCCCTGCCTTCTGGGGACGGCTGTTTAAGAAGTCCTGGTTGTAGGGTGAGTCCCCAGGTGCTGTCCAGGGGGCTGCCATCCCTGGCCCTTGGTCACGATACGTGCTGGGTCCTGCCACCATCGGGAGGCACCCCCACACGCACCTGGCGGGACCGATTTAAAGAAGACACCCTGGTTCTCAGTAAGACTTTACGATTCTCGACAAATCAGCCTCGCAAACCTTCTGATTTATTCCCAGGAACTTCACGCTTATCTCTGTAAAATGATTTCTGTATTTAAATTACTGTTCCAAAATGTTCTGTTGCTGGCCCAAGTGTTGTACACTGATTTTCACGCCCAGCGACCTTGCTACATGTGCTGAATTTATGGCAAAGTTAGCGGGAATGCCCTCGTCTGTAGATAATGGTGACAGGAGTGTCCCCCCCAGGTCCACGGGAGCGTGTTCACGTTTCTGCCTCAGGGGCCTGGCTGACACTTCCTCGGGGCCACCCCATCCTCTTCCTGACCTTGAAAGAAAGGAGTTCAACACTTCCCATAAAACAAGGCTTTTCTGTTTATTTTTTTGAGGTATCTCTGATGAGTCCTCTTTCGTAGAAGACTCTTCTCTTCTGGTATCATCGCTTAAATGGGAAGGTTTTTCCACTTTTCTTAGCGGTACACAAAGTAACAGTGCACCTACCAATCAACAGCAGCACAGATTTGATGAAATACATGGTAAAAAAGACATTCAAGATGTTATTGACAAATTCATCCACTGGAATCGATGCAACCATCAAGTAAAGACCACTCTCAAAAGCATAAATAAAATTCTCAAAACTTGCTGGACTCCAGAGCTAGGACACATGTGTACCTACCGTGTGACTACTGCACATTTCCAACCCAGCAACAGCACCCTCTCCGGCCCAGACTCAGCGGGACCAGAGCCCCCGGCACCCGTGGCAGCAGGAAGACCCATGGCCCCACCCGGGGACTCACGTCTATTGCTGAGGGGTTCACCACCAGTTTGCATCCAAACCAGATCAAGCAGGCAGTGGTGATGGCGAACGTGGACACAAACAGGATCTGAAAGTTAGGGATCTGGAAAACAAGACAGGGGTCACTTTTTTTTGCATAACTAAAAAATTAAAGCTATCATTGAACCAAATTCCAGGTCATTAATTAAAAAATCCCAAGAATATGACACACAAGAATGCGCGGGGGCGGGGCGCCTGGGTGGCTCAGTAGTAGAGCATCTGACTCGATTTTGGCTCAGGTCGTGACCTCAGGGTCATGGGATCGAGCCCCACACTCAGCAGGAAGGCTGCTTGAGATCCTCCCTCTCTCTCTGCCCCTCCACCCTCCCATGCTTGCACGCTCTCTCTCTAAAATAAATAAATAAAACTTAAAAAAACAACAACAATACAACTGCAGGATGCCCTGCAGCCCCTTGGGGTCGGGGGAGGGTACAGGAAGCCCTGTTGTGGGGGGCACAGGGGCTGCCAGCAGCAGAGGCACACCCTTCCATGAGCATGTGTGCACACACACACACACATGCACACACATATGCACGCATGCGTACACACATGTACATGCACATACACGCTCTTACACACATGTGCACTGCTCTCACACACATGCATACGCATGCACATGTACATGCACATATACACTCTCACACACATGCGCGCGCACACGCACATGTACATGCACATACATGCTCTCGCCCACATGCACACGTGCACACATGTACATGCGCATACATGCTCTTGCACATGTGCACACGCTCTTGCACACATGCACGTGCGCACGTGTACATGCACATACACGCACACGCGTGCGCATGCACACACACATGCGCTCACACATGCACGCACTCACACATGTACGTGCACATGCACACGTGCGCACATCCACACGCTCACACATGTACGTGCACATCCACACACGCGCACACGCACGCACACATGCACACGCGCACACGCACGCACGGGTGGGTGCCCGTCAGCCCCGCAGGCGGCCTGGCTTGCTTCCCCAGCCCACGGCCTGGCTTGTCCTGCCCTCGGAGGCTCCCCCATAGCCGTGCTGCAGCCCCCACACCTGCAGAGACTGCACGGAGGCCAGGACTCACCGCACTGATGTTTCTCCGTGAAATAGCAAAGCTCACGATTGCTGAGGGAAGGCACTGAAAGGAAACCAGAGCTCCGTGAGCCAGCGGCGAGCCACCTGGCGTCCCTACCTGCAGTGCTTACACTTCCAGAATGACCCAAGACCTGTCGGCCAAACGAGGGCTACCCGCCTGCAGGCACAGGGGTGCTGCCAGCAGTGGAAGGTCTCATGCCTTTCAAAATGATTTATTCTGGAAAAACTTTAATTTTTCTGAAAAGACGAAAGGGGCTGAACACACTTAGAGCTGGACTGTCACCTCTACCAACTGCATAAGAGTGAGTTTGTCTTAGCTTGGGAATTACCCCAAAAGGGGAATGCATCTGTGTGTGAATAAGTGGAAATGTTCCGGAGTCCCAGAGCCCCGAGGAGGTTCTTGGAGACCCTGCAGTTGATCCCCACAGAAGTGGAAGACGAGGAAGAAGGCAAGCGTGGGGGCAAGCATGGGGTGTCAGGGCAGTGGGGAGGTGGAGGGAAGGGCACCAGCCTGCGCATCGTGGGCCATGCCAGGTGTCACCCCTGCAGGCACCAGGACCCCCACAGACCCCTCGAGCTATGGGGACAGAGCCCGTAAGGGTGGAAGGGAACCAGTGGGGCATGTGGCTTGTCTCCCCGGGCTGTCACTTGGAGGGTGAAGGGCACTGCCAAGGATTTTGCTGAAATGTCCAGCCTAGGTCAGTGGCTGCCCAGGAGCATCTGGGCTAGACTTCACTGGGACCCCCAAGAAGGGCCACTCCAGTGGTGACAAAGGGCCACCTAGAAGGCTCCAGAGAGAACAGCAGGGGATGGGTCAAACTCTTTCAAGGAGCTTTGTCCTAAGGGAGCAGAGACCGGGCACCCTGCCAGCTCACGGGCAGCACGCAGCTGTAGGAACTCAAGGGCCGTTTCCCACCCGGGAGTCTGCGGCGAGAGACTCACACGCATCAAATCTTGCCTGAAACTGAAGTCAGCAAGTGATAGCAACACGTAAATCTCAGAGCAAAGAACTCAAATGCACAACCTCAAATCCCGGTACTGAAAGGTGCAACCGAGGAGCAATGCTTACCGACCCTGCGGCACAGCGTAAGTAATCCATTTCCGAGGGAAACACGTTTCCCAAATAGAGCGAAAACCCTGAAGTCACAAGCAGACAGCTCTGCAAAACAGCAACACAGTTCAGGTGACCACTGGAGCATGTCAGGACATCAGGCGTTCAATGAGACCTCTATCATGTAACAGAATGATGCCAATGTGGACACCGAGATCCCACCACACCTGACTCCCCCCCCTCTTTCCCCGCAGGGTCAGACTAAGGGCCTCCACATGTATTTGGGGGAGGGAGGGAGAGGCCTCTGTCGAAAGTTCAAGCAAGAAATGGCGCTTCTCCCCAGAACATACCCTCACCCCCAACACGTGCAATTTCAGGAGCCTTAGCATCCCCACCCTCAGGGCCAGGCTCGGAGGCTGGGAGACAACTCCGTCCCGTGTTCTCTGCAAAGCTAATCCAAGTGGATGGCCAGGCAATGACTGCAGGGCCGAGGGCCTCCCGGCTGTTAGGGGCACCGAGGCCTCACGTCAGGCCTGGGACATGGGAACACTGTCGAGGGCGAGCCTCTGGGTCCGGGCCGGGGGTCGTGTGTGCCCCCCTGTGATGGGAGCACAGAGGCCAGGGGCCTGGGGAACGAGGGAGACCACGAGACACACCTATGTGAGGCAGGGGGGATGAGCAGCATTACGCGCCTTGGCCACCGGCCACTGTGGCCAGTGCACAGAGTCCAGGGGCCGGGAGGAGGGGCTTCCTCTGCACCCCGGGCGGATGGGGGTTCCAGTCTCAGCGGGACGGGGTCACAGCTCAGGGGAAGGGTGGCCTGGGGAAGCCCAGTGTGGAGGGAGGTCCCTGCCTGGATCCTAGCTCTCAGCCCAGGCCACACAGAGCCCTGGGGTCCAGCCTAGAGAGAGGTGTGTCCAGTGGCCCAGCCCCAGGTGACCCTGCTCTTGGGCCAAAATGACTCTTTCAGTGGTCAGGTGCCCACTCAAGCATGTCTGAAGGGAAAGGTCCCCGAACCCAAGCCTGCGTCCTCGGCCCTGGGGCTTCCTCCTGCAGCGGGCCCCGGCTTCCCGCCTCGGAGACCCTGACCCACTCTCCAGTCTGCCAGAGGCCTGCCCTCAGAGCACAGCCCCTCCTCCCATCTGTGCAGCACAACTCCAGACCCCCAGGGGCACAACCCACGACCCCGCAGAGGGGCAGCATGGGCCCTGGGCTGTCCCAAGCCTGGTGGAACACGGAGAAGCCCCGAGGCTGCGGTAGATATTCCTGAGGTGAATCCCGAGCACACATGCCAAGTAAGCACATGAGCACCCGCGAGGCTCCCCAGAAGCAGAAGCAGCCCCGGAGCCACGCTCTCCCAGGCCGCGTGGATTCCCAGGGGATGGCTTGCCGTGGACGATGCCTCCCTGGTCCTGGCCAGGAGCTACTCACCCCCATCAACACGGAGAGGACCCACGTCTTGTGGCTGAGGCACGGGGGCAGCCTCGTGGTCAGCTGAATGTCGTTGGGCTTGGCATCAGGGGCGTAGCTCCCGGCCTCGGGCCTGCCCCGCTCTAGGGTGGGCATCCGGTCGTAGCTGAGCTCCTCCCCGCACTGCTCATCCCGCGTCATGGCGCTCGGGCTATAGACACTGGCATCAGAGGCCACAGGACAGCAACACCTGTGGCTCTGGGGTCCCCTCAGCTGCCACTTACGCACCAGCAATGAAATAATCGTTCATCTGGGACCACTCTGAAACGAGTCTAGTTAAAGGAAGTTGTTTTCAGAAAAAGAAATATCAACCATACCAAATGCAGTAAACCTGAAGGAAACAAGAAGCACCTAAGTCCTCTCCCAGGAAAACGGAGCCGAGCAGCCATCAGCGCCTGGGCGACGCGGGCCCCCAGCGCCCCCACCTGCACCCACCACAGCCACCTCATTCCCAGTCCCGCGCCTGCTCGGATCGCAGCACGCTAAGCCGCTCCAGGTGCAAACTGAGCCCCAGAGCACAAGAGGCGCACACTCCAGCGGTGAAGCCCGCGTGCTTACCTCGGGGGCTTCGGCCCGAGCAACGGCGTCCGGGTGGCTCCGAGTCAGCCGGCTTTGGGCTTCCAGGCGCAGCTATTCAGAGAGGAACAAAAGCCCAGCAGAGACGCCCTGGAGCCGGGGCGGGGAGCACCGCTTCCCGAATTTCAATGAGGCCCAGAGAGCTTCTGGGGTGGTTGTGTAAGCGCAGGCACCCCAGCCCCAGCCCAGCTGCGCTCGGTGCCGCGGCGGCCGGCCGGTCTCGGTCTCGGTCTCGGTCTGGCGGGCCTCACAGCAGAGCAGCGTCCCACCCCAAGCTCAGAATCGGGGGCGGCGGGGGGGGGGGGGGGGCGCTTGAAACAAGTAGCTTCTTATTCACGACCTTGTAATACACCCTCTCAGGCAGCTGACCCCATGCACTGGGACCCCAGAGGAAGACCCCCTTCACGGGGGCGCACACAAACTTGCACATTCCACGCGGCGAGCGTGGCCCTTGACCTGCTCGGAACTGTGACTCACTGGTTCCCGTGGGCAGCCCGGCACTCCTGCTGGGCCTTTTAGTTCTGCTCCCTGAGCAAAGACAAAGGACGGGAGCATACTTCGCCCGGAGACACTGGCGCCCTGACAGTTACAGTGACGGAGTCTTTGTGCACATGGAAGCCACAAAATGGCTCGAATCCAAGCATTCTGAACAACCAGCTCCTCAAACTGCAAATCCACATAAAGCTTAAGCGAAGCATTGGTTTTGAATAACGAACTCTGTTGCCTTAGTTTCTCCACCAAGCAGAGACGAGAATTCTCACAAACCACAACCTGGGAAATCAAGAAGGGGTTTTGAACAGATGGAAATATCTCCCAAACTTCTTCACTGACTGTTTTTTGGTAAGAGATGGAGGGAGGGGCAGAGGGAGGAGAGCGAATCTCCTCTCCTTATCGGAGCCCAACGCAGGGCTCGATCCCACGACCCTGAGATCATGACCTGAGCTGAAACCAAGAGTCGGACACTTAACCGACTGCACCACCCAGGTGCCCCTTACTGTCTTCTGAATAACTGAATTAGTAGGAATCGGTCTGACCAGATTGAACCCTTCATGTTTTCATTTGAAGAAAAAGTCAAGCAGATTTCACCATTGCTGCGCCTTCCCAAGGCTGTTCTATAAGAAGAAAATACGAACAGGCTGCCTCGAATCGGAGATTGTGGAGCAAACTCCCTGAGGCTCTGGAGTCACAGGCCTTGGAGAAGTGCTTCCTTGTTTCTGTTGGCAATACCAGTTTCCAAAACAAATCCTGTTTTCTCCCACCAACTATTGTTCCTAAAATGCCCTTCCTCCCTTCTCTGCCTGCTGAGATCCCACTCATGTTTTAACATTTTCACTGCTATTCAGCAAATGTTTACAGAGTGCACAGGCAGACCAGTCCTTCCCACGTGGAGTTTACATGCTAATGGGTGCACAGGAGTTTGTGTGCTCTGTCACGGAAAGTAAGTCAGGGCAGCCTCAATGAGAAGCAGGTGTTTTGAGCAAAGACATGCGAAACGCCAGGAGAGGGGTCTCACAGAGAGCTTAACAGAGGTGCCACAGGTACAAAGGTCCTGAGGTGGCTAGGCTGGAGGACAATGAGCATAGCCATCACGTGAGGGATGAGGCCCCTGTGGGCGTGAACACAGCCTTCGCTCCGCCTGCTGTGGACACAACACAGACTCCAAGGCGGACCCTCCGGAAGGTTCTCGCACAGGAGCATCCGGCCGCTGGGCACAGAGCAGGCTGTTGGCCGGGATGGCAGGGGAGCCCAGAGGTGGTGAGCTGTGAGCAGCCTTTGGATGGGTTTGGAAGTGCCCACGCAATGTGCGGTGAGGATCACGTGGGGCGAGAGGGTGCGGAGTTCGGTGTGGGCAGTGCGGGTGCAGTGCGTCTCAGCTGACGCAGAGGAGGCTGCGGTTTGCTTCTGAGGCCGAGGTGGACAGGTCTGTTGGGCATCCGCATGGACCAGCTGAGGAGCCGAGCTGAAGTGTCCAGAATGCAGGGCTGTCTCAAGGAGTGGACACTCCTGCTGCAAACCACCCCTGTTGTCCAAGCCTCTCCCTGGCACCCCGGTAGGAAGCGCAACCAGGGCCAACAGCCTCTGCCTTGGGTACCTGTTTCCTCCCCAACCCGGGAAAACCCTGGGACCTTCCCACTCCGCGATGCACTCCCAGTGCCCGTCTGAGATGTGGACTTGTCAGGCTTCTGAGATGTTGGGGAAGGACGACCTTCACAGCTCTCCAAGGGGAATCATAACAACATGGCATGGATGGACGAGCGACGCTCAGGCTGCCCTCGGACCTACTAAAAGGACAGTACACAGGTCACACACACACCCCGGGGCCCCCGGGCTGATCTGAAGGGCAGCACACAGGTCACACCGACCCCGGGGCCCCCGGGCTGACCCACTGAAGGTCAGG
>NW_027397110.1:152585-225478 GCF_003265705.2 Callorhinus ursinus | reverse complement strand
CTGAAGGCCAGGGCGGGTCACACCGACCCCGGGGCCCCCGGGCTGACAGAACGGGGGGAGCCGCGGGGTCCGTCTGGAGCAGCTCCAGACGCAGAGGCGGATGGGAGGGCTCATCCACACTGCATTCTCCAACCAGGACGAAATCCAATTAGGAATTAACACAAAACCCCTGAAATCCCCCAAAATGTACGAGTTTATTCCCCGTCCGTGTACAATGAAGAAAATCCGTGCGCCGAGTGACAACGGAGACGCCAGCCCGGTGGTGCGGGGTGCAGCCGTCCCGAGCTCGAGAGACTCATTCTCAGCTTGAGTCAGGAAAGCACGAGTTCAACAACGGGATTCAAGGCAGGAAATAATGAAGAAGAGACAAAAATCAATGAAAAGAGGCAGTTTTCGAAGAGGTGGATAGAATTCCAGCTAGCGCACGCAGCGGCGGCGGCGGCGGCGGGGATCTGCGCCCGATGAGCCGCGGGCGGGGGCCAGGGACAGCTGGGCGCCTCGGTCAGCGCACAGACGCCACCGCGGACACGACAGGAGCTCCGCGAGCCGCGGCGGAGCCTCCGCGCCGGGCCGTGCCGGCGCCCCGCCCGGGACCGCCGCAGCACGCCCGCCCGCACGAGGCTCCACCCACAGCGCGACATCGGGCGCCCCGCACGACGTCTCGCCCACCGGCACCTCGCCGCACTGGGCGGCACGCGAACGGTCGCCAACCGCCGGCCCCCAGCTGGTAACGGCCGCGGCGCGTGCGGCGAGCCCATTGGCCGAGGGTGTGAGGGGCAGGCGCAGGCGCGGACGCGCCGACCCCATTGGCCGAGGCCGTGCGGCACGGGCGCAGGCGCGCACGCGCCGACCCCATTGGCCGAGGGCGGCGGGAAGCGCGCGGCCGCGTGCGCTCACCCCCAGGCGGCGGGCGGCGCGGAGTCCGGGCGGCGGCACGGCCATGCTGCGACTCGCGGCCAAGCTGGTTGCGTTCTTCTGGAGGAGAGCGGACGGCCCCGACGAGGACGCAGGGCCGCCGGGGCCCGAGCTCGCGGAAGGTGCCTCGCGGGGCGGGGCCGCGCTGCCGCCCGTGTGCACACGCCGGGGGCCCAGGGCGGGCGGGGAGGGAAGGCGGCCGCGGCCGGCTGTCGTCAGCCCCGGCCGGACGGGAAGAGGCCCTCCGCGGGGGGCGCCGTCGGTCAAGCACCGACCCGATCTCCACTCGGCGGCTGATCTCAGGGTCGCGGGGTCGGGCCCCGTGTCTGGCTGCACAGTCGGCGCGGAGCCTGCTTTTAAAACGGGCAATTAGAACAGGTGTTGTGTCCGGTGGGTGAGGGCACCGGGCCTGCCCAGCACGTCGGTGCACCTGGCTCGGAGTCTGCGCGCGCGGCCGGCCGCGGGACGGACGTGTCCGCGCACCCTCGCGGCGAGCGGCAGTTCCGTGTCGGGAAAGCGCGGGAACGGGCAGCCCGCGGGCTCAGCCCGGGTCCACAGATGCTGGGGAGCCGTGCGTCTCCCTGCTGAGGCTGTGTTCGAGCGCGGAGGAGCTCGGTGCGCTCCCCCGAGGCTCTCTCCCCCCTCCTCGCGAGAACCGAGTTCAGGGGGTGATTCTCTCGTTGTTTTCTCTAAGCTCTGGAAAAGAGACTCTCGACAGGAGAGGCCAGAAATGGCAGGGGTGCAGTTGACCTGTTGCAGGCAGCATGCTAACTAAGAGCCGTCTGTGTCCAGACTCGCTGCCGCCGCCGTAGCCGGCTTTGTAGCCTGGAGCCGGTCCCAGCGTCAGTCTGGGTCTTGCCTGTTAAGTGCGGGCTTTCAGCATCAGCTTGAGCTCCAGCTCCCGGCTGCATTTGCATCTCAGTGAAGGCAGTGGAAGGAGCAGCCAAGGTGCACTGGGGACCCAGAGAGCAGCGGCTGCTGCAGGGGTCGGTAGTGGGGATAGTCGCTGCTCCGGTGAGGGCTTGCCCGGCCTGTAGAGGCCAGACGAAGCTCGCCAAGCCTGGACTCTCTTCTAGCGTCGTGCTTGGTGAGATAATGCAGAATCTCCTGACACCGTGGCTGGTGTTTTTGGTGACGAAGGAAGATCACTGCAGTGATGGCAGCTCATAGTAAGGGCTCCCCGGATGCCAGTATAAATACTGCACCCTGGCCTGCGCGTTGGACTCACTTCCATCACATCAACCCCAGACAGCCCCCTTGGGTAGAGACTGCAACTGTCTCTGTTTTACAACAGAACAAGCACAGAGTGGTTAGCGGTTCAGGACTTAGCCCAGAGATGCACACGTGGCAGTAGAAGAGCTGGGATTCAAACCCAGGGAGTCTGGCTCTGGAGCCCACCACCCACACTCCTCAGAGGATCACAAACCCTGCTTTCTGAAGGCTCTGCCCACCCCCCACCCCCGCCCCGGGAGGGTTTTCCAGCTCAGAGGGCTCCAGACCACCTGGATGCTCCTGTACGCTGCCTTTCTCCATGATGTAGGCTTGCTTCGCTTTTAAGGTCTGTATGATCTCTTTGTTTATGCATCTCAGGTGACACCAAGTTGAAAACTGTCCAGGGTGTCGTGACAAGGTACTGCAGCGATTATGGCATGATTGATGATTTGATCTACTTCTCTACTGAAGCTGTGACTAGCAAAGTGCTTCTCAATGTCGGGCAGGAAGTTATTGCTGTTGTGCAAGAAGATAAAGTATCAAACGGACTGAAAGCAATTAGGGTAAGGCCTGAGTGGTTTGCGAAGTCTCTCTCCACGGTGGGGCTTCATGTTTAGTTAACTTCTCAGGGGCAACGTGGGCAAGGCAGAGTGGGATGTACCTGCCCGGGGCTGCTTGTGTTTTTATAATGGTTTCTGTCTTAAAAAATCAGTGGTGGTTATTGTATGTTATTCAAACAACATAGAAATTTATAATTCAGAATGTAAAGCTTGTCTGTAATTTTATGTCATGGCAAAGAATGCTTAACATTTTTATTTGTTCTAGTATTTCAAAAAATTGTTAAAAATGATAATCATTGGACCCCTTTTTTTTTTTTTACAAGAGAACAAATCTACACCCTTATGTATTTTTCACTAAGTTTAAATCCTTGAGGGGCACAGCATCACACAGATTCTGTGGCCCGTGTCTTTAGCAGGAAGGTTCCTTCAGAATTTGGCACAAACCATGCCTCTGTTTCCAGGAGCACAAGTTACTTTTCCCCAGATTACTCTGGTTTTGTTCAGTTTGCCTCCAGGAGTCACTGTGGTGTTCTTTGCTTTGCACAAAGAAGTGCATCTCTTACCTAGATGGAATTCAGTTTCATCTGAGCATAACACCTCCAATTTTAAGAAGAGCTGTGTCCTCCCCTGGTTCCAGAGACCCCACTTATAGCCAACAAAAACGGCCTTCCAAACATATTTGTCATTTTAGGAGTCCTGTTCCAGCAGACTCCACAGGCTCCAAGGTGGCAGAAAGAGTGGGCCCTTGTGATCCAGTTAGCAAAGATAATTAGTAGATTCTATTCAGCAATTGTGTTAATTTAAAAATTGTATTTTTTGTGCTAGAAGTCTTAGAAGTGGAATTGTTAGTCAAAGCATATGCACATTTAACATTTCAGTGGTTATCAGATTATCCTTTAATAAGGTACAAATTAATTTATACTCCCAGGAGCAAGATGAGACTGGCTGTTACCCAAAGTTGGCGAAGATGTGGATGTTATCAATCGCTGAAATCTTTGCCAATCTAATAAGTGAAAAGTGACTTCATGATTTTAACTTGCACTTAAGCCTTAAAGTAGATTAATTTTCACATTTTTTTCTAGGAGTTATTTTCATAATCTTTATACCTTTTTTTCTTTAAAGTTTTTTAAATTGAAGTTTCTATATTAGGGAAATTAGAGCTTTTTTCCTTTTTGTTAAGAGTTTTATTGAGACAGGGGCACCTGGATGGCCCAGTCAGTTAAGTGTCTGCCTTCGGCTCAGGGTCCTGGGATCCAGTTCTGTGTTGGGGCTCCCAGCTCAGCGGGGAGTCTGCTTCTCCCTCTCCCTATGCCCCTCCCGGCCGGCTGTCTATATGTCTCTCTGTCTGTCTCTCAAATAAAATTTTCAAAAAGAGTTTTATTGGTATGTAATCGACACACTATACAGGTCACCCATTTGAGGTATACAATTCAGTGTTTTAATACATTCACAGTTATGCAGCCATCACCACAATCTGCCATAAACTGTTAGAAGTATCATAATCAAGAACTTTTTCTTTGGGGAAAATTCTCCTCTGCATAGCTTCTTTTTCAGGCATGACCTCACCATGACAGCCTGTCCAGGCTTCATCTCTCCCTCTCCCCATTCTTGACTTGCTGGTCTTTTAGGAGGGACGCTATGAGGGTTCAAAATTTCTCTGTGAAATGTCGTTTTCATTTTTTAAAAAATGGTTTTTTTTAATTTAATCACCATCCCCTCTTTCACCCATCCCCCCACCCACCTCCTCTCCGGTGACCATCAGCTTGTTCTGTATAGTTACAAGTCTGTTTCTTGGTTTGTTTCTCTCCCCTTTTATCCCCCTTTGCTCATTTGTTTTGTTTCTTAAATTCCACATATGGGTGAAATCGTATGGTATTTGTCTTTCTCTGACTGTTTGGCTTAGCATGATATCCTCTAGTTCCATCCATGTCATTGCAGATGGCAAGATTTTGTTCTTTTTGATGGCTGAGTAATATTCCATTGTTTGTATATATACCACCTCTTCTTTATCCATTCATCTGTTGGTGGACACGTGGGCTGCTTCCATAATTTGGCTATTGTAAATGATGCTGCTGCAAAGATAGGATGTATCCTATCTTTGTATCCTTTGAATTAGTCTTTTTGTGTTTTGTGTTTTGATTACTGGATCATAGCGTAGTTCTATTTTTAACTTTTTTTTTTAAGATAAGGGTCCAGTTTCTTTTATTTTTTTTTAAGATTTTGTTTGTTTATTTGACAGAGAAAGAGAGCACGCGCGCACAAGTAGGGGAAGCAGCAGGGAGAGGAAGAAGCAGGCTCCCCGCTGAGCAGGGAGCCCGATGCGGGGCTCAATCCCAGGACCCTGGGATCATGACCTGAGCCGAAGACAGACGCCTAACCAACTGAGCCATGCAGGCGCCCCCAATTTTAACTGTTTGAGGAACCTCCACACTGTTTTCCAGAGTGGCTGCACCAGCTTGCATTCCCACCAACAGTGTAGGAGGGTTCCCCTTTCTCCGCAATCCGCCAACATCTGTTGTTCCTTGACTTGTTCATTTTAGCCATTCTGACGGGTGTGAGGTGGTATCTCCTTGAGGTTTTGATTTGGAGTTCCCTGATGCCGAGCGATGCTCAGCACTTTTTCATGTGTCTTTTGGCCATTTGGATGTCTTCTTGGGAGAAATGTCTATTCATGTCTTCTGCCCATTTTTAATCAGATTACTTATTTTTTGAGTGTTGAGTTTTATCAATTCTTTATACATTTTGGATAATAACCCTTTATCAGAGCCCTTATGTCACTTACAGATATCTTCTCCCATTCAGTATGTTGCTTTTTAGTTTCATTGATTGTTTCCTTCGCAGTGCGGAAGCTTTTTATTTTGATGAAGTTCCAATAGTTTATTTTTGCTTTTGTTTCTCTTGCCTCAGGAGACATATCTAGAAAGATGTTGTTATGGCTGATGTCACATCACTGCCTGTGTTCTCTTCTAAGATTTTTATGGTTTCAGGCCTCACATTTAAGTCTTTCATCCATTTTGAGTTTACTTTGTGTGTGGTGTAAGAACGTGGTCCAGTTTCATTCTTTACATGTTGCTGTCCAGTTTTCCCGGCACCATTTGTTGAAGAGACTGCCTGTTTCCCATTGGATAGGCACTCCTTTGTCGAAGATTAACTGACCATATAAGTGTGGGTTTATTTCTGGGTTTTTTATCCTATTCCGTTGATCTTTGTGTGTGGACCATACTGTTTTAATTACTATCACTTTGTTTTTTTTTTTTTTTTTTAAGAATTTATTTATTTATTAGAGAGAGAGAATGAGAGATAGAGAGCACGAGAGGGAAGAGGGTCAGAGGGAGAAGCAGACTCCCCGCCGAGCAGGGAGCCCGATGCGGGACTTGATCCCGGGACTCCAGGATCATGACCTGAGCCGAAGGCAGTCGCTTAACCAACTGAGCCACCCAGGCGCCCTAATTACTATCACTTTGTAATACAACGTGAAGTCTGGAATTGTGATGCCTCCAGTTTTGTTTTTCCTTTTCAGGATTGCTTTGGCTAGTCGAGGTCTTTTGTGGCTCCATACAAGTTTTAGGATTGTTCTAGTTCTGTGAAAAATGCTGTTGGTATTTTGAGAGGGATTGCAGTAAATCTGTAGGTTGCTCTGGGTAGTATAGACATTTTAACAATATTTTTCTTCCAATCCATGAGCATGGAATGTCTTTCCGTTTCTTTGCATCATCTTGAGTTTCTTTCATCAGTGTTTTAGCGTTTTCAGAATGCAGGTCTTTTCACCTTTTGGTTAAGTTTATTCCTAAGTATTTTATTGTTTTTGGTACAATTGTAAATGGGATTGTTTTCTTAATTTCACTTTCTGCAGCTTCATTATTAGTGTATAGAATGCAACAGATTTCTGTACATTGATAGGTATCCTGCAATTTTACTAAATTCATATATCAGTTCTAGTAGTTTTTTGGTGGAGCCTTTAGGGTTTTCTGTATATAGTATGTCATCTGCATGTGGTAAGTTTTACTTATTCCTTACCAATTTGGATGTTTTTTATTTCTGTATGTTGTCTGATTGCTGTGGCTGGGACTTCCAGTACTATATCAAATAAAAGTGGGAAGAGTGGACATACTTGTCTTTTTGGGAAATTAGAGCTTTTTAAGGAAGATTATTATATGAAAGTGTTGTAGATATCTCCCCCAGGATTATGTTTTAACATTTTTTTAAGGTTTTGTTTTATGCAGTTAAATGTGTCTATCTTTTCCATGTGGCTTTGGCCTCTAAGAATCCTTAAAGAGGCTTATTCCACTCTTAGACATATCCACTCAGGTTTTCCTCTGAAAATTGTTTCTTGACATTTAAATATTTAGTCTGCCTGGAATTTATATGCTATACAGACTGAAAGAGGAAAGCAGACATTTCTTTTTCAGTAGCTGACCAGTCATTTCACTTTTTTTCCTTCTGATCAGGAATGTCCCTTTATCATACACCAGAACCCCATGTGCATGGGGCCCCCATGGTCCTGATGCCTGTGTGTGGGCCCTCGTGGCACTGTCTCATCCATGGGTGGTAGGCAGGTTTCCCTCCTCGATGTGGATGGAATTCTCCCACTTTCTGATTATTCTGGATGAACATTAGAGTCATTCTTTTGTTTCTCCTACTCAGCTCAGAATCGCTTTGGACAGCACCGAGTTTGTGGATCCATTTAGGCTAAGCAACGTGTGGATCATATATAGACTTCTCCAACTACAATTTATCCAATTATTTAAGCCCTCCTTTATGTTCTTTTTACAGCTTAATAGCTTTCTTTACTTAGGTTCTGCAAATTTCTTGTTTCTTTCCAAGAATTTTAATGTTTATGTTCCATTATCAACATAACTTTGTATTTTTATTTTTTTAAAGATTTATTTATTTTAGAGCGAGAGAATGAGAGCATGAGCAGGAGGGGCAGAGGGAGAGAGGGAATCTCAAGTAGGCTCCATGCCCAGTGTGGAGCCCAATGCAGGGCTCAATCCCACAACCCAGAGATCAGACCTGAGCTGAAACCAAGAGTCGGACACTCAACTTACTGTGCCACCCAGGTGCCTCCTATATTTTTATAATTAATGTTTTTCTTCCTATGTAGGAAAGCTGCTGGTTTTTATGTAATTTGGTAGCTGGCAAACTTAGTGAGCTCAACTCCTTTTAAAAAATGGTTGAGCAACATATTTTAAGAAAAAAGGAAAAGAAGAAGATAACAGGAGAGGAAGAAAAGGGGAGTATGTCAGAGGGGGAGACGAACCATGAGAGATGATGGACTCTGAAAAACTGAGGGTTCTAGAGGGTAGGGGGGTGGGGGGATGGGTTAGCCTGGTGATGGGTATTGAGGAGGGCACGTTTTGCATGGTGCACTGGGTGTTATGAACAAACAATGAATCATGGAACACTGCATCAAAAACTAATGATGTAATATATGGTGATTAACATAACAATAAAAAAATTAAAAAAAAAATGGTTGAGATGAGGAGCACCTGGGTTAAGGTTAAGCATCTGACTTTTGATTTTGGCTCAGGTCATGATCTCAGGGTTGTGGGATCGGCACCATGTCGGGCTCCTTGCTGGGCGTGGAGCCTGCTTGAAATTGTCTTTCTCCCTCTCCCTCTCCCTCTCCCATTCCCACCCCCTGCCCCATGCTCTCTCTCTCCAAAACAAAAAAAAAAGATGGTTTGAGGAGCCTGGGTGGCTCAGTCGGTTGAGCCTCTGACTCTTGGTTTTTGCTCAGGTCATGATCTCAGGGTCATGGGCTCAAGGCCCATGTTGGGCTCTGCGCTCAGCTTGGAGTCTGCTTCAGATTCTCTCTCCCTCTCCCTCCCGCTCACTTTTTCTCTCTCAAATAAATAAAATCTTCTAAAAGATGTTCGAGATGTACTTTATTACTATTCTAGTTAGTAAGTGGTATCTTAATGCTTAATATTATCTTTTTAAATCTTAAAAATAGTACATTTAAATAGCAAATTTTAGAATTGCGTCATTCAATATGATAGCACCAATCATGTGTAGCTATTTAAATTTAAATGTATTAAAAGTAAATAAAATTTAAAATTGCTCAGCTTCACTAACCACATTTCAAGTGCTAAATGCAGCTGGTGACTACCAAATTGGGCAGCACAAACATAAACCGTCTCTTTCATTGCAGAAAGTTCTAGTAGGTTGCTCTGGCCTACAGTGCTACCAAAAAAAAAATTTGCATATACTCCAGCCGTGCTTTATTTCCTCAGGCCCAGTGCTTTTCTTGGTTTCTGTTCTTAGATTTTCAGTAGATCCTGAATCACCTGAACAATATGCTTACACCTTTGCTTGATTTGCCAACATTAGGTAGTATTACTGATTTCATGAAAGATGTGGAATTCCTTGCTTATTTTTTACATAGCTTTACTGTGGTGAAATATACCTAAAATTTAATATTTTAATGTGTACAATCCAGTGACAAGTACATTTGCATTGTTGTGCACCCATTACCACTATTTTCACAACTTTTTTATCATCATTAAAACAATAATTCACTGTTCTACTTTCTGTCTGTGAATTTGACTATTCTAGGTATCTCATACACGTGGAATCATGCAATATTTGTCCTTTTGTGTTTGCATTATTGGACTTAGCATATTTTCAAGGTTTATCCATATAACCTGTAACAGGATATTACTCCTTTTTATGGCTGAAGAATATTCCATTGTAAATAGACTACACTTTGTACGCTCTGTTTATGGACACTTGGGATGTTTCTACCTTTTGGTTACTGTGAATAATGCTGCTTTGAACAAGTGTCTTTGAGCCCCTGTTTTCTTTTGGGTATATACCTTGGAGTGGAATTACAGAGGTCATATGGTCATTCTATGTTTAGCTCTTTGAGGAACCAGCAGATTTTCCATAGTACCTGCACCATTTTATATTCCCTCCAGCAATGCACAAGAATTCCACTTTGTCTGCATCTTCGCCAACATGTTACTTTTCATTTTTTTGACAGTAACCATCCTAGTGGATACGAAGTGGTATCTTACTGTGGCTTTGATTTACCTTTCCCTAATAATCAGTGATGTTAAACATCTTTTCATGTGTTTATTGGTCATTTATATACCTTCTTTGGAGAAATGTCTATTTAAGTTTTTTGCCCATATCTTAATTGTCTTGTTTATTTTTGTCTTATAGAAATTCTTTATATATTCTGGATATTAATCTCTTATCAGATACGTGGTTTACAAACATTTCTCCCGTTCTGTGGGTTATCTTTTCAGTTTCTCTCAATAGTATTCTTTGATACACAGATGTTTTAAATTTTGGTGAAGTGCAATTTATCCTTTTTTTAAGTTGCCTGTCCTTTTGATATCACAATGAAAAAGTCATTGATCCAAGATCATGAAGATTTTCACCTTTGCTTGCTTCTAAAAGGTTTATAGTTCTAGCTCTTAAATTTAAGTCTTTGATCCATTTTGTGTTAATTTTTGAATATGATGTTGGGTAAGGGTTTGCCTTCATTCATTTGCATGTTGATATCCAATTTTCCCAGCACCATTTTTTTTTAAAGATTTTATTTATTTATTTGACAGAGATACAGCGAGAGAGGGAACACAAGCAGGGGAGTGGGAGAGGGAGAAGCAGGCTTCCCGCCGAGCAGGGAGCCCAATGCAGGGCTCGATCGCAGGACCCTGGGATCATGACCTGAGCCAAAGGCAGTTGCTTAATGACTGAACCACCTAGACGCCCCTTCCCAATACCGTTTTTTGAGAGGACTGCACAGTGGGTAAAACCTTTTCCCCCTTGAGTGGTCTCGGCACCCTTGTTGAAAATCACTTGACCATATTCTGTTCCATCGGTCTTAAGTTTGTCTTTATGGCACTACCACACTCTTGCTTACTGTAGCTTTGTAGCATGTTTTGAAATCCTCTAACTTTGTTTTCTTTTTCAAGATTGTTTTGGCTGTTTGGGGTCCCTTGAGAGTCCAGGTGAATTTTAGGATGGGGTTTTTTATTTCTATTGAAAATGTCATTGGGATTTTGAGAGGGATTACATTGAATCTGTAAATCACATTGGATAGTATTGATATATCCATATTAGGTCTTCTGGTCCATGAATGCTTTGTCTTTCCGTTTATTTGTGTCTTTTTTTTTTTTTACTACTTTTATCACATTTTATAGTTTTTAGTGTATGTATTTCATCTTTTGGGTTAACTTTATTCCTAAGTGTTTTATTTTTGATGGTATTGTAAATGGAATTGTTTTCTAAATTTTTGTTTTTGGTTAGTTTATTGTGAGTGCACGAGATGCGACTGATTTTTGTATGTTGATTTTGTATGCTACAAGTTTGCTGAATTTATTAGCTGTAACAGATTTTTTATGGAATATTTATTCCTATAGAAAATACATTTCTACATATAAGATCATGCCATCACAAACAAATATTTTTCCTTTCTAGTTTGGATGCCTTTTATTTCTTTTTCTTGCCCAATTGGTCTGGTTAGGGCCTCAATGCTTTTTTTTTAACAAAAGTAGCAAAATCCTTGCCTAGTTCCTTATTCTAAGGGAAAAACTTTCAATCTTTCCATCACTGAGTGTGATGTTAGCTGTGGGTTTTTCATATGTGGGCTTTATCACGTTGAAGAAGTCTCCTTCAATTCCTGGTTGGAGTGTTCTCTCATGAAAGGGTGTCATTTGGGGCGACTGGGTGGCTCAGTCGTTAAGTGTCTGCCTTCGGCTCAGGTCATGGTCCCAGGGTCCTGGGATCGAGCCCCGCGTCGGGCTCCCTGCTCCGCGGGAAGCCTGCTTCTCCCTCTCCCACTCCCCTGCTTGTGTTCCCTCTCTCACTGTGTCTCTCTCTGTCAAATAAATAAATAAAATCTTTAAAAAAAAAAAAGGGTGTCATTTTATCAAATGTCTTCTCTACATCAGCTGAGAATTTCTTGTGTTTTTTCCTTTCTTCTACCAATGTGTTGTGTATTTTATTGATTAATTTTCATATGTTGAACCATCTTTGCATTCTGGATAAACTGGCCTTGATTGCAGTGTGTAACCCTATTAATACACTGTCATATTTGGTTTCCTAGTATTTTGTATCTATCTGTATTCATGAGAGATATTTGCCTGTAGTTTGCTTCTCTTGTAGTCCTTTTATTATAGTTTGAATAGCGGTTTGTCTTGCAGGTGGAGGCTGTCTCTGATAAGTGGGAAGATGACAGCAAAAACCATGGCAGCGGGCTGTCCAACTCCAGCCCCCGAGTGCTGATTGGCTGTGTGACTTCGCTGATGGAGGGTGCTGGCTACATCAGTCAGACCACATACTTCTCTCTGGAGAGTGTTTGCCAAGGTATGTTAGATGGGTTTCTGCTCACATTTAAGATGAGGTTTTGTGTATTCTTTTTAATTTTATGAATTAGCTTTGAGATGGTTACACACATTGAAAGGGCCAAATTTGAGCATGCTTTGTTTTTTGAGAAGGTTTCAGACTAGAATGCCTTCACCAGGTGTTGGCTCCAAGCAGTATAGATGGTGTAGACTGCTGTGGTTCGTTTTGTATCATTTGTTGAATGGAGTCACTAATTTCTGGGTAATTGTTCCTTTTATGTAAGTGTTGTTACTAACCTAAGTCAACAGTGTCATAGATGTATAAGGCAACTGCTGTTTTTACAGTACTTAAAATGTTTTAAAATAGGACTTGGGGATAACTTTGTCCTTCCCATGAATGTATATCCGTTTTTTATTGCATTTGTTTTTAGCTATCTAAAATTTTGTTTTTATGCCTAAATATATAATTTGTTAATGCCATCCTTGAGTTTAACTCAACAACCATTTATTGTGTACCTGCTGTCTACAGTGATGGGTAGGGAGTTAGGTAGTAGGAGACCAAGATGAGTAAGACCCTAGATCTTCTTCCCAAGGAGAAACAGACCTGCACTTGCCTTGGAATCGGGCAGGGTTGGAAAAGCTGCATGGGTGAGGTACTTCTTGAGCTGAATTCCAGCTGCTCACCCTGCCAGCCACACGTTTTGCGGGGGGGGGGGGAGCCGTAATTCTCTCCCACCTTGGCTGCCAGGGAGCCCAGTGCAGGAGGGCGATTAGCTCAGCCCACCCGGCAACTTGCTGTTCTACGTTTCTTAGATGTAAAAGCCAGGACTCTGACCTTGATTGCTAACCCTGGAAGTTTCCAGAATGAAATTGACAGGTGGCTGGGATTTTAAAAACTCTTATCTATCAGAAAACTCTCAATTCTGGAAAAACTGATTCTACAGTTGCTCCAAAGGGGATTCCCTAGGTCCCTGTAACTATGCTGACAGGAAGTAACTCCCAGACAGGGACACGGTTCATGCTGCAGATACTGCTGAGGTGCAGAAGTAGTTGACCAGGAGGACTGGTACCCGAAGCACAGGTAGAGGCATTTCCAGCACAGTCTCAAGTCTTCTTGAGCTAAAAGAGTCCACATAGCTGACAACCTGACATCCATAGCAAAAAGAACATTCTTGAAAGAGAAAACACGATGTGGAAAAAGGTAATGGGAGTCCAAAACAAAGGTCACAGACCTTTTCTGAGACAGGCCAGATTGTAAAGCTTGTGGGACACGTGGTCTCTCGCAGCTCTTTAACCTCTGGGCTGGTGGTAGCGTGAACACAGCCGTAGGCAGCACCAAAGCAGAAAGGTGCAGCTGTGTTCCTGTCAAACTGTATTTACAAAAACAGGTGGCAGGATACCATTGCACATCTCTGACTAGAAGATGAGAAGATTGGGCTAGATGTTTCATTTACTTCAGGGAGAGTCAGACTATACCGTTTCTTTCTTGTCATCGATTCAGCAAATATTGGAAGGCCTTACCCCAGGTCTGTCACTGTCTTGTAGAATGTGCTCTAATGGGAGGGAGAGTAGACAGGCCAGGGTCTTCTGCTGTGCCGAACAGTGCAAGTGTGGTACGGTGGGAGGTGGACCGGTTTGGGGTTCCTCTAGGGCTGGTAAGGCCCAGTCTCCCTGCATGCAGAGCAGACCAAGGGCTCTGTGAGGAGGTCCAGGTGAAGCACAGGTTGTGTTCTGACCCTTCCAGAGTAACCCGCGTGAGTCTGGCTCAGCTGTGCACAGCGCACATGGGAGGTGAGCAAGGTCTGACTGTTTTAGGAAGGGGTGGAGAGGAGACAGCCATGTCAGAACACGAAGTGGGGGTGTGATCCTAACCTCTCTCCCCTCTCTTCTGCCAATCGGTGGGTGCTCTCCTTAGGCTAATCCCAACCAGAAGCCAGAGGGCAAGGCTGGGTGGTCCACACTGGGCAGGCCTGGGGGCAGAGTGGGGCGGATGTAGAAAGGCATCAGAGACTGTCCAGTTCCAAAGGCTGAAGAACTCCGGCAACGGGAGAGCGTGTCAGAGGGCTGGGCTTCAACCGGGGAAGGAGGGACCAGAAGGAGGGGTGTCACCAGGGACTACTGTGAGCCTGTGAATATTGAAGAGTGTGAAGGTGGGAGGTAAGGTCTCAGGATCACAGAGTCCCCTCAGTCTCGGACTGTAGAGGCAGTGGTGGCCATCAGCCCAGTTTTGCGGGTAACACTTCAGATCTAGGCCCACAAATAACACTCATGGGAATTCTTTTTCTGTTTTTCAAGTTTTGTTTTGTTTTTTTTTTTAAGTAAACTCTACCCCCAGTCCCCAGCAAGGGGCTTGAACTCACAACCCCAAGATGAAGAGTCACATGCTCTACCCACTGAGCCAGTCAGGTACCCTCCTCCCTACTCATGAGAATTCTTAACATCAGTAGCAGAGCCCAAGCTGTTTTACACATGAATGTCCAGTGATTCCTTAACCGTTTTGGCCAAGGCTGCTAAAATGGAATTGGGCATTTGGCCTAAAGCAGGCTTTCTTGTGCTCTGCCCTGTGACATTTGAGGCTGGCCATTCCGTTGTGGTAGCTGCCCTGTGAATTGTGGGATGTGTTTAGCCGCATCCCTGATCTCTACCACTAACTGCCATCCCAGCCCCCAGTTGTGAGAACCTAGAACGTCCGCAAACATGGCTTGGGAGACAGAATGGCCCTGGGTAGGAATCACTGGCTAAAGAGCGGGGTCTAGCGTCCGAGTGTACAATGGACTTGCTTCTTTCCTCTTTCTTTCCAGGGTAAGCAGCAGATAGCCCTGTTGCATCTACAGACCCACATAACCAGTGTGGCCCGAGCTCCTAGCCTGGGTCACAAGTCAGGTTATTTCCTTCTTATCAAATGAAACTGGCTTATGGACCCACTCGTGAGATAAAGAGCAAGTGTCATGGATCTTTCCTGAGCCCTTTCACCAGGCCCGAGAACCTGTGCCACTCGCAGGACAGGGTGCTTGTGCCCTCTGTCGGGGTGCGCCTTAGTGATCAGGGGGCCACTTCGGGCCCTGCTCTTCATCTGCCTGCATCCCTGAGGTCCGCAGATTTTCTGTCTACCCAGCAGCTGGTCCCTCCTTCCCCGGTCGAAGCCCAGCCCTCTGACACGCTGTCCCGTTGCCAGAGTTCTTCAGCCTTTGGAACTGGACAGTCTCTGATGCCTTTCTACATCCGCCCCACTCTGCCCCCAGGCCTGCCCAGTGTGGACCACCCAGCCTTGCCCTCTGGCTTCTGGTTGGGATTAGCCTAAGGAGAGCACCCACCGATTGGCAGAAGAGAGGGGAGAGAGGTTAGGATCACACCCCCACTTCGTGTTCTGACATGGCTGTCTCCTCTCCCATGGCCAGAGCTATAGCCAGGGTGACCATGTCAGTGTCCAGACCAGTACACACTGAGAAGTGGGAAGGGGTGTGAAAATGAATTAAATCACTTTTTAAATACTTGCATAAAAATTGATTTTACCGTATTGGCGGACCTTTAAAGTAGCATTATTTAGAAACTGTTTGCAAAACAATTTTTTTTTAAGAAAAAGAATACGTGGGCCCATTAAGACAACTTAATATTATTCAGTTATTATATTCTTGACACATAATAACATATTTTAATTTTTCAGTATTTCTAATACCATGTCACTGATATTCTAAAAAACATACATTGGGGCTCACGCGTGGCTCAGTTGGTTAAGCGTCCAACTTGATTTCAGCTCAGTTCATGATCTCAGGGTTGTGAGATCGAGCCCTGCTTAACTGGGCTCCACACTCAGCTCAGCGGGGAGTCTGGTTGAGATTTTCTCTCTCCCTTTCCCTCTACCCCCACCCCCCGCTGTGTGCATGCT
The DNA here is from genome assembly GCF_003265705.2 of Callorhinus ursinus. Taxonomy (NCBI): domain Eukaryota; kingdom Metazoa; phylum Chordata; class Mammalia; order Carnivora; family Otariidae; genus Callorhinus; species Callorhinus ursinus. Next base: position 209,609 of record NW_027397110.1, on the reverse strand, counting down.
TTCTCTCTTTTGCTCTCTCTCTCTCAAACCAGTAAATAAATCTTAATATTTAAAAAAATAAAATTAAGACAAATTTTTTAGTATCTTAATTTCATTTTTTTTTTTATACACAGTGGCTTGGAATCTTCTTCAGAGCTGCATATTTTATGGTTGATGAATTTGAAACTGAAACCTTTGATTGGCTCTCCTTGTAGGCTATAACATTTTTAATTGAGGAAATATTAGTAAGCTCAGAGCAAATTCTACTAAATTCTTAAGTCCGGTGTTTTTCTATTGAGACATGTAACTATGTCACCCCAAATGTTTTTACAGGTACTGTTTGTTTGCCTCTATGAGTGTAAAGGTGATCAAATGCTATCATCAGCTAAAACTTGTCAAATAAGTTGTCTGATTTTTTTAAATGTTACATCAAATATGGATGCTGTAAATTTATGTCTGGTCCATTTCAGTCATTCCATTACAGAATATCCATTTATCCAATTAAATATCAAGGGTTTTGTTGGAAGACGTGGTGCAAATTGGGATAGTGTGGGGTCCAGTCATACCACTTCATCTTTAAGCCACGTGCGCCGTACAAGCTCATGGGGCCTCATGGCTTCGTTTGCTCTGTTGCTTTGGTGGAGAGCAGTGTCACTGTCTTCCTGTTTACAAGCGCTGTTTTCAGTGACTGCAATTTTATTTTTTAAAGGTTTTATTTCTTTATTTGAAAGAGAGAGCACGCACATGTGAGAGAGAGAGCAGGAGCAGGGAGGAGGGGCAGAGGGAGAAGGAGATGCAGACTCAGCTGAGCAGGCAGCCCGATACAGGGCTCCATCCCAGGACCCTAGATCATGATCCCAGCCGAAGGCAGACGCTTAACCGACTGAGCCACCCAGGTGCCCCTGATTCCATGATTCTGATGGGGGAAAAAATCAAACTATTATTTGAATTTGCTTCACTGTTTTTCTCCTTGAAATAACTGTTTATACAACTAACACATTGCTTCATTTTTCACATGTATCTGAAGAGATTTGGACTAAAAAGTTAGCAGAATTATGTTAAATATTTGATAAAGTCCTGGTTTATAAGTCAACATACAAATGTGTCCTACAACCTGTTGAATTGTGCTTCTGGGTCTGTCCTCTTAAAATGCCACCTTACCCAGAAGTCAGTGCTCCAACAGGTTTGTCTCTTCTGGATTCACACCATCGGTGGTACTGCTGTGGCCCTCGTGCTGATCAGTAGCTGTCAGGAGATGTTCAGGCTCTTAGGGGTTTATCACCAGCTTTCTTGAGAAACAAACTCCGTTTTAAATTATACACTTTTGGGTTTTGTTTATGTGGTTTTTTTTTTTTAATTTTTTTAGAGTGCTTGTGTGCAGTGGGGAGGGGCAGAGGGAAAGTGAGAGAGAATCCCAAGTCTGACTCGGGGCCTCCAGCCCACAACCCTGAGATCACGGCTTGAGCTGAAATCAAGAGTCGGACGTTTAACTGACTGAGCCGCCCAGGCATCCCTGCACTTCTGTTTTTTGAACTGATTGCTGTCAAAAGTATTTGTTGCAAAATGACAAAAAGGTTATAACAGGTTTAGTGTCACACCATGAGCTGTAGCAAACCCATTCAGACTGTGCTCCCTGTGTTACTGACGCATGGTTAAGCCACTGCATGCCACTGAACCTGTAGTTGCCCAGCATTCCCACCCGCCCTGCCGGTGGCAGCCCAGGGGCCCCTTGTGTCCTGCGGGCCGCAGCACAGCTGCCTGGTGCACCTGGGGTCCATCAGGGGGCACTGAGTGCTCCCCCACCTGGGCTGGCATAGACACACCACTCTCGGTTCTGAGTGCACTGCCCTTTGTCACCAAGTACCCTGTGTGTACCCAATAGGGAGGAACACTCACACTGTTTCTGCAAAGAGTTGACAGAGAGGAGTGCCCATGTGTTAGAGAAACTGTCCACCACACCTGAGCCACACGCCCTAGAGGCTGGAGACTAAGAGATTTGCTGTTCAGCTTATTTGGTTGCAGTTAATAATAATACTTATGAAAAACATGGGGAACATTTGAAACCAGATGGGATCCTGAAACTGTGCAAACCGGTGTATGACCATGCAGGCTGCAGTCCTCTCGGCTCCCTGCCTTTGCCTCGTGGGCAGGAGAGGGTAAGGCTGCAGAAAGCTAGGTCTGTAACATCCTCTGCTCCATCCAACTGGGGAAAGCCAGGAGAGAGCTAAGATTGAAAATGGGTTTCTTAGGTAGAACAGAAATGGTTTCAGTGTATCATAACTTCAGAATGAATTGTACTTTGGTATAACCAACATTACCAAGTAAGCACCATTGGTTTCCCTGCTTGGAGGTTTCGAGCCCTGCAAGGGAGACTGGGTGGAGGCGGAGTACTGGATCCGGCCGGGCACGTGGAACAGCGAGGCCATCTCAGTGAAGCCCCTGAGGTACAAGCGCGTGGACAGGGTAGGTGCTGGCCCTCGCTTGTCCTTGTCTTCCTGTCTTCACAGCCCAGGCTTCTCCTGGGTGCATTGGGAAGTCAAGCTGTTTCCTCACTGAGAACACTGGTTTTCTTAAGGAGGTCATGGGAGATCGCCTGGCATGCTCATACGGTGCGATTCTAGGTGCTGTAGTTTAACAGAATGTGGAAATGTTCTAACTGCTGGGGCGAGGGGGTGGGTGAAGGGTTGGAGCTTGCCTGTAAAGGCTGGTGTGCTCTGGGGTTGGAGACTGGAGTTTTCACAGAGTGAGGGTGTGTGCTGGGCTGGGACAGAGACACGGGGAGTGAGCCCTGGCCACCTGACACGCTCTTTCTCCACGACCTCAGCCTTGGCTCTGAGGTCCTTACATGTTCATGAAATCTTCGGGGCTTTGCTTCTCCAAGACCAGGGCCCCCGCTCCCCCAGAGGCTGGACTTCGTCTGCAGTGGGGCCCAGGTGAGGTGGAGGCCAGCCCTCGTTGGGCTGGTTTGGAGAGGCCGGCACCCTGGTGTGGCACACATTTACGCAGTCGTCAATTACTGTGTTTGCAGGGCTGCATTTCTAGCCTCTGCGGGAGAAACGGGGTGATAGATGACAGCGTCTTTTTCACCTTGGACTCTCTGAAACTTGCTGAAGGATACGTGCCTCGAAGACATGACGTGGTCAGTGCCGTGGTGGTGGAGAGCAGCCAGTCTTGCTATGTCTGGAGAGCCCTATGCATAACCCCAGTGAAAAGACGGTAATGAGGAAATGGCTGTCTTCTTTGGGAAGGGAGAGGCCCAACTGAAGTGTGCTTTAAGAGTTGCTTTAATAAGCTCAAATAATAGCCTGTCCAAATCCTGAGCTGGGCAGTTAAAGGGAACGTATCTTCTGGAAGGTTTTCAGCGGTCTTTGTGGTTGATTAAAGTTCAAGTTAACAGTTCCTTCTTAATCCTTAATCTTATACTGGCAATTTTCACATTTTGATGGGGTTTTATAGCTTTTGTTCTTCTTTCACATGTTGGTATTTTTAGAACATGTTGGACATCGTAGGTTCTTAATTTTTTTTAAGATTTATTTATTTTGGGGGTGGGTAGAGGGAGAGGGAAAGAGAGTCCCAAGCAGATTCTACACAGAGCGGAGCCTGATGCAAGGCTCAAACTCATGACCCTGCGATCAGGACCTGAGCCAAAACCAAGAGTCAGACGTTTAACGGACTGAGCCACTCAGGCACCCCTTAGAATCACTGAATCTCTCATATCCATATTCTTCATTCTGTGCCCCCAGCAAACTCACACATATTTATAAGGCACCACGGGGCCCTCCCTGAGCTTTCAGTGTAAATGGCAACCCTACCTCGGCTCCCTGCCTCGGCTCCCTGCCTCGGCCTGCTTTTTCTTCTTAGCATGTCCCTCCAGTGAGCTTACTGTACGTTCTCCTTAGTTATTCTCTGTATCCTCAGATTGCCTAGAATGCAGGTTCCATGCAAGGAGTTTATATCCTGTTTCCCTCTACGCTTTGAGCCCTCGCCTTGGGGTCTTTCCTTGTGCGCCTGGGGCGTGGCGTGCCTGTGGGGTCGGTCAGGAGCGGCACAGTGGGGAGTACCCCTGGTTTATAGACAGTGCGACTCAAGAGGACAGAGCGCCTGGCTCAAGGCTGTGGAGGTGTGTGGGATGGGGAGCCGTGCCCCACCCCATCCAGCAGACACTCTCGTCCTTGGCCATTCAGTGCCCAGATGCCCTGCCCCACAGGACCCTGTTTTGCTGTTGGAGAATGACTCTCTCCCATCTGTGGGGCAGTGAAGCCAGATACATTGCTCTTACCCCCTCTCACCACCCACGAAGGTCTGGCAGGAACAGAGGTCTGGTTTTACCTCCATCTGATGGACTCAGTGGTGTGAGCATGAGACACGGCAGGAGCTCGTCGTCCAGTGTCTGTGCCACAGGAGTAGTGTGGCTCCTCCCTGTGTCTGAATTGGGCTCTTGGGCATCCCACTAGTTCTGTCATCTTCCTGGTAGTGAGCAGCCAGAAGTCCTGGGGCAGAAGCTGGGAGGCCCGCTTCCCAATTAGACTTCATAGTCACTTGGAGCCACATGCCCAGTTTAAGGAAACCCCTACGCCAGGAAAACATGAGCTTCCCTGACGCTTCATTTAAGGCCAGAAATGCTTGAAATGACACTGCACTTACCTGCGCTCCTGATTGCCATGGGCACCGGAGGATGGCAGCCAGTCCTGCCCCTCACTGACCATCAGAGAGAAACTAGTTGTCATCTCAGGCTTCAGGGCCAAGTGTATTCCTTGGAATGACTTATCATTTGTCTCCAATTCTAGATCCTTATTGTGTAGTCTGTTGTGTTTTATAAGCACTTTTTAACACTCTCTGTGGCTTTTCGATTTGTTACGTCTTCGAGAGGAGTAGTGGCTCAGAGTAGGTGTGGACTAACATCTGTTGAATGGGTAGGGGCACGACCAGTGGGCTCCCTCCCTGTGGGTGGTCAGTTTCTGGGGAGCCTCCTCAGGTGGCCCCTGGGCTGATGTAGGTCTGGGGCAGGGGGGCTGGTGCTCCTTGGGGAGGGGTCACTCTGATCCCAGGCACGTTGCATGAAGCTTCTCCCTTGACTGCCTCTAATAGTCATCTTCACAGGCAAGGGAAATTTTTCCACCTTCATCACTGGACGCTGGCTGCGAGCCAACCCCAAATCCTGTGACTTCAGAATCCCCTCATAATGTCCTAATTAGAGTGGGGGATTAGAGGGTTAGTGGTGGATGAAGGGAATGTGCTGGGTCCCGGGGAACTCCTAGCCTGTTTGCGGTCAGTTCCCATTTCCTGAATTTATAATGGAAATGAATGTCCCACCCTTCAGCAGAAGCCCAGTTGATGCCCTCTGTGTGCCAAGCCCTGTTCTAGCCCCAGAAGTACTGCCTTGGACAAAGAAGAGCCATGTTTCTGCCCTGGGGGAGCTTATGTGCGGTCACCCCACTCAGGCTTCCTGACCCCTGAGGGGAGGCCGCAGGCGGCGGCATGGGGCAGTGGGGCTCTATCTGTGTGGGTTCCCTCCACGAGCTGGTCTGGATTTCCCAGCATTAGCCCTGTGTGTATGCTCCACTCAGACCCACTGTCTGGGTGCCTGGTTGATGTCGGAAAAAGCACCAATTACTGCATGCAAAGCGGAGCTTCCACTCTCCGCCAGATGCAGCATCTCCTGCCATCTTCCCCGTCCCTATTCACTGGGTGGCTTGAGCCAGAAACCTTCCAGTCATTCCTCACTCCCTCCCTTGCTCGTATTTCTCAACCCTCCATTAGCAGATGTTGGCTGTCTACAAGAATTGGGACTCTGCTTCCATGGCCCCCTGGGTCTGGGCTGAGGGCAAAGGAGGGATTGTGAGCTGTGGGAGGCACGTGTGGACTGTGGATGAGACCTGGGGGTGACGTGGCAGGGAGGAATGGGTGGACAGGAGGGGCTTGGGGGGCAGAAGCTGGCTGAGGAGGGGGCACCGGTGTGGTTGAGAATGTCACTGAGTTTGTGGCCGGGGCCCCATTTTCTGAGTGGAGCTGCAGGCTGGGCGGGGAGGGGAGCAATGCCAGATCGCTGTCCAGACGAGCCTTGTGGGTCCCCAGTGAGGAGGACGGAGCTGCCTGCTTCCCACCAGTGTCCACAGAACGAGGGGAATCGGAGGGTCTGTGAAGGGAGGGTGCCTCCCCTCGCGCATCCTGGCAGCCAGGGAAAAGGAGAGGATTGAACACTCCCTCCCCAGCACGTTCCCAGAATCAGGAACTCCTGCAAGATGTCGCCACTGTGTTGCTTCCTTTTTTCTAGATCTTAGAGAATTTGTAATTTTCTTCTTCGAGATGTTTTGCTGTCCTTCTCTGATGAAATTCTAAGTATTGTAGGAACTCTGTATGTAGTTTTGTGGCCATATGTCCCTGGGGGATGTTGGCCCTGCGGTGGGTGCGGCGCGTCTGGAAGGAGAGTGGCCGGGAGGCGGGTGGTGGAGCTTCCGGATGCCTGCCACCGGATGCTGTTCTTTGGGTGCTGTCTGCAGGGACCCCGCTGCCTTTGAAGAGCCTGCCGATGAGTCCTGTGGAGCCCTTTTACTGAAAAACAAAGGTGACATTGAAGTCACGAGGATGACAAATTTTGGAACATTAAAAGAAGGAGGAAGTAAAAATATGGTGGTCTGGATAGAGTAAGTTTGTCACTTAAATTATGTTAATGAGTTTTAAATTGTAATTTAAGAATTTCTGGGGAAAAGAAGAATTCTGTAGAACCAACTTTATTTTGCCTGTTCATTTTTTCCTTTATGGAGATCTTTTAGAAGTTCTTCACCCTAAAACATCCTTTTTACTTCTATTCATAAAGGTATTTACAATCATTTTTCACTCATAAGATTGAATTCTGTGTTTTATGGTAGCTGATTATTTTAGCTTCAGCAATCTTGTCTGTCATTCATGGCTTATTTTCTTTCTTCAGGAATAAAGGAGATACTCCTCAAAACTTAGTCAGCTGTAAACTAGCTGGCTGGGATAAAGCTAAACAATTCAGATTTCAAACACCGGATAAAACCCAAATGTGCCCAGTAGGGTCTCTTGTTCCTGTTTCTGAGGAGAGGAATTTTTCGGATGAGAATACTAACTCACTAGATAGCTACCAAAAACACACAACCCGTCAGGCATCGGAGAGCGGTGTGGTGAACGACAAAGAAGTCTCTTCAGGTAGATGTTTCTCCTGTTACCGTGTTAGGTCAGCCGGCCGTGAGCCCCACGGGGTCTGCGCGACAGGGCAGTGGCTGCTCCTGGGGCCTGGGCCGGCGCAGAGCGGCCAGCGCACTCCGGCTGGTGCAGCTGTTTGTGCGCTGTTTCGGTTCTGGGCTCTTGTCTGATGTTTTGGGACTGAAGAGAAGACAAAAATAGCTTGACCGATACCCAGACGTGCTTTAGATGTGCTGCTTCCTGTGAGTGGCTCCAGACTCGGGAAGGGCTGCCTGCTGTCCATGGGTGTTTTTGTCACCTACTGTCTGGCGCTCTGTGTGTGCGTGTGCGTTTCCACCAGCCTGCCGCCACCGCCGGGGACCGCTTAGCTCCTGATCTAATTCTGGATTTCGTTTCCGTCTCCCAGACGACTGTGCTTGTGAAGGAGAAGATGGGGACGAGGAACAGAGGAGGCCGGGGAAGCAGGTGTCAGAGCTGGAGCCCGGAGGGTTCATCCCTCCCGGTGGGAGATCCCCCATTGTGATCATATGTGATGCAAAGTATGTGGCTGGAGGGCTGGAGTGAGTGTACTTTGGGGTCATTTGTATATTTGGGTTTTTAGGCATCATGGGTGATTCTTCTAGGTTGGAGGTTCTAAACGTATTCCTAACTATTCTGATGAGACAAAACCATAAGAAAAAGCACTGGTGGAGAAAATGGCTTGAGCGAGTCTACCGACCAGAGCATTGCCTCCCCAAGCCTGGCAGGCTGCCCCCCCCCACTCACCCCAGCTTCCGACCCTCAGTCCTGTTGGAGCCCATCCATTCTCAGCCCCCTGGCCGCTCCTCACCTTCCCTGCGGCTCCCTCAGCTGAGGCCTTCTTGCCCCTCATCTCCAGCTGGGCAGCTGGCTGGGTACAGGGGGCAGAGGGCTGAGGCCTCCCTTCCTGGGTGGACCACAGATAATCCCAAGCTGCGCCCCCCTGCCCCGGCATCTGGGTGGCAGGCCTCTTCCCTTCTCAGCAGCCCCCTACAGTTGCTAATTCTTAATCTTTTCTAAAAATGTGACTCTGGGGCGCCTGGGTGGCTCAGTCAATTAAGCGTCTGCCTTCGACTCAGGTCATGGTCCCAGGGTCCTGAGATCAAGCCCCGCATCGGGCTCCCTGCTCAGCGGGGAGTCTGCTTCTCCCTCTGCCTGCCACTCCCCTGCCTGTGCTCTCGCTCTCTCTCAAATAAAATATCTTTTTAAAAATGTGACTCATTGGGGCGCCTGGGTGGCTCAGATGATTGAGCGTCTGCCTTCGGCTCAGGTCATGATCTCCAGGTCCTAGGATCGAGCCCCGCGTCCGGCTCCAGCTCAGCAGAGAGCCTGCTTCTCCCTCTGCCTCTGCCTCTGCTTGTGCTCTGTCTCTCTCTCTCTCTCTCTCAATGAATAAATAAAATCTTAAAAATAAATAAATAAGTAAAAATGTGACTGATTAAACCACCACCTGCTTCAAGCCCACAGCCATCACGGCTGGGTCAGCCATTCGCACAAACAGCTCTTTAGCCAGAGCTGTGTGGTGCCACCACTTTAAATGATCTTTTAAATGATAGGCAGTAGGTGAGCACAAAGTGTGGCGCCTCCAGGAGAGCCTGCCTTAGAGAAGCAGCAGGAAATTGGGCAGAAAGCAAAGTAAAAGCAGTCTATTTTTGGTAACATTGCACAATTCTGATTGAAACTTGAGAACGCTGACGGTGTCTTTCCTATTGTTCTTAAGTTTGAGAATCACAGAATAGTTGAGGCGGCTGATTTTATTGTGGGAAGACATTCTTATTTTAGAAAGCTTATTTTCTCCTCTGACGAGAATTATTAACAACTAAGGGTGACTGGTTTCGTAGCCGACTTTCCATACATGTACAAAGGGGAATTCTGTCAGATCCGCTTGTCTTATTTAAAACTAAATTGCTTCTTGTTTTTTCGAGGAATTCTGGCCGCTGCAAGGAGCTCCTTCTGCTCTGCTTCTCCAACTTTGTAATCGGGCGGTTCCTTGAAGTGAATATCGTAAGTCAGGAGGAGTCGCTCATAGCTGTCCGAGAACCATTTTCTTGGAAAAAGTCTAAAAGTTCCACCACATTAACATCCACAAAAACTACAGTTGTTGTGACCACACAGAAAAGGTACTGTGAGCAGAAAAGACAACGTGAATCCAAATGCGTGCTCGAGGTGTGTGAGAGATGCGTGGGCCATGTCACTGTTGAAGAGAGGCCAGCATCCTGGGATAAAGCTGGGGGCAGCTGGGCGGGCGCCTCTTTCTGTCACTGTGCTTGGGAGGAGAGGTGTGTTTTCATGCGACTCCTACGGTTCTGTCTCTGAGGAGGGCCCTGCCGTGTGAGGACAGAATAGTAGGCCACGGCCCTCTGGGCCACCACTCCACCCTGGCCGCTCCTGCCATGTCTCGTGTTCCCAGCAGCCCAGACATCCTGCATCTCACACGGGTACCCAGAGGCACCACTTGGCAAGGGGTCCATAAGATGTGGCCAGTAAGCGACCACCCAGACAGCGTGGTCTACGTGCTCTGTCTGCAGCTGCTAAACTGAAAAATGTCTGAAAAGCAGAATTTTTTTTAAGATTTTATTTATTTGTCAGAGAGTGAGAACAGGCAGAGGGAGAAGCAGGCTTCCCACAGAGCAGGGAGCCCAATGTGGGGCTCGATCTCAGGACCCTGGGATCGTGACCTGAGCCAAAGGCAGACGCTTAACTGACTGAGCCACCCAAGCTTCCCTGGAATTTTTTTTTTAAGTTTGGTGCCAGAAAATCTGACATATAAGGATGGGAGGATATTTCCTGACTTTACTCTGTGATGGGAAAGTTCAGCCCTCAGCTGCAGGAACTGACAGGTTTGATTTAGGTACTGCCCAGAATCCACTGGGGTGGTAGGTATTTCTCTTCTAATACTGGAAAATCCTGAATTTCAAATCACAGTTTTCCCCAGTAACAATTCAAGGTAAGGTGTTACCGATTTCTACTAATTTGCAGGCTAAAGAAGAAATCTGTTATCAGACTATTAAGTAGTTGGCTTTGGAGTTAGGTCATTGTTTGAAGCCAGCACTACTACTGTGTGACCTTGGGCCAGTTTCATAGCCTTTCTGAGCCCTACTCTCATTTGTAAGACGATAGTGTCCCTCACATGGTTACGAGCATTAAAAACGTCCTTTCTGACAATGGAGTGATCAGTAGTGATCAGTAAGTCGTAAGAGCCACTGGTCATGGAAAGGGCATGCCCTGGAGATGGATCCGAGCATACGGGAGCCAGCGGTGACCATGGAAAGTCCTAAATGATTGGGTTTTAGTTACAGGAGCTTGTAAGACCCCTCAGTTGTCATGCAGTGGTATACCAAGCAACTTTCTCGTTAAAATTTGACTTAACTAGAAAGTGAACTAGACCAGCAATCCCGTGATCAGCTGTTTCCCTATGTCACTGTGCGAGAGTAGCTCTAAAACAGGAGATCTTGGTTTTCTGTTGTCAAGTTAGTGACCCGGAGTGCCTGTCCCGGTCAGCCTGGGCCTCCTGGAGCTCCCGGCACCTGCACCTGCTTCCTGCCCTGTCTTTGCCCCCCGCCCAGAACAGCGTTGTCTGTGTTTGCTTAGCCAGTCTCTTGAGGACCTCTTTGTGCAAGGACCTTCTCGGCTGAATTTCCAACTATTCTAAGCTAGAAACAGACATGTTTTGTTAACTCAGCATGGATTTTGAGACCATGTGGTAAGACTATTCAGGTCCTTTACCCAAATATGTGTGTGTAGTGATGATCCTGTCACCTTTGTCGTGTTCATGTTAGTAATTAATACTTCACTGTCTTTTACTGAACTCCCTGCTTCCACACATACTTGATGTGTGTGCTTTGGTGGAGCCCGTGACTCAGGTGGGAGGTGTTGGGCCTTCCTGGTGCTGCTCGTGGTGGCTCTGGGGGCCTTTCTGCCACAGAACTTCTCTCTAAGCAGGCTTCCTATCCAGAGCTGAGCTACAGGGATATCCAAGTGAGGTGGCTGGAGTAAGAGGGTCGGGGCTACGTGTCTCCCACCTCCTGCGCTCAGTATGAGCTGGAAGCAGGAGTTAGAATGAAGGAGGGGGGCCTTTCTTCATTGTGTGCAGGTGCATGTAATCAGAGGTTCACTGGACCTCCCTGGGACGCGTCGCTTCTCTTCCCCTGTCTCTTCTCCCACTGTTTGCTTTCTAGTCACTTCTTGTGCTGTATTAGACCTGCCCACAGCAGCAGGATGTTCTTCATCCTGATGGTGGCCGACTTTGGTGACTCCTCCCTACAGCCCTTTCTGGGGAAAGACAGAAGCTGGAGGGTGAAACTGAATTTCCCCAGAGAAACTCCAGGCTGAAAAGCAGGAAGGCAGGACCCAGACAGAGCAGCCTTTACCGAACGTGTTCTGCATTCCTGCGGGAGTGGTTCTGATGTTCTAGGCTCATAGCAGCAGTACGAGTTAGCGGGGAGGGAGCTCAGGAACAGTGCTTCTCAGACTCACGGGTTCTGCGAGATTCTTGCGCGCGGCAGCCCTGCCCGCCTCTGTTGGAGGACACAAGAGGGCCCTGTGAGAGCCGGTGTGGGGGAAGGGTCCCAAAGCAGCTGAAGTAAGTTTGCAAACTCCAGACTGACACCAGCAGTTCACATTTATTTTTGGTTCTTGAAGGACCTTTAGTCTTTCCGAAGCGGGAAGGATGTCTGAGTAAAAATGGCTTGTATGAGACACGGGGTGATTAAAAATTTTGACTTATACAATTTTTTTTTTTTTTAAGGAACTCAAGACGACAACTTCCAAGTTTTCTTCCACAGTATCCAATACCAGATAGACTTAAGAAATGTGTGGAACAAAAAATTGACATTCTGACTTTTCAGCCATTACTCGCAGAGGTAGGAAATATATCTGATATGAAACATTCTTCGCCACATTTGAGTGTTTTCTGATGAAATCAGGATGAACCCTGCTTGGGCTCAGACCTCGGACTGGTTTTTATTTACCACAGGTAGCTGGGAATATCAGGTTAATGAGAGAGAGGGACCCTTGCTGTTGACACTGCGTGTGGGGAACCCCACTGCCCCCCGCCCAGCCTGTCTGTGCTAGGCCAGCGGCCTGCCTCTGAACGGCTTTCTGTCTGGGATAAAACTCTATATAGCCACTGAGAAGACAGGACCTGGGGTCTTTAGTCCTCTTTAGTTAGGGTTAGATAGGTAGCCACATGTGGAGAGTGGTGTTTGGGCAGCACAGGTGTGGAGCGCCACAGTCTAAGGGATGCTGTCACGTGCCCAAGGGACCAGACCCCCACCGTGGCACCGTGGTTCTCTTCTCTTGGACTTTTTGCTAATGTCATCAGTTTGGCTTCTACATACGTTTTGAACTCCATACTGCATTTTACCGTTTTTGCTTCACATTTATGTAATCAATTACCTCTTAAAGGCATCTTAAAAGCTAAGTCTTTTTTGACACCACGTAGTTAGCGCCTCCCAGACTCCCGTGGGGCCCTTGTGCTGAGCAGCGGGGGCCTCTGTGGTGCTTGGGTGCCAGCGATCAGTTCTTTCAGCTCCTCTATGTCTGGGAAGTATTTTGCCTCCGTTTTTGAAGGACATTTTCGCTGGGTCTTGAATTCTAGGCTGGAATTTTAAAGCTGCTGCCCCGCCATCTTCCGGCTTGCCGTGTTTTCAGTGAAACACCTGCTTTCCTTTAGCTTTTGTTCTGCATATAATGTGTATTTTTTCCTAGCAGCTTCTAAGTTTTTCTCTTTATTACTATTTCTTAAAAAATGTAATTTACAATTTCCCTTAATATAGTTTTCTTCTGATTTCTTGGCTTGGGGTTCTTTGAGCTTCATGGATATGTGGGTTTACAGTTTTCCTCAAATGTGGGTAATTTCTGGCCATTCTGTCTTCAGAGGCGCTCTCTGCCGAGCCCCTTTCTCAGATTCCCGTTGCTCATGCATTGGCTGCTTGGAGCCGCCGCATAGCTCGCTGCCGCTCTGCTCACTTTTTTTGGGTTTTGGAAGGCTCCTGTGGCCAGTCCTCAAGCTCACTAGTGTTTTCTTTGGCAACGTGCAGCCCCATCCCATGTGTTTTAATGGCACACTTGGTAGCTGTCATCCACCAGTTCAGTGCGGTCTCTGCTTCACATGCTCAGTCTTTTCCTGCTCTTTGAATAACAGCTGTTACAATGTGCTCGTCTGCACATTCTGCCACGTGTCAGTTCTGGTTCTGTTGAGGGGTTTTCCTCCCCATTATGAGTTGTCGTTTCTGTTTCTAAGCTGCATAATCTTTGTCTGGGTGCCATACATTCTGGATTTTACCTTGTTGGCTGTTGGGATATTTTTCTGTTCCTGAAAATATTCTGAGGTTTATCCTGGAATGCAATTAAGTTACTTTGAAACAGTCGGATACTTTCAAGCCTGGCTTTAAGGCTTTGTTAGGTTGGGACTAGAATGGCATTTGATTTAAGGCTAATACCCTTCTGAATACTCCATCCAATGTCTCATCTATTACGGGTCTCTCCGTTTGGGCTGGTGGGACTCACACTGTTCCCGGCCGTGTGGCAGCTCTAGGAATTATTCCCTCTAATCCAGTGGTTCCTGACAGGTGACAGTTGCCCTCCCAGGAGACATTTTTGGTTGTCATGGCTGGGGGTGCTAGTATCAACAAATAGGTAGAGGCCAGGAATGCCGCTATAAATACTCTTCAATGCACAGGACAGCCCCCGCCCCAGAGAAGAGTGCAGCCCAAGTACTGGTTGTGCCAGAGCTGAGGAACTGGCTCTTATACCATCGGGTGGGCGTCCCAGCAAGAAACATGGCTTCTTACACTCATGCACTGGCCAAGGCTCAGCTGAAGGTTCGGGGGGGACCCTCTGAAGCTCTGCAGACCTCTCTCTCTGCTGCTCTCACTTCCTGGCACTCTGCCCCCTTGGCCTCCTCGGACCCCAGCTCCATCTCCTCAAGAGACCACATGGCTGCTGGGCTCTCTGCCTAGGTGGTAGCTGGGGCAGTTGCAGGCTCACTGACATAGCCTCCCCAACCTCAGGGCCGCTGTCCTGCGCTGCTTGCGGGTCAGTATTCAAAAACCAGTCTCTCCCTGTTGGCTGAGTTTCAGCAGCCCGGACTTAGCCCCTCCAGCTAAGCTGCAGCTGCTTTCCTGGACCACGGGGGTGTTGGACGTGTGACTCTGCTATCACTCACTCACTGGGTGTTTATTTTTTTTTTTTTTAGCTTTTGAACATGTCGAACTACAAGGAAAAGTTTGCGACTTTGCTCTGGCTTGAGGAGATTCATGCAGAAATAGAACTGAAAGAGTATAACATGAGTGGGGTCACCTTGAAAAGAAATGGTGACCTGCTGGTTCTGGAGGTCCCAGGATTGGCTGAAAGTAGGCCTTCTCTGTATGCAGGTGGGTTTGTTACGTGTCACATTTTACTAGAGGGTCCAGCAGATGTTGAACCCCCGTCAGGGGAAGAATGTTTCCATTGGCAACACTGCAGTCACATCATCTCATTTCCTTTGTTTTGGGTTAGAATTTTCTGTAAAACTTGGTCAGCACTTTGAGGGCATCCAGCACCTCACTCTGGTTGTACTGGTGCTGGTTTTAAGCAGCTTGTCCCAGGGATGTTTTTTTCACTTTTTCAAAGTGTTTGATTTTAGAGTACAATGGCAAAATTGGGGGATTTTGTAGTTTTACATGTGGTTCTATATTTTTTAACTAGGTGATAAGCTGATTTTAAGAACTCAGGAGTACAGTGGACATGTCATCGAGTACATCGGCTATGTGATTGAGGTGAGAGGTGCTCCGGATCCGCTAGTGCGGGACCAGCCCTTCCAGCCAGCCAGCTTCCTGCCGGGGCTGGGGCAGGGATGCTTCTTCAGCCTTTGACAGGATTTCAGAAAATTCAGGATGAAGTGAATATTTAAATAAATTTGACGTATAAGGAGAATTTCATAACAAAAAATCCCTATAATTTTCAATCATGAGAGCCATATTTACCTTTCATCACGTGTAAGTCATGATGTTTGCGTTTAGTCCAATTTGGGCGTTCTGAACATACTGCAGAAGACAGAGCCTCCGAAGGAAAAATACACTTAAAAGTTTGCAGTTCTAAATGCTTTTGTGGAGAAGTTTTGCTGACTTCTCTCACTCCCTCCCGGTGCACCACATGCTTCTGATTCTTCGGCCGGTCTCTCCTGCTCCCACCCTGCGTGGAACACCGCCATGTCTGGGTGAAGGGCCTGATGCCGAAAGCTACTGAGGAAATGCCGAAGCCCTGCCCTGGGTTGGGGGGGCGGTTGTAGGAACTCGAAGAGTCTGGGCAGGGTTCAAAGGAGGGGCGACCTCTCGCCTCTGCGGCCGTGTTTGCTGCGTTCTGCACTGAAATACTGGGCACCAGCCCTTGCCGGTGCGGCTGGCCCTGAAACCAGTGCTAGGATGACCGGGGAGGGGCCGACCTTGGGGCCCCAGTGGCTGTGCCCCCGCACTCTGCCCAGTGATATGGCAGCTGCTTAGCCTGAGCTGGAGGGCCCACCAGCTCTGCCAGCTTTGACACACTTGAGCTGTTGACCAAGACGCCAAGTGACTATCTTAGCTTCCAAAGGGTAGATCCAGTTGTGCCCTCGGGGAAGATGCCCTGGGGACGAACACCCCAGAAGCAGTGGTGCCAGAGATGCCAGGTGTGGGGTCTCCTTGGTTCCTGAACGCTGATTGAGGGGTGGCCAGCATCATACGCCAACAAATCCAGTTTTAGGGTACATGCTGCCGAAGCGAACACCATAGGCTGACAAATCCAGACTGAAGCTACAAGCACCCCAGCCTGGGAGGTGTTGAGCACCCTCCTGATCCTTTGGTGGGATATGCCATAAAGTCAGCTGCTTCTGAGTGGTGGAATTCATGGTTGACTTAGTAAATTCTATACGTCTCTGCCCATTGCTTTCCTCGAGTCTCTGTAGTTTAGTTGTTGGCCCGTGCGGCAGTGTGGGAGACCGTGATGGTACAGAAGGCCCTCAGGGGAGCCCCACAGATGGTGCGGTGGGCAGAAGACACACATCCAGGATGAGCACTTAGTCCGTTGATGTCAAATTGGTGTTTCCACGACAGGTGGGCAGGTGGCCCAGTGCTGTCAACCTGGCACATGGTGCAGGGGGCGTCCCAGCAGGGCCGCTGCTGCCCTCATGCATGTCTGGGGGCTGTGGGACAGAAGGCTCCCCCCCTCTGCAGAGGGGCCTCTTGTCGCCAGGAGCCCATGCCTGGGAACAGACATCGTCACTTCCTGTCGTCCCACTCCGTTATCTCAGCATGGTTTTCATCTCCACAAGCTCTGCCTGATTAATTAAAGCTGCCCTGTTGTTTTTTATATTGTCCTGCTTATCTTTTTCTTTCTGGGTTTTTTTTAAATTTCACACATAGTTTTTCAAGTTTCTGGAAATGACAGTGGCAGTATGTGATGTCCTTGGGGCCCAACTGTTGACAGCTGTGCTGACCTGCACTCTTGGTGATTTGCTTCCTTGTGGTCTTTAACTACAGGTTCATTTTTGCTCGTCTTGGTCCCTGGGAAACCTGGGGACCTGTGCTGGGCTTGCTCTCCTTTTGAGGGGATTGTGGCAGCTTCTGCTACAAGGAGGGCCCCGCTCACAGGGCAGCCCCAGTGTCCGTGTTCCCACCAGCCGGCTCTGGTCGCCTGGCCCTTGGGAAGCCCATGCCACCCGGCACCGCCCTAGCTGTGGCTGGAGGGTCCCTGCTCTGCTGGAAGGGGAGTCCTTGGAATGACCTCTTCTTGGGGGCGCTGTTGCGGCCGGCACCCCTCGCTGTGTCATTGTTTGTGGGCTGGTCTCTTTCTGAGGCTATGGCCTGTTTCCACAAGCCCGGATCTCTGGAGCGTGGACAGGGAGGAGCTTGGGGTGAGCTGGTGTGGGCGCCTCCAGGGGCCAAGTCCTCCTGTGTGGGTGATGTGACAACACCGTGATTTAATCCTCCTGATCAGTTTGGCAAGGATTTAAAATAGCAAATTTTAGCTCCAGTCTGTAAAGTGTTTCATGACGTGTTGCTAGATGAAGATTGTCCCAACAAATCAAATTGAAGTATGGGATTTAAATTGTTATGTTTCCTTTTTAGATTCATGAAGAAGATGTAACTCTTAAACTTAACCCAGAATTTGAGCAAGCATATAACTTTGAACCTATGGATGTGGAATTCACATATAACAGGTAATGCTCTCGGTGATTCTTCCTACAATGTGTCTTCATTCCTGGTGGGTAGCAGGCTTCCCTTCTGTCTGTCCCTGCACATCTCGATGCGCTGGTGTAAGAAATGCAGTGTGGGAGTGTCCCTGTTCCTGCTTCACTCCCAGACAGGTTTTAAGATAACAAAGTCACAAACATTTGCTGTTCATTCTTTAATGGACCTTAAATACACAGAGAAGTTGTCATTTATCACATTATGAGTGTGGGGCGGTGACCCTGCCAACCTACCATTCCCTCCCTGTCATCCACTACGCCCCCCAACCATTAACTGGGATTTTGTATTTGTCTCTCCCTTGCTTTAAAAAAAAAAAAAAAAAAAAAAACGCAGTTGTGTGTCTTTGTACACACACAGAAAAATGTACTTTTTGGTTTTGTTTTGAGCTGTCAGTCTCTGGTTTCCAGGGGTTTTCACTGATCTGTTCCTAAGATTCTCCATGTTGTGTGTCACTGTTCAGTGTCTTCACCACTGCCCATGCCCCAGGGTGAGTCCGCCACGCTCCCTGTTCTGTGGATGGACATTCACCCCGTCTTTACCCTGAAGGCACTGCTAGGAGCTCTTTCTCCTTCCTTGTGCACAAATGCTTGTGTTCTCTGGGCTGCACACTCGAGAGTGGGACTGTGACTCTACCCATGGTGGCATCAGAGACCCCCAATACCAGCGTCTGTAACAACCTGTTAATCCACACCATCCCAGAACCAGGTTTTGTTAAACTTCTAAATTCGTGCCGACTTGGTAGATGGTGGTCTACCTCCTTATGGTCTGGACGTGCATTTCTCTGACTGCATATAAGGTTGAGAATTTCCATGTTTATTGGCCGTAAAATGTCTTCATCTATGAAATACTGGCTCATGTCTTTTTCTGAATAATTTGAGTTTTGTTATTTGTAGGAGTCTTCTCTGTGTTCTTTGTGCTGGACTGTTCTTGGATAGGCAGGCTACAGATAACTTCTGTAACTTCTCTAGGTCTGTTGCTTGTTTTGCTCACTTTGTAGAGTGTCTTTTAGGAATCAGAAGGTGCTAATTTTCAGATTGGTCATGGATGTTTAATTTTGTTTAAGAAATGTTTGGGTGTTGGGGCTGCCCCCAGATCAAAGTGTGTTGAGTGTGAATGGGCTGTGGGTCAGTGGGGAGAGGCTGTTTGGCCGTGGAAGCTGAACAGGCAGGATGGAGAATGAGGTGAGGTCCAGGAAGGGGCCGTTTTTGCTGTTGGAAATGAGAGAAACTAGCTCCGCGGAGCCCCTGCAACGGCGGGTGACTGGGGCAAGAAAATGTGTGCGGGAGGAGGTGGGTCTGGCCAGGCGGGGCTGGAGTCATGGGCAGAGGGTCAACATCCTCCCTCAAGGTGGTCAGATGAAAGGGTGAGAGCTGATCTGTGTTGGGCATTTCTGACCATGGGTTACTCTGGAACATGTGACATTTCTGACCATGGGTTACTCTGGAACATGTGACAAGCCCAGTCAAAGAGGAGGAGGACTCTGGAGGAGGGGAGGACAGAGGAAGCATGGGATGAGGGTGATGCCGGAGTGGACCTACCAGAGGAAGCAGGACACAGCTGACACAGGCGTGACAGGCCGTGGGGTTGAGCCAGAGAGAAAGTGCCCAGGAAAAGCCAAAGGGTGCCAGCCGCGAGGGGCTGTTGGAAAGACAGGGTGATGAGGTGGAGAGAGGACAGGAGGACGCTGGGCTCAGTGACCTCAGACACCAGGCCCGGGGCTTGAGCAGGCGTGCCTGCGGCCAGGTGGAAGGCCGGAGACGTGAGGGGCCAGGGTGTGGGGGCCGCGGGCTGCCACGTTTGACGCGCAGAAGCTCTCCTTGCCCCACGTTAAGTTTTTAGATTGTTTACATTAAGTTAGAAAAACCAGGAGATTTCCCATTTAAAAAAAAAAAATCTGTATTCGCCACTTGTTTTGAACCATTGGAAGATGGGACAGGCCCGCAGTGCAGAGGCTGGGTGGCGCGGAGGGCAGAGAAGCTGCACTTCGTGTTACCTGCTGACTCCCTGTAGGTGTTTCCCCTTTTTCTAAAAAACGGGTCTAGTGAGACAGAATGTAGGCTAACTATACCTTATTAAAGTACACAGTCTGAGGACTTTGAAGCCAACTCCACAGTCAAGAGAAGGACAGTATCTGCCCCCACAGACGCTTCCGTCCTCCCCACCCCCACCCCAGGCCCAAGCAGTGCTTTCTGCTGCTATAGGTTAGTCTGCATTTTGTAAAATCTTACGTTAGTGGAAATATACAAGACTTACTGTTTTTTGCCTGGCATCTCTCTTTGACTTAGCATAATTATTTTGAGATTCAACCTCACTGTTGCATGATTTCATTGCCTTTTTTATTGAATTATAGTTGACACACAGTATTATGTTAATTTCAGTTGTATAACAGTGATTCCCATTTTCTTCCTTTTTGTGGCTGAGTAGTATTTCGTTATCAGAATCTACTACAGTTCATCTGTCCAGTCACCTGTGGATAGACACTGGGTTTTTTTTTTCCCATATTTTTACCATTACAGAGAGAACTGCTGTGAAATCTGTGTACAAGTCTTTGTATGGACACGTATTCATTTCTCTTGGGTAAGCGCTGAACAGTGTGATGGCTCGGCCCTGCGGTGAGGGGGCGTATAACTCTAAGGAAGTGCCAGGGTCTTTCCCAAAGTAGTTGTACTCTGCATTTCCAGCAGCTTGGATGTGGGTCCCGTTGCTCCACAGGCTCACAGCCCTGCTCTGGTCAGTCTTCCTAATTTTAATCTTTGGAATAGTTGTGAGGTGGTGTCTCACTGTGGTTTTGGTCTGCATTCCCTAATGAGTAGTCATGCTGAACACCTTTTCACGTGCTTATTTCCCATGCATACATATTCTTTGTTGGTGATGAGTCTTGAAATCAGGTGGTGTAAGGCCTCCACTCTGTCCATTGTTTGCAGAATTGGTGTGGCTCTTCTGGGTCTTTGGTGTTCCCGTACGGATTTCAGCTTGTTGGTTTCTACGAAAAACCCATAGAGATTTTGATGGGGACTACACTGAATTTTTAGGTCCATTTAACAAGAATTGAGACCTTAATATTGAGTCTCCCAACCCTTGAAAATGGTACCTCTGTCCATCTAGTTAGGTCTGTTTTTCGTTTCTTTTAGCAGTGTCTGTAGAGTGCGGTGCATATCTTCTGTCAGATTGCTGTGACTCTTAAAAAAATGTAATGCTGTTGTAGACAGTAATCTTAAATTTCTAGTTGCTTCTAGCTAATGTTTTATGAATGCCATTTATTTTCACATATTAATCTAGTATCCTGAGAGCTCGTTAAACACACTCCACGGTTCTAGTAGCTTTTTACAGGTTACACAGGATTTTCTGCACATACGATCTTTATGTTCAAATAAAGAGCTGGTACTGCTTCCTTTCTTGTCTGGATGCATTTTGTTTGTTTTCCTTGCCTGACTGCTCTGGCCAGAGTAGCATTTCACAGAAACGGCCTTGTTTCCAACCTGAGGGTTAGTGTTCATTCAGTCTTGAACTGTTAAGCACAGTGTGAGCTGTATGTAGGTGGTTTGTATCTGGCCCCCTCCTGGTTGAGGAGATGGCCTCCACGTGTGCTGCCAGTGTTCAGTCATGACTGGGTGTGGGATTTGGTCAGATGGCTTTTTCTGTATCAAGGTGACCACGTGGTTTTCCTTTTTTAGTCTATTAAGATAGTTATACTGATTGGTTTTCTAATGTAAAATTGATGTGGTTTGAAGTGGTGGGGTTCAAAGCCAATGACGACCAAGAAAGAATTCTTGAGACGTCTTCGGTGCAAAAAGGGGGTTTTTATTTAAAAGCACGAGAACAGGACCCCTGGGCAGAAAGGGCTGCTGCCCTGGGATTATGAGGAGCAGCTGATCATATACTATGGAGTTGGGGGAGGTAAAGACATAGGAAGTTTCCAAAAGGACTTTCATCTGCTAAAGAAGACTCCCAGGATACTGGAGGCCAGGCTGTTGTCAAGCTCAGGTGGTTTTTCCCTCTCAGGGCATCAACATGAAGACAGTTGGGAGTTCTGGAGGCACATTACACTCTGCCCACCTCAAGTATTTGTCAACGGGCTGCAGGTTCTAAGGACACTTCATTTTATCTACATTTCCTTCTGCCTTGTTCCCCACGTCAAAATCAACTTTGCATCCTTGGAATAAGCCCCACTTGGCCATAATGTAATTTCTTTTTATATATTGTTAGATCTGATTTGCTACAATTTTATTAATTTTTGCATCTGTGTTCATGAGGTGTATTGATCTATAGTTTCTTGAAATTATCTTTTGTCTGCTTTTGGTATCGGGATGATGCTGACCTCACAATAAATTAAAAAACATCACCTCCTCCTCTATTTTCTGGGATAATTTACTGCAAATTTGATTTCTTTAGTAAATCAGTAGCATTTAGGTTATCCATTTTGTGTGCAGTGAGCTTCAGTAGTGTGTATCTTTTAAGGAATTTGTGCATTTCGTCCAGGTTATCTAATCTGTTTGCATGGAATTACCGTATTATTTCCTTAGTAGTAACGTTCGATGGGTCTGCACTGGTGTCGTCACCCTCTCAACTCCCAACGGTGGGAATGTGCACCTTCTCTTCCTCATCAGTCTGGCGAGAGGGTTATCATCTCAGCCTTATGAGGGAATCAACTTTGGACTTCATATTTTTTAGTGTCTCTGGTTTTTATTTCACTTATTTCTGCTCTGGTCTCTGTGATTTCCTCTCTTATGCTTGCTTTGGGTTCCATTTGCTCCTCTTTATCTAGTTTCTAGTGGTGGAAGTTGAGATCATTGATTTGAGACCTTTCTTCCTTTGTGATTTGGGTGTTGGGTGCTGGGTGCGTGCTGTCTGGTTCCCAGGAGTTTGCTGTTAGAAGTAGTGAAGCAGTAAATATTCTTACTTCTCTCTACAGTGGTAGGGAAGTGTAGGGAGCATTGGCATCTTTGCTGCTTGGAACCTCCCTTTCAACAATAGTTTGTACTCAGGAGAGTTTTCTTCATTCTTTTCCTTCAAGTCTTTGTCCTCCTGTAGAATTCTTGCCTAGTGTTTGCTCCTCTCCATGTGTTTTATTTTTTCCCTCATGGTTTTCCATCTCTGTGATTTGTTTCGTATGTTAGTGCAAATACCTCTGGGATTTTACCGTTTAGTATCTTGCTGTTCTTTAGGTTAATCACATTAGAAAATTATTCATCAACTTCTGTTTTAAGCTATTAGACTCATTGCCTTTTTG
Source organism: Callorhinus ursinus (assembly GCF_003265705.2). NCBI lineage: Eukaryota > Metazoa > Chordata > Mammalia > Carnivora > Otariidae > Callorhinus > Callorhinus ursinus. The sequence continues at coordinate 187,007 of NW_027397110.1, read as the reverse complement.
GCCATTTCTTGAGATTATTATCATCTTCAGCCTGTTTGTAAGATGAAGTGTTTCCATTGGATAACTTCAGATCAAACCTTTTTTGTATGTCTAGAATGAAAAACATAATGTTACTTTTATTTTGGTGAATTCCTTCTTTAATGTGCTTCTGGGATTTGTTAAGTACTATTCTATTCCTGTTTTTCATGCTACTGCGAAGTAAGGCAGTGATCTTCAGGCTGACAGGGTTATCTTGGCCCATGTCCCAATCTTTGTTGTGCCTTTTAAGAGATTTCTTTTTAAGATTTATTTCTTTTAGAGGAGAGAGCAGTGGGGAGGGGCAGAGGGAGGAGGAGACTCTCAAGCAGACTCCACGCCCAGGGTGGAGCCTGACGTGGGGCTGGATCTCACAACCCTTGAGATCACGGCCTGAGCCAAAATTAAGAGTTAAATGCTTAACCGACTGTGCCACCCAGGCATCCCTGTGCCTTTTAAAAGATTTTGAAATCTTTCTTCCTTCCTCTCTGGAAGAGATGAGATGGCCCTGGATCACCCAGGCGCAGAGGTTGGAAAGCCTCCCAGTGGAAGGGGAACAAGGTGTTCAGTCGTTCCTCAGCTTCTTCATCTTTAAGTGATCTGCTTTAAGTGCCGTTCTGGTTGTTACTCATTTTGGATGGATTTATTGTTTCCCAGGCAACTATTTGCCGAAGGTTACATTGAAGGAACAGAGTGGGGCTGCCAGGAGCCTTCGTGCCTGGGACCCTAAAGGGAGGGTCTCTGAAGGTTGGGCTTGTGCACTCAGTTTTTCCAGCTTCACATGCCCCCCCCATTCCATACCATGCAAATGGGTCCTGGGGGTGACCTCTCAGCGTGTGCTCTGCACCTCACGATTCAGGTGAGAAACCATCGTCTGGTCTTTGGGCTCCTGAGTCTGAACTGCCCAGACCACCTGTATGTGGCCTGCATTCTGAGTCGGTGTGCAGGGCTCACGTACCTTTGCTTGTTTGAGGCCCGATGCTCTTCACTGAACAGATACCTATCTGCACTTGTGCTTTGGAGCTTTGTCATCTTGCTTCATTGAAGATGAGGTTTTATTTTATGGTTTTTATTCTTTTTGTTGTGTTAAGAAACAAAACAGCAGGCCCGCAACAGAGTTGCTTGTGCTAAGCCCCATGTCACCAAACCCGGAGGGAATTACAGTTTTGGCTCCCCTGGAAACAGAATCGTAGGCCAGTCACCTGGAAACTGCCTGGTCAGGACTGGTGAGGTAGTCGGCCTGGCAGACCCCTGCCCACCCCTGAAGGAAGGGAGCTTGCAATAACCAAGCCCCTGTTTTGCCTGGGATAATTTCCCTGTGCCCGCTCCCTTCTGGCTGTAAAAGTCCATGTTGGACAGCTCCTTGGGACCTCTTTCCATCTGCTGGCTGGGTGCAGCCTGGTTGGAATCAATTTTTGCCCAAACTCTTAAAATTATTAATAGGCCTCAGTTTATCTTCTAACAGTTGTGAATTTCAAAAGTTTAAATCTTTACAGTCAAAATTACTTTGCTGTTGATGTAGTAATGTTAATATTTCCCTAGTACCTCATAGGCTATATTTCTTTTTTTTTTCCTAGTTGTGCTCTTTATGTATTTAAAAGAGAAATATTCCCAGAAAGGAAAGAGTCCTTGCTATCCTGATACATGGGATGTTTGTTTGAAGTTTTTCTCTAAAACTCCTAATGTTGTGTATAGACACACACTGTAAAGTGAGCCCTCGGTGCTCCAGGCTCCCCAGCAGGGCCTGTGAGAACGTCGGGAACTCTGACTCTGCTGTGGCCCCTTTTTAAGTATCGTGTAAAGGTTACATTAGCAGGTTGGCTCGGGTTATGTAATTAGATTTCCGTGACCAGGGCTAGACTTAACATTTCTATGCTGGAGGTGAATTACTTCACGTTGTTCTCTCTCTGGCAGGACCACAAGCAGACGGTGTCACTTTGCACTTGAACACATCATCCACTTAGGTGTTAAAGGTATTCTTTTTGTGGAATAATAGTGTTACTTCTTCCCAGAGTATTTTTATAAGCTTCATGTAAAATATGGTGTAAAGCACAGTCTTTTCAATCACATATTACAAGTAAAACTATGCAGTCCAGAGTTTTCTTCTCATTGGCAAGTTTCAGTATTTTCTTACTATTTCAACTGTATAAAAATAGCATGCTTAAATTATTGAAAATGAAGTCATTGCACTGTGCTTTTCCCCTCTTAATATAATTCACTTTTGTAGCTCCAGATAGGCCGATGGCTTCATTACAAACTGTGCACAGTACTGGTGTTCCGCTGTAACCTACAAACCATGTACAGAAGCCAAAAGGGAAAGGAAGGCATAGATGGGAATTACTTAGGTGGCCTCTCTTCATCTTTTTAAGTTTTTCAGTAATATCTACCTTCTTACCTTGTTTTAAAAGTGTTGTTCCCAGAAGAAATCATTTTACAGTCTCCCCAAGTGACGGGAAATTGGAACCATGCTCAGGACACCAAAAACGATGGACAGTCCGCCATCAAGGTATTGATTTGATGCCTTTGAAATATTTAAATAGATAATATATTAGCTCTCAGTTGCCTGGAGCGTTAGAGGAGTGTAGTTCACAAGTAACCCAAGATGACAGCTCAAATAAAACTAAGATATTCAGGGCGCCTGGGTGGCTCAGTTGGTTAAGCGACTGCCTTCGGCTCAGGTCATGATCCTGGAGTCCTGGGATCGAGTCCCACATCGGGCTCCCTGCTCAGCGGGGAGTCTGCTTCTCCCTCTGACCCTCTTCCCTCTCGTGCTCTCTCTCTCTCATTCTCTCCCTCTCAAATAAATAAATAAAATCTAAAATCACAGGACCCCTTGAGTTTTCAGCCCAGGACTCAGGAATGCATGCCCGTGAGGAAAAAAACCCAAGCCCGGGAAAGAAGCCCTGAGTCCCCACAGCGCTGGGCCTGGTTTGTTCCTACAGCCAGAGAATTCACAGGATAGCAAGCAGAGTCCTCAGAGGGTATTGTGTGAGAAGTGGGGAGAGCCCCACACTGCCTGCCACCCTGTCCGTCTGACAGGCTGAGAGTGGCTCTCCAAGTAATGCAGCCACAAACAAGAGAAACAATTCAAGGATAGTTGCAGGAATACAAAATATACACCCATCAAGGTGTTAAATTCACAATGTCTGATATCTAATCCAGAAATAAACTGAGAAACACAACTCATTATAAGAAATTTCAGTCAGTTGAAATCAACTCAAAAAACAAAAACAGAACAGTGGTAGCAGTTAGCAGACAAGGACATTAAAACAGTTACGGTAACTGCTCCACATGCTCCTAAGGGAGAGGGACACATAGGCATGTTCAGTGGAGGTACAAACAATAAAAGACAGATTCTCTTCTAGAGACAAAAAATTCAATGTCTAAGATGAAAAATAGTTAACAGCAGGCTAGACACTACAGTCAGAAAGACCATAGAAACTCGACAAAACGAAATAGTAAAAAGATTTAAGAAGAAAAAAGCTTTAAAATATAAAGTGTATTAAAAAAAGAAAAGCATCAGTGAGCTGTGGGACACTGTCGAGCAGCCTCGCATCCATGCGGTTGGAGTCCCAGAGAGGGAAGTGTAAGAAATACTAGAAAAAATAGTGGAAACTTTCCTGATTTGATGAAAACCATAAACCCTACATATTCAGGAGACTTATTAACGACCCAAAGTGTAAGAAATCTGAAGAAGAATGCAGTGAGGCACATGACAATCAAATTCCTGAAAGTCACTCATAAAGAGCAAATCCTAGAAACAAGGAACGTCTGTCTCATTGCTGCCGAGGAGCAGAAACAAGGCCGGCAGCAGACTTTGTGTTGACAGCAGTGTGCGCCAGAAGACAGCAGGGCAGCTCTTGACGGTGCTCGCAAGAGAAACTGTCAGCCCAGAACCCTGTGCCCGACAAACACTGTAGAAATGAAGGAGAAGTAAAAACGTACTCAGACAGGTTCAGGCTGAGAGCTGAGGGTCCGTTACCTGCTGACCTGCACCACGGGACACAAGAATCCTTCAGCACACAGAAATGATGCCAGGTGGGCAATGAGGGTCTACCCAGGGGAATGAGAAGGGCCAGAAATTATAAATAGGTACACACATTTAAATAACTTTTTCTTTCAAAAAAATTCTTTAAAAGATAATTGACTTTTTAAAAAGAAGGAAATCCTGTAAAATGTGACAATGTGGGTGGACCTGGAGGACATTATACGCAGAGAAATAAGCCAGTCACGGAAGGACACGTACTGCTTGATTCCTTTCATACGAGATCTAAAAATTCAGACTCCTGGAATCAAGAGTAGAATGCTAAGAGGGTAGATCTGAAGTGAAATCTTTTTTTTTTTTTTTAAGATTTTATTTATTTGACAGAGAGACAGCAAGAGAGGGAACACAAGCAGGGGGAGTGGGAGAGGGAGAGGCAGGCTTCCCGCGGAGCAGGGAGCCCGATGCGGGGCTCGATCCCAGAACCCTGGGACCATGACCTGAGCCGAAGGCAGACGCTCAACCGCCTGAGCCACCCAGGCGCCCCTGAAGTGAAATCTTCTTATCATGATAAAATTTCATAATTTTGAAAGATAAATGACTTTTTAAAGCTGAAATAGTAACAATGTATTACAGAGTTTGTAACATGTAGATTTAAAATATGCGTAATAGCACCAGGGATGGAAGAAGAGAGTATTATTTCTTACACCAGATTATTATAATTCACCTGAAGGAAACTGATCAATTAAAGATATACACTCTAAACCCTAGAGCAACTACTAAAATAACAATATAAAGAGCTAGATCAACAAAGGAGATAAAAGGGAATCACAAAAATAATTCATTCAGAAGTCAGCAGAAAAAGAGGGACACATGGGCAGCTGTGCCCTGACCTGACTGACTTGCTACCCCCTTGTCCAGTGATCAGTGTAGACAGGGTTTTGGCGTTTCCGGCCGTGTAACTGGAACAAAACAAGTAGCAAGGTGAGTGCGTTCAGTCTGACTGCATCAGTAGTCACATTGCGTGCGTGGGTCTAAACACAGAGAGATGGTCAGACTGGATAAAAAGGCAAGATCCAACTATATGCTGCCTCTAAGAAACACGTTTTAGATATAAAGACACAAATACGTCAAAAGTAAAAGATGGGAAAAGATACAATCAAAAGGACCATGGAGTGGCTGTGCCAGTGTCAGAGTAGGTTTCAGAGCACAGGTCATCAGGGAAAAGGTGGTGTCCTCATAACAAAGAAGATCATTGTCAGGAATGCCTAAGTCCTAGACACACATGCACCTAATAACAGCCTCAAAACACATGAAATGGAAACTAATAAAGCTGCAGCGAGAACCAGATTCCCTGTGCCTGTCAGCGATGTCAGCAGTCTTCCCTCAGTTAATGACGGAGAAGACAGAGGATGAGCACAGCACACTGACCTGTCAGCCCCTGTGATCTGAGGGGTGTTGGTAGAGCACGCCATGTGAAAAGAGCTGGGTACATGCACTTGGTGCAGAAGTGGACACAGAACATTCAACACCGTAGACCTTATTTGGGGCCATAAAACAAGTCTCAGATTCAAAAGGATTAAAGTCATACAAAATGCATTCTCTAACCACATAGAATCAAGTTAGAAATCATTTGCAGGAAGATCTCTGGAAAATCCCCAAATACTGAGAAACCGAAGACACACTTATATGTAACCCACAGATCACAGGAGAAATCAATAGAGAAATTAGAATGTTTCTACCAAAATGAATAGTGACACTGCAGCATACCAGAAACCATAAGCCGCTGCTAGAGGGCTCTTGAGAGGGGTCGGTAGCCCTGAATGCCTGAACTAAAGAAGGGTGAAGGTTTCAACTCTGTGACCTCAGCCTCTTCCTTAGAAAACTAGAAAAATAACAAATGAAATACGATCTAAGCAAAGGAAAGAAAATAATGAAACATTGGCAGGGAAATCAGTAATATAGAAAACAGAAGAGTAATAGAGGGATCCATGAACCCAAAAGCTGATTCTCAGAGATCAATGAAATTGCTAAACTTCAAACAAGAATGATGAGGGGAAAGTGTGAAGACACAAACTCCCAGAATCCAGGAGGAGAGAGGTGACCTCACGGCAGACTCTGCAAATGGGAAAGAAGCTGGGGTGGGTGGTCAGTGGGATGTGCCAGCTGGCCTGGGCCCTGGGCTTCTGTCGGACGCCTGGTTAAATCTTGTTTCTGGGTGAGATTGGCATGTGGGTGGGTGCCCTGATTGGGGCAGGGGGCATCCCTCCCGTGAGACCTGAACAGAGAGACAGGTTCACAGGGATTCCTTCTGCCCGACTCCCCTGAGGGGAACCATCAGTCTCTTCTGCCCTCTGTGTCCAGCTTGCCAGTGGCAGACCTCACACTTCTCAGCCTCTGTAGTCACGTAAGCCAATATCTTATAATAAGTCTCTTTTTAGCTATATATACATATATCCTATTGATCGTTTTTCTAGAGAACTCCTTTACGTATGTGTAGGTATATATATGCGAGAGACCAGGAAGGGTTCATCCCAGGAACGTGAGGCTGGTTTAACATTCCAAAATCTCAGTCAGTGATACTCATCATGTTAACAAACCGAATCTCCATAGACACAGAAAAAGCGTCTGACAAAATCCAACATCCATTCCTGATCAAAAAGTTTAGCAAACTAGAAACGGAAGGGAACTTCCTTCACCTACAAAAAAACCTACACAGTGAGTGATGAAATGCACTTTTCCCATGAAAGTCAGGACACTTCCAGTCCTGCCACTTACGTTCACCAGTGTACAGAAGGTTGTAGACCAGCAACTCAGCAAGAAAAATAAGAGGCACCTGTGTTATTCATGTATAAAATCTGACAGACTCTAAAAAGGAGCCATTGGAACTAATAGACGAGCAAGCTTACAGGATACAGAAGTAAATTCTGTATATGCTAGCCCAAACACCCAGAATTGCATTTAGAATACCATATAAAGTAGCATCCAAATGTTCTGAACATTAGGGACAAATTTGACAAAAAATGTACAAGACTACACTAGAGACCTCACGACACTGATGAGAGAAACTGTTGATGTGTCAGAAGACCCAGCCCAATCTATAAACTCAGTGCTGGTCCAGTCAAATCTTAGCAGACATTTTTGTAGAAATTGACAAGCCAGTTTCAAAATCTATATGGAAATGCAAAAGGCCTAGAATTTTCAGAACACCTTTGAAAAAGAACAAGAAACTCAGAGAACTCACACTACCTGACTTGAAACTTTTCACAATGTTATAATAATCAAGACAGTGTGGCACTGTCATTGAGATAAACACGTACAAGTGGAATGAAATAGAAGCCTAAAAATAGACCCACGGGAGTTTGGACAACTTTCTACAAAGGTGCAAAGACAGAATGGGGAAAGGAGAGTCTTAGCGAAAGGCACAAGGACAATGGCGTGTCTGTATCCAGGGGTGTGCACCTGGATCTGTACCTCACTACCTTCACAGAGATTAATTCAAAATGGATTGTAGCCCTAAATATAAAGCCTGAAACTAAAATTTCTAGGAAACAACATTAAAAAACCCTTTCATTTTTGAGAGAGAGTGCAAGCAGGGTGGGAGGCGATAGAACCTTAAGCAGGCTCCACGCCCCTGCGCAGAGCCCAAAGTGGGGCTCAATCCCACAACCCTGAGATCATGACTTGGGCTGAACCAAGAGTTGGACAGTTAACCAACTGAGCCACTCAGGCACCCCAAGAGAAAATCTTAATGTCTTTAGATAAGGCAGAGTTTTTTAAGTATTTTGCTGTTCAAAAGACATGGTTAAGACAATGAAAAGCCCGCTCATTACTGGAGCATGAGACTCAACACTGAACCAAAGACATAAACAGAAGTCAATTCTATATGCTTTACCAAAGAATATACAGATCTCCCTTGGCTTATGGTGAACCCGGCATAAGTTGAAAATACCGTCAGTTGAAAATGGATTTAATACACCTAACCTACCAGTCATCGCGACTTAGCCCCGCTAACCTCAAACATGCTCAGAACAGTGGGGCAAAATCAGCTAGTGCAAAGCCTATTTGTAATCAAGAGCCGAATACCTCGTGTAATGTACCGCCTACTGTCCTCAAGGTGGGAAACAGCACGGCTGTCAGGGTATCGGTTGTTGATCTCATGATGGCGAGCTGACTGGGGACTGTGGCCGCTGTCCAGCGTCACAAAAGGATGGTGCCACATACTGCTAGCCGAGGGGAAAGATCCAAATTCACAATTCCAAGTAGTTTCTGCAGAATGCGTACTGCTTTCGCACCACCATAAGACACACCATCCTCAGGGACTGTGTATACAGATGGTAAATAAGTCCATGAAAAGATGTTCGGCATTCGTCGTTAGGGAAACAATACCACAGTGAGCCACCACTACACACGTATCAGAGTGACCAAAATTAAGAGGACTGACCAGACTAAGGGTCATGAGCGTGTGCAACAACTGGAGCCTCATATAAGCTGCTTTTGAAAAGAATTCCTTAAGAAAGCTCAACCCACACCGGCCATACAGTCCAGCCACTTCCCTCCTGGCGTTGGCCCCAGAGACATGAAAACCCATGTCCGTCCACACAAGGGCTGGTGCAGAGACATTCACAGCTGCGCTCTCAGTAATGGCCAACACTGGACACAGCCCAGTGGCCATCCACCCATGTGAGTGGAGGAAGGCAGTGTGCTGCTTCAGTGGAACAGGACCCAGTGGTGACAAAGGTGAGCTGTCGATGGCACGGGACAGCGAAGGTGGACCTCACAGCAGTTGCTCACACGGTGGAAAGATATCAGACAAAAAGTGCATAACCTAGACTTCCATGTGTGAAACATTCTAGAAAATGTAACCATGCTGTTGGCGGGGTGGGGGGCATTACGGAGAGGCATCTTGTGGGCTCAGCAAGTGTTCAGCTCGTCCCATGTGTCCATGTGTCACAAGTTGTCAAGTTGTGCACTTGTGCACACGTTATTGTGTGTCAGCGATACTCTTGAACACTCATAATCACGGGAAGGGAAGTTGCTGTGACTTTCTGGACTAAGTTTTGGTAATACATATACCATTTTTTAATGTGAAACTTTTAGCAACAATTTTACTTCTAGAATTTGTCCTATGAAAGTAATCATGTTAGATTCGTGAGTTGTTGAATAAAGCCAACTAGATCTTAAAAAAAAAAGTAATCCTGTGATTTGCACAAAGATAAATGTGCAAAGCTGTTTATTACAGCATTGTTTGTAATAGGGGAAACTTGAAAACCAGTTTCCTTGGTCCAGGACAGATTCAGTTTGTTTAAACGCCCCACAGAACCGGTTCTTGGGCAGGATGCGGAGCGCAGTTGACCGGGAAGCTCTGCCAGCCCGTGGCAGCACCTGAGGCATGTGACGGTCCCCCAGAGCTGGCTGAGCTCGCTCCCACGGCGGAGGAAGGGGCTTGCCTGTGGGGCTCCAGGGGAGCAAGGGACCACGATTTGCCCTCAGCCACTGCGGGTGCCCCTCGTAGGTGAGCAGGAGAAGGGTGCAGGAGAAGAGACACCTCATCAGATAGATGTCACCCTTTGGTCTGACATCACTACACAGAGTTTAGTTCATTCGTGTTTATTTTTGTAAGGGAATTCAAAAAAGAAACCTCTTTAGTAACTTTTTTTTCAGATATTCTATATTTTTACTGTGTTTTGAAACATGACCTGCAGTGCATTCAAAGATTAAGTAAAACACAGAGAACATTGGCAGGTGTTTATGTTCACTCTTTAAACCTGTGTAAATGCAAAGCTTTTCTTTAAGGCCATTTTTCTGCATGATTATTTCTAGAGTAGGAAAGCCATGAAGGACCACACTAACCACGCAGCCAAGGAGAGGCGGGCTGGTGCCCAGGACACACCGGGGCCGGCAGGCTTTGCTGAAAAGTCAACTAATGTGGGTGCGTATGGTGAGGGGCTGCCAGGGCAACCTCGGGAACCCTTGCCTGGAAAATAGGCCCCTTGAGAAGCTCACTTCTGCCCAAGGGAGACAGGTTGGGACGTGTGTGTGGTGTGGCTACAGCCAGAGAGATGGATACTCTTGTTCCAACTGGAGACAGAGTAGAGACGTGAGGTTTCATGCTCAGTACTTTAACGTGACCACGGGCTATTTCTGTTGGCCTTTTCCAGACCCTGTCTCTGATGTCTAGGTTAGGTGATGCTGCACCTGTAAGGGGAAACAATGAACTATCAGTAACCTGCATTTTTGCCCTCAGAAAGTGAAGTTAAGTTCCCCACTCTGCCCAATGAAGTTGAGGTTATTGGAAAGCGTAGCTCAGCAGCGGGCTCCTGACCGGCTGGGTCGTGGCCGTCATGGTGGCCCGTGCTGACCTGTGTTCCTGCCGTGCCAAGGTGACCTCTGCCTGACACCGGTTCTCACTTTGAATACAGTAAATGAAGTTCAGATCCCCAAGGTGAGAGAGAAGGAATTTTTCAATCCCTTGCTCAACGAAAACCAGAAGTTAGCGGTTAGAAGAATCCTGAGTGGCGACTGCCGCCCGCTCCCGTATATTCTCTTCGGACCTCCTGGAACCGGGAAGACAGTGACGATTATAGAGGCTGTCTTACAGGTAACCACAGGGAGTGAGTGGCTCAGCTACCCAGTGGCGTCGGCCGTGTGCTGTGCTCATGTCGGCAGGAAGTGGAAATAAGCTTTAAAAAAAATCCCAGTTATTTCATGTTTAGCCAAGTTTGTTTTACATTGTTTATGGGAATATGTAGGATTTTCCAAAGCTCATTTCATAGGTTTAGAAATGACTCTTTGTTCTTAGAATGGTCGACCATTCTGGAGCACCTGACTGCTCAGTTGGCGGAACACATAGTTCTTGATCTCAGGGTTGGGGGTTCGAGCCCCACATTGGTTGTAGAGATAACTTAAAAATAAAATCTTTAAAAAGAAAAAAAAAGGTTGACCATTCGATCACATGAAATTTTGTTGCAGAAAAGACATGCCCTTTACAGTAGCTAAGCCACCATTCTGCAGAAGTTTCTGGTGTCTCCATATTTAAAATGGGGCTTATAGAGATAGTATGTGTGTAGTATTTGTGTTGTTCAGGATTCAGATTAGCGACCATGTGCTGAGTGCCCAGCTGGCACAATTCCTGCGAGCCACGCACGTAAGAACCAATATGACGCTGTCTCTGCCTTGGGGGACAGGGGTAGGTTAGGATCCTGGAGGTCTGGGGGGAGTAGGCTACAGTCTTGGAGCCCGGCGGGGGGGCTGGGTAGGTTAGGGTCCTGGAGGTCTGGGGGGGGTAGGTTAGGGTCCTGGAGAACAGAGAACTGTCACACTCTCTCGTGTCTTGTTGGCACGTGCACGTGAGGGGCAGAACCATCCCTGCGTGTGTCAGTGGCCAGGCCTCAGGCACAGAAGGGGCGGGCGTGAGCCCACGTGTCCATGCCAGCATGGTGAGCGCGAGCACTTGACAGGTTGACATTTATCCCTCTGTGTGTCCTGTGTCCTGGTTGAAGGTGTACTACGCTTTGCCGGACAGTCGGATATTGGTCTGTGCACCCTCCAACAGTGCGGCCGACCTCGTGTGTCTGCGGCTGCATGAGAGCCAGGTGCTTCGGCCAGGCGCCATGGTCCGCGTAAACGCCACCTGCAGGTTCGAGGAGGTGAGCCGTCAACAGCTAGCTGGGATAGAAAAGTCCTGCCTGGGGCGCCTGGGTGGCTCAGTTGGTTAAGCGACTGCCTTCGGCTCAGGTCATGATCCTGGAGTCCCGGGATCGAGTCCCACATCGGGCTCCCTGCTCGGCGGGGAGTCTGCTTCTCCCTCTGACCCTTCCCCCTCTCATGCTCGCTCTCTCTTTCTCTCTCTCAAATAAATAAATAAAATCTTAAAAAAAAAAAAAAAAGTCCTGCCCACCGCCGCCTAGCTTTAACTACATTCTCCTTCCTCTGTGAGACGGGCATTCTCAGCAGTTTTTTGTCAGAGCAGGGGAGGGGAGGGGAGGGGCAGAGGGAAGGAGAGAATCGGAAGCAGACTCCGTGCCTGGTGCTGAGCCTGATGCGGGGCTCGATCTCAGAACCCTGAGATCACGACCTGAGCCAAAACCAGGAGTCGGAGGCTTAGCTGACTGAGCCACCCAGGCGCCCCTGGCGTTCTCCGCTTTATTAAATCCTGGTGCTCCTCCCGTATTTACACCGAAATGTGTTGTTCCTTCTTGGTTCTGTTTTATTGATTTATCTGTAGATATCCCTCTCGGAAAATTAGAAGTTCTCAGTTTGGTTAACAAAAGAAACTGAATCTAGGAAATGTATACAGTTGTTTGGGGGAAGGATGTGCAGGATTTTGTGTTCTAGTCATGGCTGTAGAGTCTGTAGAACATGGACGAAGTTGATAGGAAGATGTAAAATTTTCTAATATAAGAAAACAGTCTTAAGTCATTGGTCATAACAAAGAAGTGGGAACAGGACGTTATCTTCTAGAATTCTTTTCAGCTTTGTGACTGTGTCCAATTTAAAGAAACAGTGTTTTGAGAAGTAAGCTGGCCCCATCCTCCCTCCAGACAGTCACTGATGCCATCAAGCTGTACTGCAAAGACGGGGAGGACATCTGGAAGGCCTCGCGCTTCAGGATCATCGTCACGACGTGCAGCAGTGCAGGGCTCTTTTACCAGATAGGAGTGAGGTAGGCACGGCTCTGGGTGCTGGCACCCACAGACATAGTGTCTCTGTCCTCGTGGAGCTTCATTGTGAGGCAGGATCCGAGAACATAGGCTTGGGGGCGGAGACCCCAGAGGATGAGGAAGGGGCCCACAGCAGCAGCTGGGAAGCCGACGAGCAGCTGGAGCTGCACAAAGCTGAGAAGGTGTAAACACGGAACAGTGTGGACTCATAAAAATAACTAAATAACTGATTTATTAAAAATTGAAAAGTGCTTATATTCTAAGAAAGATACATAGTGTGGAGTTTCTTCAGCAGGAATTGGGACATGAGGTAAGAAAGGAGGATGGAAGCATGTGATTTCCTCATCTTTCGTAGGGAGGGACCTCAGGGTGTCGTGGTGGGGTTGTAACCTGACTCCCGGTGGAAAGACAAAGGTGGGGACCCAGAGCTGCTTCACTGCACACCAGCGGGCTCTGGTGGGGTTCCTGTCGGGCTCAGCCCAGAGTTTGTCCAGTCACCGGCGGTTCTGGGGCTTTCGGCACAGTGTCCCTGCTGCAGATCTTTTCTCTGGGTTTCCAGTGGGGCAGGGGATGCCCGGGGCCCAGAGCACATGCTCAGCACTCTCCCCTGGGCCCCCGGGGGTCTGGAGCGCTGGGGTCTCGTCCTAGCTCAGAGCATGCTGGAGAGCACAAGTCAGGGAAGGTAGCAACCACCACGTGGGCGCGTCACTCAGCTTGACCAGCTCACCCTGTTCTCACATCTGCCATGCTGGGGAAACTGAGGCACAGAGGCAGTGCCGCCTGCCCGGCATCACGTGGTTTGTGGGCGGTGGAGCTGTGTTCCAGCCGGGCCTCAAACAGGTGTGAGGAGCACCTGCTCTGCTGTGAGTCTCATTCGTTTGCTCATTCCCACCCCTCATCCCGTTCGCCTCTGAATCCACTTAAACACAGACGTTGTGTACAGAGCCCCAGGTGCCGGTGGCCTGGAGTTCATCCAGACCAGGTGAGCCCCACCTTCCTGGGCCAGCCTGCCAGGGGCGGGTGCAGATGTGGCCGTGCAGTGTGTGTTGGCTGTTGCTTGTTAAGACACTTTGACAGAAATGACCATTGAGAACATCTTTGGCTCTAGAGTCGGACATTTTACACACGTGTTTGTGGACGAAGCAGGACAGGCGAGTGAGCCGGAATGCCTTATTCCACTGGGGCTGGTTTCAGATGCCAACGGCCAGGTAAGGCCTGTTTGCTATGTGGTCTCCTCCCATTTTTCCTGCTCCAGTGGGTGCTCTGGACGCCCGACCTCCGTCTCTACACAGGACAAGCCCAGGGTTGACAGGCTCAGGTGCCAAGGACCCTGAGACTCTGTGAGGCGGGGGCCTTGTGTTTGGCCACATACTTCATTCCTTGTGCACAGGGAAGAAAGGGTTGCTCTGCCTTTGGATTGGCTTCTAAAACAGCACAAAGAGCATGTGCAGCTGGGCGGGGACATCCAGGCATTGCCCTGGCTCGCTGCCCAGGCCCTGACCGCTCTGCCCCTCCACTGCCCCTCAGTGCTCAGCCCAGTTAGCCGAGGCTGATGCTTTGGCTCTTTTCCTACTCACACCTGCTGCCTCCTCCAGTACTCACCCTGGGACTGACCTGTTCGCCTGTTCTCTGCACATGTACATACTCACCCAAGGAGGGACCTTTCCAGCTTCTCCTGGTCCCCCAGACACCTGCCTCCTCCCATCCTGATTGTCAGGTGCAGGGGCTGCACAGGGACAGAGCAGGGAGCAGATGTAGTTTAGCTGCTGTGTGGGCCAGGGGGTGGCAGGGTGGGCGGGAAAAGGGCAGTGTCTGGGAGGAAGGGCACAGTACTTCCAGAAGACTGGGGCAGAAGCTGCCCAGCCAGTTTGTTCCTTTACATCCTCCACTGCTCTTATCTGAGTATCTGCCCCCTCACTCGGGCAGCCATGCCTCCTCCCCTGTCTTCTGCAGCCCAGGTGATTGTGGGGGCCTGCTGCCTCCTAGCCTACACTCAGGGAGCCTCGGTTCGCCATCAGAAGGCGGGAGGCCAGGCTGTTGCATGCGTGGTGCCCCCACACCTGTTTCCTGAGCCTCCCCTGGCTGTGGTGGTGAGTGTGGGTGACTGTTCTAGTGGGGCTGCCCGTCTGTGTGCTACAGATTGTCCTTGCCGGAGACCCCATGCAGCTTGGACCCGTCATTAAGTCCAGACTCGCCATGGCCTATGGGCTGAACGTCTCTATGTTGGAAAGACTTATGTCCCGGCCAGCATATCTGAGGGATGAAGACGCTTTTGGTGCTTGTGGTGCCTACAACCCCTTGTTGGTAAGCACAGACGACTCGTGGCCGTGGTTCCTCCTGGTGTCCCACCACGGTCCCTGTAGCAGCGGGCTCTGCTCCATGTGTGCACTGAGCCACACCCAGGGGAGCAGAGGAGGCTGACAGCTCACAGTCCCCCTCCCATCTCAGAGGGGACTTTGGCCAGCACCCCTGTCCCAGCCACTCAGACAGGCGCTTCCCAGCCCCAGAGGGATCCGCAGTTCCAGGCAGTCCCATCCAAGGCTGATGGTGGAGGTTCTGTGGGGCCAAACACAGTATGAGTGAAATCTGGGTTAACGTGGGAAAATGGGAAAGAGCCATGTATCTTCTCATCTGAAAGACAAGGCCATGTGTCCCCCTGTGGTGCTAGTTTGCTGGTTAACCTGCAAATTCCCTCCTCAGCCCAACTGGGACTGCTTTGAGGGATGGGCCTTGCAATCTGCAGTTTAGCCCCACCCCCCGGCACACTGGAGCTCGGGAACCTTGGGTTGCTGGGATCACTCATTAAGATGAGTCAAGTAGCATATTCTCTGAATGCCTACAGCACGAAAAACAAGAAGAGTTCCTTCTAAACTTTTAACAGTGAACAGAAACGAGATGTAGTGATCCTGGGCAGATTTTCCTGGAAATGGCTTGAGACCCGTGCCAGGCTCTCGGTCCTGAGGGCCTTTACCCCCCTGGAGAACAGAGGAGGCAGGAGAGCATGTGGGGGGTGGGGGGTGCTGGGGAGCACTGGACCTTCAGGAGGTACTGAGGACCATGGCCCAGACTGGGCAGCAGAGAGCCCCCTGCATGTGGGAGACACCTCCGTGCCACCCAGCATTCATGTCCCCAAGGCTGACGGGCAGCTGGGGGAAGGGGAGGCCTCCCGCCAGGGTTGGATGGCAGAGCTGCCTCGGCCTGAGTACACTGCACCTTCTTTCTCCCCAGAGGCCCTTGAAGCTACAGCAAGTGTCTGGGGCGGGGTCTGGCACCCTCTATGCTGACGGAAGGCCTGGCTTGGGGGAGTGAGAAGCTGAGATGCCAAATTGAGTTTGGGGTTTTGGTTAGCATCTTGGAGATTGGACATGCTGTAACAACTGAGTTGACGCTGGCTGCCATCAGTTAGCAGAAAAGTCCTGGGGCCTACCAGGTCCTCCCCCCAGGAACAAGGGAGGGCACCTTGTACTGAAGGACACCGTGGGCCAGTTGGAGGCAGAACATAGGTTGTCCTTGCTCCCTGCACTGTTGACGTCACCACGGCCCTCCACAAGTTCCCGCAGCTGGCTCTGGGTCCGGGGGATGTGCCCTTAGCCCCCGTGGCCTCACAGCCCAGGTGCCAATGGCCACCTGCAGCTGAGCTGAGACGGGGCTTCGTGGGTTCGTGTAAAGGCCAGGGCTGCGAGCCAGTGAGTGCAGAGTGAAGCGTGCAGCCCGGCACACAGCCAGCCCCCCTGCCCCCAAGGAAGACCATCCGAGCAGCCCCCTCTCCATTCCTTTGCCTGACGTTCATGTCTTCTGTTAGAACACAGAGCTTTGAGCCTGTCCACGGGTTCGGAGAAGCTGGCTCCAGAGCACTTTTCTCCTCAGCAAACCCATTGTTCTCCGGAGCTTGGCAGTCCGAATGCTTCTTCCGGGGGAGGAGTTCTGTCAGGGACAGTGCAGTCCAGTCAGGTGGTAGGCATGAAAATCCCCGGGATAGAGGAAACATGTTTCATCCCTGGCGTCAGTGAGGAGCCTAGTGGGGGTTAGGGCACCCTGGTGGCCGGTGGGGAGACACCGAGCATGCGTCGGCCTCGCTGTCGGGGGCCCCAGTTGCAGCCCTCACCGCTGCAGGGACCACCAGGCATTGTGCAAAGCACAATGGCGCCTCCCCTCCCAGCAGCTGCTCTACCACCTGAGTCTCCCAGGAGCCTCCCCTCCATCTGTGCTGGACCACGGCAAGAAGGGTAGGACGACCTGAGCGCCCAAGGCCTGGGGTGCAGCAACAGTGGGCTTGCAGCACGGGCCACCAGGATGGATGCACGGACAATGCTTTTCTGGAGGCTGTGGTGGTGCCCAGAGATGGGGAAGTCACAAAGAAGGGGTGGGGGTTGGGTCAAGAAGTCTTGAGCCAAACAAGGGGGTGAGGGTGGCAGCTGCAGGAAGCAGGGCAAGAAAGGTGAGTCAGACTGTAGAGCCTCAGCATTTTCCATCCTGCAGGGCGGGAAGCACCTGTCTAAGGGGAAGGGTACCTGCAGCTCCCTGGAGATTGCAGCGGGCCCTCTGGGCCTACAGATGGGGGAGTGGGACAGAGCTCCCTCCCTGGGCACCAAGACCCCAATTCCAGCCTGTTGGGTTCTGCCTGTGCCAGCTCTTCCAAGGTGACCCATCCAGGTGGCCCTGAGACAGCCAAGGCTGGATTTGGGGCCGTGGTCAGGGGGATTTATCAAACTGACAGGGATACAGGGTGGACAAAGGGCAGATTCAGGCTGGAACAGGGAGACGTGTGGCTCTCGTTCCGCTGTGGAGCGAGAGGATTTGCTCTCCAACATCCAGCAGACAGTGTGCCTGCAGCAGTGACTCCGGGGCTAGGAGCAGCCCATGTGCCCCCAGGCGCCCCTGCCCAGGGCCTTCCTGGGCCTGGACTGATCCCTGCTGGGGCCCCGTGGTATCACTGGGGAGGCCCAGGGCAATCTGGACACAGAGCCGTGTCCTTTGCTCAACCTGCCCAAGAACCTGGCTGCCAAGTCCCCCCAAGCACAAGCAGCTGCCGCCTCCAAAGGCTTCTGAGCCCGGGCAGCACCCAGCCTGCCCTCGGCCCAGTTCCATGGCCACAGACTCGCCCCCCTCCACTGCCGTCCCTTTTCCCTGACCATGGGATGGCACAGCCAGAGACCCTTTTCCGGGGGCTGGGGGCACGGGTGAGGAAAGGAGGAGGATCCTTTTCAGGATGCCTTCAAGATGGCAGGGGAGAGAGGGGCCTGGAGGTGGAAGCAGCCTGCAGAAGCTGAGGGGAGAGGCCAGAGAGGCTCAGAGTGGCCTGCTGTCCCTGCAGCCACCTCCTCACCTGGCTGTAAGCCCTCCTGTTCATGCCCTGCTCCGTCAAGACCACCACCAGGCAGCTCAGCTCAGGCAGTCACTCCTCATCTCAGTCCCCCAGCCAAAGCCCCATGGTCAAGAGGAGGCTACATGTTCACCCAGAGCCAGCCCTGTCATCTGCTCCGGGTCACAGGTCACCTACAGATCAGGGCCTCTCTCTGAGACCTGCACCCTCCCTGGCTCTGAAAAGCTAAGACCTGCTGATGGCATGTACTTTTCTTGTAGGGGATCCTTCTAAGTCATGCTCCCCTGTTTACTCTCCTAGTGAGATTTGTATTTTCTTACAAGGTCTTAAAGGGAACAGTTTAGGGGCCCCTGGGTGGCTCAGTCGTTAAGTGTCTGCCTTCGGCTCGGGTCATGGTCCCAGGGTCCTGGGATCGAGCCCCGCATCGGGCTCCCTGCTCGGCGGGGAGTCTGCTTCTCCCTCTCCTTCTGTGTGTGCACTTGCTTTTGCTCTCCCCCATTCTCTCTCTCTCTCTCTCTCTCTCTCTCTCTCTCTCTCTCTCTCGTAAAGTAGAATCCTAAGGCGGGGGCGGGGGGGCTGTTTAGTCATGTCCTAAATCCTCTCAAGAAAGGGCTGCTCTGACCTGAGTGTCCATTGATAAACGAATGGATAAAGAAGCTGTGGTATACATAAAATGGAATGTTACTCAGCCATCAAAAAGAATGAAATCTTGCCATTTGCAATGACATGGTTGGATCTAGAGAGTATGATGAATGCTAAGTGAAATAACTTAGAGAAAGATGAATACCATATGATTTCACCCATATGTGGAATTCAAGAAACACAACGAAGAGACAAACAGGCCCTTAAATGCGGCAAACACACGGTCACCAGAGGGGAGGTAGGGGTGGGGGAAACAGGTGACGGGGTTGGAGAGTTCACATAGCCTGAGCAATGTGTAGAATTGCTAAATTGTTATATTGCACACCTGAAACCCACGTAACACTGTGTGTTATATTTCAATTAAGAAACCAAATCTCTTGTTCAAAAAGTCGTTGGAGGTGCAGGAGTTCTTCCTAATAGGGTGGCAGGTGCCCGGCCAGGAGAGGGGGCACAGGTAGAGCCCTGGGGCTGTGATCTGAGGTGGGTCTCAGCATCTTTCTCTTGGACAGCAGTGCAGAATGCGTGTGCCAGCTCGGCCCTGGACCTGCTACCAGCCTTCTCCTTGCAGGTTACGAAGCTCGTGAAGAACTACAGATCCCACCCGGCTCTGCTGGCGCTGCCGTCCAGGCTGTTCTACCACAGAGAGCTGGAAGTCTGCGCAGACCCCGAGGTGGTGACCTCCCTGCTGGGCTGGGAGAAGTTACCAAAGAAAGGCTTCCCCCTCATCTTCCACGGCGTGAGGGTGAGTTGTGCACTGAGGGCGGTCCAGAAGGCCGTGGCTCAGCTCCAGTGGCTGTTTGTGGGTTTATGCATGTTCATTGTGTATGTTTCATTCAGTTCAGTTGTCCATGAAGCATTTGCCAGTCACTGGTGGTCTGATGGCCATGCTGGTGCAGAAGAGTAAGAACAGTAGGGAGCACTGTGCCCCCCAGATGTTCTGTATACAAAACAGACTCCAGAGGGTGATGGCCAAGTGGGCATCGGAGGGTGACACCCTAAAGGAGTTTACGGGAAGGGTATTAAAGATGTCATGTACCCGAGTGGGAGGCTGGGGTGATGAGCAGAGCTGGGGGGGCCTGGGAACCAGGAGTTCCCATGCCCACCAAGAGGAAGCACACACCTCAAGTGTCAAGTGAGTGAACTGATATGGAGTGGGGAGAGCCTCTGCCTCACTCACCATGGCCTCACCAGGTGGGGGTTCCCCAGTAGGAAAGAGCTAGATGCTCAGTACCCCAAAAAGTGACGAGTGTGCCCTAAAACCAGAGTTTGTATTGGAATTTGGTTGTTAGAACCAGAGTCATCTTTTGCATTAACCATCCCAAGTTCTCATCCAGAACTGGGGCTGCACCCAGGCCCTAGGACAGGAGGAGCTAGTGCTGGGGTGCCCCTGGGGTGGCGTCTGCCCTTTCCTCTGTGCAGCCTGTGTTCGGTACATGAGCCCAGGTGACAGCAGCGCTGTCTTGTACTCTGGATTTGCCTGCTCTCTCAGAAGTGGATGGGGAGGTAGAGGCGCGTGTTCAGGTGTGGCTGCGGAGGGCCTGCCTTTTCGACAAAGGAGAATTCAAGGCAAGGGGGTTCTGTGGTGAGACCGGTACCTCCCAACTTGGAACACTCAGCACAAGCCCCTATTGGCCGGCGCCTTCTCCCAGCCTTGTGTCTGTTCTCCCTCCCAGGAACACTCTGCCCCTGCTCTGTCCATCCTCAGAAGCGTTCTATATATCAGAAAAACAACTGAGAAGGTGTAGCAGGGGGTCAGCGATCTCTCTGCCATTACCTAGAAGTCAGCCTACGGAGAAGTAAGCAGCGTTGCTGCAGAGAGTCAGAAAGCTTAACCCGAGCGCATGAAGCGAGACAGGCACGTGATGTCCGTGAACAGAGAGGCCGGTATTGTTCTGCCCGCGTTGGTTCGTATATTTAATGCGATCTACATAGAAGTCACAGTGGGTTTTTTCATGAGAAGGTGATAATGAGTGTGCAGATGCGTTTTAGGTGTGTTTGTAGGGGAATGAGATGCAAAGCCAGTTAGCACACTGCAAACTACAGCAAACGCGAGCGCACTCTTAGAGATTCAGAAAAACACAAACAAACCCATAGGTCAATGGAACAAAGTCCAGAAACATTTATTTATTTAGTAAGGATTTTTTAAGGGCCTAATTGTGTCCCAGACTCCACTCTATGCCCTGAGTATAAAACGGGGACAAGGCCTCTGAGGCTGGGTTGCAGAGAATGTGGTCTGCTCCCTTCATTTGAGCACAAAGGGTTTTATCACCAGTTGAATGGCCTCAGGATGGCTGGAAAGGCCTGGCCCTTGCGCTCCCCTTGCACACTCACTCCCGAGTCCCCAGCATGCAATGTCAGACACACTCTCCAGCACGTACCCCCTCGTGGGAGTGTTACCTTGACTTACACCTTCCCCTGGGGATGCTCTAGAAGGACCTCTGTCTGACTCGCTGCTCCGTCCCCATGCCCAGCGCGTCTCAGCAGAGGAAGCGCAGTAGAACACACTGCAGGAATATTGTAGGGCAGGGATGAGCCCCAGGGTGGCCCAAGGAGGGGCCACCAAGGTCGCTGTGGTCTTGTCCTTGTAAAGGAGGAGAGTTGGAAGCCTGCGCCACAGTGGACAGGTGGCTGATCTCTGTCTTCTTTCTGCTGTGTAGACTTGAGTAGGACAGCCCAGCCCTGTCAAAGCCTGAGGTACTATCTGGCCCTTCACGGGAAAGATGAGACAACCCTGGTATAAATGAAAAAAGCCAACTTTCTTTTTTTTTTTTTTTTTAAAGATTTTATTTATTTATTTGACAGAGAGAAAGACAGGAAACACAAGCAGAGGGGGAGTGGGAGAGGGAGAAGCAGGCGTCCCGCGGAGCAGGGAGCCCGATCCCAGGACTAGGGGATCATGACCTTGAGCCGAAGGCAGACGCTTAACAACTAAGCCACTCAGGCGCCCTGAAAAAAAGCCAGCTTTGGACTTACTTATGTTTTCTCTTCTTTGTTCATTAATTTCAGCTTTGTCTTTAAGCATCCCCCTTACTAATTTCATTATTTGTTTTCTTTGTTGTAATTCCCATAAGATGGACACTTTATTCCCATACTCCTCATTCTCTTAATTAGGAAGGCACTGGGGATGCCATCCTGTAGCTTTCTCTTTCCACGTATGTCTGCTGAGAGATCCTCCTTTCATAACTTTCTGGACATTTATAACTTTTCTTTTTTTTTTCCTTTTTTTTTTAGATTTTATTTATTTATTTGAGAGACAGAGACAGAGATAGAGCACAAGCAGGAGGAGAGGGAGAAGCAGGCTTCCCGCGGAGCAGGGAGCCCGACGCGGGGCCCGATCCCAGGACCCTGGGACCATGACCTGAGCCGAAGGCAGACGCCCAACGACTGAGCCACCCAGGCGCCCTTCCTTGTTTCTTTTTATCTGGTATCTTTGTCCTCTCTTTTCATTCTTTCTTTATCATCTTATTTTAGGTATCTGTCTTAGAAGCAGCTAGTGCTTATATTTAACCCAATTTGAGAGTCTCTGCTTTTAATGAGATAAATCATTCCAACTTATGGTTGGTTATTTACCTTTATTTCTTCATCTTTACCTTTATTATTGTTCCTTTTCCTTATTTTTTGTACGTGATTGGTTGCTATTCATTGAATGTTTCTTCTCTTCAGTTTAGAAGGTTTCTAAGTTTCATCACACTGAAATTTTTCTTAGGTATCTTATCTATTGTAAATCTAAAGAATAAATTATGGGGCACCTGGCTGGCTCAGTTGGTGGAGCGTGTGACTCTTGATCTCAGGGTTGTGAGTTCAGGCCCCATATTGGGTGTAGAAATTATTTAAAAATAAATAAACTATAAAAAAATAAGTAATAAAAGATACATATGGCTTAACAACAGCAAAAAACATCTTCAAGGAACACCTGGGTGGCTCAGTCGGTTAAGCATCTGCCTTCGGCTCAGGTCATGATCCCAGGGTCCTGGGATTGAGCCCCGCGTCAGGCTCCTTGCTCAGCGGGGAATCCGCTTCTCCCTCTGCCCCTCCCCCTGCTTGTGTTCTCTCTCTCTCTCTCTCTCTCTCAGTCTCTATCTCTCAAATAAAATCTTTTTTAAAAATCCTCAAAATTAATGCATTCTAATTGCTGTATCTGGCATTCTTTCGTGTGTGTGTGGTAAAATACGTACGACATAAGTTTACTCCTTTAGCCATTTTTAAGTGTACAATTTAGTACTGTTAAATATATTCACATTGTTTTACAACCAATTATTAGAACTTTCCCATCTCCCCAAACTGAAACTGTCCCCACATCACGCACTCTCCCCACAGCCCCTCCCCGGCCCCGCCGTCTGCTCTCTGTCCCCCTGGGTCTGACCGCTGCAGGTGCCTCCTAGAAGTGGAACCAGGCAGGATTTGTCCTTCTGGGTCTGGCTTATTTCACTCAGCACAGTGTCCTCAGGGCTCCCCCGGGTCGTGGCAGGTGTCAGCAGGCTGAGTACTACCCCACGATGACGGCACACTTTGTCTGTCCCTTCGTCCGGCGGGGAACACTGGGGTTGCTTCCACATTTTATCTGTTATGAGTAGTGTTGCTCTAAGTACAGGTAGACAGTAACTCTTGAGACCTGCTTTCATTTCTTTTGGGTATATACCCAGAAGTGGGATTGCTGGATCAGAACCTATTTCTGTGATTAATGTTTTGAGGAGCCTCCACACTGTTTTCCACGGTGACTGTACCAGCTACGTTCCCATCAGCAGTGCATAGGGGGTCCAGTTTCTCCACATCCTCATCAACACCTGTTTTGTTTTTTTCATAGTAGCCATGTGCGAGGTGTGGGATCTTGGGAGTTTTGATCTATGTCTCCCTGATGATTAGTGATGCTGAGCACCTTCGTGTGCTTGTTGGTCTGCTGCATGTCTTTTTTCTTTTTTTTAATTTGGTTTATTTCCTAAACACATTTTTCTTTCTTTTTTTTTTAAGTTTTTATTTATTTATTTGTCAGAGAGAGAGAGCACAAGCAGGGGTAGCAGCAGAGGGAGAGGGAGAAGCAGGCTCCCCACCGAGCAAGGAGCCCGATGCGGGACTCAATCCCAGGACCCTGGGATCATGACCTGAGCCGAAGGCAGACGCTCAACAACTGAGCCACCCAGGCGTCCCTGCTGCATGTCTTTTTGCTGGTTGGCTGAGCAGGCCCACACCTAGATGTGGGGAGGGAGTGGGACTCTTGAGTTCATGGTCCGCTGCCTGGCCTGTGATAGGGCTGTCCTTGCCACCTGCTGAACTGACCACAGCTGGCCAGACGCCTCTCACCCTGGCCCCCTAGGCTCTGGCTGCACTGGTCACCTTTCCCTGTTTCTAGCATGCCCTCCTGCACATGCAGCTGTCAGCGCAGGCCTTGCTGATCATCCACTCCTGTTGCAGCAAATCACATACCGCCCCCAAGCAGCCCTTCTCCTCCAGGATCTTGTTGCGGTTGTGGTGGGTCTCACCATAGCTGAAGCCGGTCTGCCTGCTGGAGAGTGGGGTGTTTTCAGTCTTATTCACGCCATACTCCCAGCACCTGCTTCTGCTCCTTCCTCGTTTATAGTCCCCTTAGGGGACTGTTGAGGAAATGAAGTGTTGTGATGGATGTCCCATTCTCTTGTCTCCTAATTAACTCAGGGCAGCGAAGCTCGCGAAGGGAGGAGCCCGTCGTGGTTCAATGCAGCCGAAGCTGTCCAGGTCATGCGTTACTGCTGCCTCCTGGCCAGGGGCATCTCCAGCCAGGTGTCTGTGAGTGACATCGGTGTGATCACGCCCTATCGGAAGCAGGTGTGGACCGTTGAGCGTGGTCACAGAGTCTGGTCACAGTCTGGAAGGAGATTGGAGACAAGCTCCTTTACGTGGCACCGAGTCCCTCCACAGCCACTGCAGGCCCCCACGCATCAGGGGGCTCCCACGGACCGGTCCCACACCCAGACTCCCCATGCTCAGACCTGGGAGGTTGGGGGAGCTGCTGGAGCTCTCAGTCTGTTCACCTGGCGGCAGGTGAGGGGCCACCCTCCATGCCCCCCAGGGGAACAGAAGCTTCCCCCTGTGCTGAGCTTTTTCCAAGATTTCAAAATGGTTTTTCTTTTACCAGCACCCCTCGGAGAGCCTTGTCTCTAGACACACAGCGCAGGGTCCTGTTTCCATGACTCACTGTTCCCACTCCCTCTTCACAGATGTCTTCCCGCCTTCCTGCCATGGTTGTGCAAAGCCTGCTTCCAGGCCTCTGTCCAGCCACTCGGGCCGCACTGTCCCCATGGAGGTGGCCATGTCCACAGAGCAGAAGGCCCGTGCTTCCACCCTCGCTGCTGTGTGCCCATCAGGACGCGGAAGCCTTGCTCCCGACACACGCCGCCCCCTTTCCCCAAGTGTTCTGGGTCTGAAACCAATTTGTGTTCTAATCAACTCAGATGAAATAGGGTTTCGACTTGAAAAGCAATACTGCATATTGGTAATATTTGGCTTATGCTTAAATATATAAAGAAATGGTTAAATTTGTAAAGTTTTATCTTTATCTGCTTCAAAGGTGGAAAAAATCAAAATTCTCTTGCGAAATGTTGATCTGATGGACATAAAGGTCGGATCAGTAGAGGAGTTTCAAGGGCAAGAATATTTGGCCATCATCATCTCCACTGTAGGTATTCCTGTTTTTAGTGGGGGTGACAGTGTGTCTGACGCCACTGATGTTTGTCGGGTTCGTGGTACATTCCAGTAGAAAGTGGCAGAGGCCCATCAGTGCAGAAAAGCAGTTGCAGGATGCGGGGCTCATCTCAGGCCCTAACTGTGGGACCTCCCTAAAATACTCAGCCACAGACACAAATATAAAGAGATCCAGGGAGAAGTGGTAAATATGCTGGAGAAGAGGAACGGGGTGTTGAAAGAGAAGGGGACCAAAGGGCCGAGCGGGAGACAGGAGCCCGTCCCCACGCAGGCCGCAGCGGCTCAGCTGCCACCCAAGGGGTACCAGTTGTAACTCTCAGAACTCCATGTTTCACTCGTAAATTCTCTTCACGGAGCAGCACATTTAACTGCAGATAAGTTAGAATTGCAGGTAGGACAGAGGGACCTCTACACCCAGAGGTACGTGAGAGGGTCTTGTGACGCCCCCCCACAGCACTGGGTTTTTCCTTTTTTAACCAAAAATGGAGTTATACTGATGTCTCATGTTTCTAAATGCTTTTAAAATACCAAGTTTCTTTCTATGTCAAAAAAACTTACAATACCGTTTTTATTCATCTTTGTGTTTTTTTAGGTACGGTCAAATGAAGATAGATTTGAAGATGATAGATATTTTTTGGGTTTCTTATCCAACTCAAAACGATTTAATGTTGCAATCACCAGACCCAAAGCCTTGCTGATTGTGCTAGGAAATCCTCATGTTCTGGTCAGAGTGAGTCACCTGAGGAGGGAAGGGCTTGGGGACAGGGTGCCGCTCAGATGGCTTGGGGTTTGAGGCCTGGCTCCTTGGTGTTTCAACAGGATCCCTGTTTTGGTGCTTTACTGGAATACAGCATTACCAACGGTGTCTACATGGGGTGCGATCTACCTCCCGAACTGCAGTCCCTGCAAAAGTGAGCTCTGCTTGTCTTCCTGCTCTGGCCCTGCCCCTCTCGGCAGCCTGCCGCACTCACCTCCTTCCTGTGCGGTCCTGGGACGACTCTCGGCGTCCCTGAAAGGGATGACGGCCTCGAGCCTGAGCTGCTGTGGGGCGCCCAGCTCACTGGCCCCTCCCCTTTGCCCAGCTGCTGCTGTGACTAGACATGCGACCAGTCCCTCCCCACCCCACAGAGCCAGGATCAGAGGAACCCAGAGGACCAGGTCCCCAGCCCCAGTTGGTCAGGCATGGCCAGGAGGCCTGGGACCACATCCCAGGGAGCTGCTGTCCTCACCCCCGGGCTGGGGCCCCTGCCGCCTGTCTTGTATCCTGGCCTTGGCCATGAGTGTGGGGGCCGTGGGGTCAGATGGAGCCTGCTCTCCGTTCTCCACACCAGCCCATTCCTGCTGTTGGGCCATTACTGCAACCCATCACCGAAATAAATGCTCACATGGGACACCCAGCGTGGCTTTCCACCTCGAGAAGCACTGGATACTGGGAGGTGATTATGCTTTTGTGTGGCCTCTGGCCCCTGCAGGCTCACCATGCATCTCCAGGCCCTTGAGCTGGCGTTCCCTTCCCATGCCAGCTGTGGAAAGCCCAGGGGCTCCGCCCGGGGATGGGCGGCCATACAGAAGTGGGGTCAGCGTCCCGCTCCCCTGGGACCTTGGTGCAGTTGCGGGGGGGCTGTCCCTCTGGGTGCACATCCTCAGGGACCAGTTTCCAGGAAGGGTTGGCAGTGCTTACATGCTGGGGGCTGTTCTGTGACCACCACCTGGCTTGGGGACTCGAATACCCAGGCGCCCAGGAAAGGTGCCACATCTCTGGCTATGCCTCTCCGTGAGGCGGGGGGAGCCCCAGCAGTGTGTGTGGGAGGCAGGTCAAGCCCTGGGTTGGGAGACGCCCAGACACACCTTCACCAACCACGAGAAGCAGACCCTGCGACATGGAGGCTCTTTTTTTTTTTTTTTTTTTTTTTTTTAAGGATTTTGTGTATTTATTTGACAGATAGTGAGAGAGGGAACACAAGCAGGGGGAGAGGGAGAAGCAGGCTTCCCGCGGAGCAGGGAGCCCGATGCAGGGCTCAATCCCAGGACCCTGGGACCATGACCTGAGCCGAAGGCAGACGCTTAACAACTGAGCCACCCAGGTGCCCTCACATGGAGGCTCTTGGCCCAGGAAGAAGTCACAGACCACTGTCCAGACACACGGCCCCATGGTGGCCGCAGTGCTCCTTACTGAGGCACATGACTGCTTCCTCCAGGAAGGCAGCTAGGGTAGCGGGAGGCCTGGGGAGTGCAGAGGCCCGGGCAGAGCCCTCCCTGCCCCCCAGACGTGAGGCTGGCTGCTCTCAGGAGGAAGCACCAGGCACCAGACATGACAAGACAGCCAGCAGCTGTAGCCGGGGGTGGTGTGGACCTGCTCAGCCACCCTGTCCAGGCCGGCATGTCCTCAAATCTTTGTACTGGAGCCCAGCAGTGCAGGCTCTGAGCTGGACTTCTCGTGGGTGCTCACCTCCACTCTGGGGGACCCCTTTTCATAGTTGGGGAGCCTGCATCATTGTGGCATTGGCCCTTTGCAGGCAGGTGGGGACCCTCCTCTGGCTCTGTGGGTCTGGGCCCAGGGCCGGTCCCCCGACATGTGCAGACACAAAGGGGGTCCTGTGGGGGTGGTTCTCATGCCTACAGGGCCCAGAAGACCCCTGTTCACTCCCAGGGTCTGGTTGTGCAGAGTGCTCTGGAGGGGTCTGTGTCTTTTTCCTGCTTTGGCTGCAGGAGCTGGGGAAGGTGCCCTGGGAGCTGCTCCCTGGTGGTGGTTCAGGAACCCTGGGTGCTCCTGAATGTGCCAGGAGCAAACACGAAGGTTTAGGACTAGGCTAGCTTGACCAGAAACTGCCTTGCCCACGTGCTTGGTGGCTGTGGGAGGGCTCGGAGGGGGTGGTCACACGCATAGAGGACACAGAGCTGGTGTGAGTGACGGAACAGCTAGGTGTGTGCCCCAGAACCACATTGTCTTTGTCTGGTCGTGGAACCCATCTTCAGAGGGAGGGAGCAGAGACCGGACCTCGGACACCGGGGACTTGACCCTGACACTCCAGCTGGGGCAGTTAGCCCTGCCCCACATGTTGACCTGCAGCCTCCTGTGGAATTGACCTGTGGCCCACTTGGCCCCACGGTGCTGCCCAGAGCTGTCACAGAAAGGGGCTGTGGGCACAGAGGCTCCTGTCCCACACTGTTCGTGCTAGCAAGTGGCAAAAGGGGAAGTGGTAGGCGCGTGGGGCCCAGTTCCCTTCTCTGGGCCTCAGGGATAACCGCCCTGCAGAAGCAGCCAGTGCCTGGTGGAAGGAGGGGTTGGGAACCCTTTGTGGGTCTGTGGGAATTCTGTGCTCGCAGGCCTAACGGGGCAGCAGACCCCAGGTACAAAAGGCCATCAGGGGTGAAATTATCAAGAACTTCAGACAACCGCATCAGGACAAGGTGGTGCCTCTGGGCTCTGGGTCCCGCTGGCTGGGGGTGGGGGAGATCCTCTCTGCGGAGGCCGCCCTTGGCCCCTGGGCCCTTGCAAGGGCCCGTGCCCTCCCCACCACCAGCTGGTGTCATGGACCAGGCAGGGGAACGGGAGGCCACTTGGAGCATGAGCAGCGAGCAGCATCCTGCCACAAACCTAACTCAGCCTTGCCAGAGCCCCAGCTGGATGCAGTCCTAGAGGACTTGCTGTGGGTCCTGCAGAGGACGGGGCATGGTGGGGAGGGACAAGGCAGACAGGACCCACACCCTAGGACCCCAGTGCACCCTGGGACGGGCTGCCACCACCCCAGCTCCCCAGGGCACCACTCAGGGCTTTGTCCCTCAACCCACCGCAGCAAACACGAGATGCCATCCTTCTGGGTACAGGTGGGGACGCTGAGGCCCCGGTGGCCCAGGCCAGAACCCATGCCATTGGCCCTCATGCTTGAGAACGGGGCTCTCCTGACTGTGGACACCTCACGCCTGGGCGTTGTGGGTCAGCTGGTGGTGGAGCAGCTGGACCCAGAACAAAGCTGTCAGGATGTGAGAAAATTCTGGTCATGCTGCTTCAAGAAATGTCTGCCCTTGGTGTCGTACACCGGCCGCCCCAGGCCCCACATCCTGAGCAGCCTCATGCAGCAGCTGCTGGGGTCTCAGTGGGGTCATGCCCCCTGCCCCCCCTTGGCTGAAACCCCACTGCCCTCTCCTCACATGACCTTTGTCCTCAACTCTGTCCCCACCCCTTCTCCAGAATGGGGTAGAGTTGGAGGGCAGGCCTGCTCTGGCAGCAAGGAGTGACCAGGAGGGCCCCAGAAAGGCCTGGGGCGGGGCAGGGGCTGCTGTTGGCAGAGCGCACATGCTGGGCCCCACCCTTGCTCCCCCTCACTGAATGACTAGGCTTGCCTCCCCATCATCGTCCCAGCACTGCCCCCTTGTTCCTGCCCGTGCTGTGTCATGGGGACCTGCTGCCACCCCCAGAAAGGCCTGCACACCTGCAGCCACACCTGCTCAGCTCCGCACACAGCCCAGCCGGCCTGGCTCTGAGTCACTGGATGTCCTGGCTTGCAGGAGGCAGCAGGTGCAGGGGTCGCATCGTGGAGAGGCCGTCCACACCAAACGCCAGGGTGAGAGCAGTCGGGTCCTGCAGGCAGTGAAGAGCTGCACTGGGTGTCCCAGGCCAAGGTACGCCTCAGCAATGGTCCAGAGTTATGTGAAGGGTGGTGGGAGACCAGGTGTGGTCATTCTCTAGAGGACTGCCAAGGGCAGGAGGCACCCCGTGCAGCCGCACTGGGCCTGGAGCAGGCAGGAGAGTAGGTGGGATGCCAGCTCCAGTGACTGAGCAGGAGGCTCTACTAAGCACAGGATGAAAGTGCATGGGGGTCTGCCCTCAAAAGGATCGCTGTCTGTAGGAGGCCAAGCTGCCCAGACCAGCATGGGCTCCTGGGGAAGCAGAGCTAAGAGTTCCTGCAAGCAGGTGTGGCCTGCCCTGGGTTTAACTTTTGTGCTTGGAGACCCCCTGAAGGAGACTTGGAAGCTGTGACTGTCGCTTGTTCTAGCTTACATACCATTTTTCTTTTTGTCTTTTCAAACTGTCCATTCCCAGCTCGTTGTAAGTATTAACCATTTTGAAGCACAACATTTAGAGCAGACTTTTCAGTGTGTCCACTGGAATCAAAATGCATTTGCAACTTGACACTCATTCTGGTCCACTTAGAAAGGACCGAGCAAGCTGCCCCTTCATGGCTGGACGCTCTTATTCCTCCTTCCCCTGGAGCTTTGCCCACAGAAGTCTATGCAGTGCAAAACGTATTGGGTGGAAAGTTGACATCACAGACAGCCTGTTCTCTGGGGCACGTGATGGGGTCTGCGCCTGCCTTCCCCATAGCTGTGCCACCAGGCATGAGGCTTTGGTCCCGGAAGAATGAGCAGAAATGACCTAGAGGCACAAAGCTGTCCCACTGGGATGGTGGCCTCTCGTCCCCAGAGTGAGGGGACAGATGGGGACAGCGCTCCCAGCCAACCCAAGATCAGTGTGGGCTGGAAAAGAACCCTGTGCTGTTTTAAGCCACTGGGGTTGTTGATTCCTGCAACTGACCCTTCTCCCTCCCCCTCTGCTCTTCTCCAGACAGATATGTGTATACATTGAGGCAGTCATTTGTTTTTACGATTATTATTTTTTTAGTAATCTCTACACCCAACATGGGGCTCAAACTCACAACCATGAGATCAAGAGCTGCATGCTCCTCC
This sequence comes from Callorhinus ursinus, assembly GCF_003265705.2. Classification (NCBI taxonomy): domain Eukaryota; kingdom Metazoa; phylum Chordata; class Mammalia; order Carnivora; family Otariidae; genus Callorhinus; species Callorhinus ursinus. Next base: position 156,019 of record NW_027397110.1, on the reverse strand, counting down.
AGCTGAGCCCACCAGGCGCCCTGAGGCAGCCATTCATTTTGATTTGTGAAATCGTAAGACTGAACTTAGTGACAAATTCACCTGGATTGTTGTTCTTGTAGTTACTTAAGTACTTAATCAGGATGACACGCATGTGTTGTAGACCTTCATAAGTAAACATGGAAGTCAACTTGAACTGGAATGGCATTGCCTAACGAGTTGTCCATCCGTCTTCATGGGAGAGCACGGTTTACAGCTGGAATGAGGGTCCATCATCCCATTTCTTTCTGGTTTTGGCTTCACAGACATAGAGCAGATTAAAAGCTTTGCTCCAGGGGCGCCTTGCTGGCTCAGTCGGTGGAGCGGGTGACTCGATCTCAGGGTTGTAGGTTCGACCCCCACGTTGAGTGTAGAGATTACTTAAAAGGGGAGGCGCCTGGGTGGCTCAGATGGGTAAGCGTCCAACTCTTGACCTTAGCTCGGGTTTTGATCTCGGGGTCATGAGTTGAAGGCCACATTGAGCTCCACACTGGGCGTGGAACCTACTTAAAAAAAAAAGTTTGCTACAGCACTTAGTCTTTCAAAATCTCTTCATGTGTCAAAAGCCACATGCTAATGTGTGACCACAGGAAAGGACAAGCGGCTCCCCAGTGTGGTCCTCCCTGGACACAGGATTTGGAAAGAGTAGCCCTCCAGTTCAGCCTGGGCACGCCAGCCAGCTGTGAGGAGTGTGGTAGCCCCCATTCTCCAGCCCTTCTGCACATTCCCCTGGGGAGAGAACGAAGGAGAGAGGGCCGGGCTCCAGGTCTCTACAGGGTTTGAGCCCTGTGTGGGGTGTCATCAGAGACCACTTCTCACCACTCTGCTCTGGCCCCCACCCAGCCCCACCCAGGCCGCTCTCTGGGAGTAACAATGACATTTAAGACAGCAGCTGCAATGGGGATGGCAAGGGTGCACGGTCCACAGTGCAGCCTCAGCTCTGCCAGGGTGTTGCCTCTGTTGGATGGGAAGACAGGGGCCTGGCCTTTCTTACGGAGCATGGGCCATCAGGGTCCCAAGCACCACTGTACTCCAGAGGCAACTCCACAGCCTGCCAGTGCCCATAGGCCAACTCCGTGATCACATGGAGACTAGCAGTGTTCCTCTGCACCAGACTAACCAGCTGAAATGGGGTGCTGTGTACAGAGGAACAAAAATTAGATGTGTCTAGGACATAACAAGCCTATGCAACAACATTTGAGGGTTTACTACAGGATATAAAGAAGATCTCGATAAATGAAATATACTATGTTCATGGAAGGGAGAACTTCACATACAATTGTACAGATTTCCGTTGTCCCCAAGCTAATATACATTCAAGGCAATCTCAATATTCCAGCTAGATTTCCTTTTAGGAAACCTGACCAGTCTTTCTAAAATGTATACGGAAAAGTAAAGGTCATGAATACCTAAATCACTATTGAAAAAGAGGAAAGGGGTACCTGCCCATCCACGTATTTGGTGTACTGCAAAGCCATTACAAGGACAAACCCATTCCAGATGTGGTGATGACATCTGGTGGTCTAAGAAAGGATATGTTGCTTAGTCAAAGTGTTGGGAAAAGACACCTCATCTTATGGAGAAAAACTAAGCTGCATTTCTACCTCCATGCATGGTCTTCCAGCTAAAAGGGTATCTGCTAGATGAGTAATACCACCTATGGAATTTGCTTGGGTTCGATCTTCTTGGAGAGTCATCTCCTGAAATCTCCGCATTAGAGATCACCAATTCACCCCAACACAGAAACAAAGCACATTTCAATGTGTCTGCTTACAGGCCACAGAAGAATGTGGAGGATACACCGTCTTTCTCCTAGAGCAACACCAGGATGCCTTTGTGACGTTGCAAACAAAACCACAAACCATGTGGGGGAAGAAATGATGTTAAGGATTTCTGTCCAGATGCCATGGACAAACCCAACAGACAGAAGGACTTGAAGGAGCCCATAAGCAGATTAACAAAGAGGCTGATGTAAGTCCAAGACCTCCTGCAAATGAACCACAGACAGGAGCTCTCAACACGCGGAGGCTTGAACGGGCAGTAAACCCACCGGTAATCGGAAAAGGGCAAACTGAAAACACTGAAACCACATTGCCGCCCTTAGGACGGCAGATACCAGAAAGCAGATGATGCCAAGAGCTGGGAATACTATGGGGATAGAACCTCTTTTTCATGGTGGAAGTGTGGTCCAGCCTTTCTGGAAAGCAACCCAGAAGGTGCCCCCAGTGGTACCACTCTGGGGGTTCCCAAAGGGCCTTAGGGATGTCCATGCCATTATGGGGGGGGCATCTGGGACAGCTGGGGAGTGTCTGGATTATCTGGGGGGGGGGTCTGGGTTTATAGGGGTGTGGCTGAGTTCTCTGGGGGCAGCTGGGTTTGGGGGAGTTAGGTTGTATGTGGGTGTCTGGGTTATGTGGGGGCATGTGTAGGTCTTCTGGGGGGTCAGCTGGGTCGTGCAGAGGGTGTCTGGGTTTTGCGGGGAGCCGCTGCATTATCTGAGGGGTGGGAAATTGTAGGCCGCCCAACTGCCTCAGTACGTAGTAGACCAGTAACACCCGCTGGAAGCCAGGGGTGGGCATCATTCAGAAACATACCTGAATCTTTAAAAGCATAGAGACCCTTAAGAAAGGTGAAGAAAGGCAAGGTGCGGAGCGTGACTGGCTCACCCTGGTGGCTCAGGACCTGTAAATATGGTGCCCAAGACATAGGAATTGTTGAATGAAGTTAAAACTGCAACCACGCTAAATATTTCACAAAGATAGCACATGTATATCCCATAATAGTGGGAAGGGGACCAGCCATGAAAGAAAATGAAAAAATGATGAACCACAGAGGGTCTTGCAGGCAGCGGGGCTTGAAGGTGGTGACTGCGCTCTGCGCCTGAGACCAAACCCAGAGAAGTGTGTGCGCGGTTGTTCCGGAGGACAACAGCGGGAATGGTGGGGCGTGGGGCGTGGGAATGGAGGGGATGAAGGTCAGGAAGGTGGCAGGGAGCCCGGGCCAGACGCACCCCAGAGCCCACCCCGGAGGCTGGCACAGTCCAGCCCCCAGCGTGTCTGTCGCTTGAGGCAAAGGGAGGAGTGAGTGAGGTGGGGAGGCGGTGCAGGGCGGAGTAGGAAGCGGGGCACGGGAATGATGGGGGGCCCTGGCGCTGGGGGATGGGAAAGACGCCCCACAGTGTCCGCGGGCCGTTGCCCCAAACTCGGGGGGTGCTGCCCAGTCCCCCGCGTGCGTCCGAGCGCCCACCGCAGCAGCGTCCAGGCTCCGGGCAGGGAAGTGGTGGAGGCGGCAGGAGGCGGGACGAGGAGACCCCTCCTCGCCGGGGCGGCTCCCGCGACCACTAGCCGGGCGAGGGGGCCCGCGCTCGGCCTCCCCCTCCCTCTCTCCATCTTGAGGAAGAGGAGGAGGGGCCCGTC